>NW_006286587.1:1133347-1149414 GCF_000327345.1 Myotis davidii | reverse complement strand
AGTCCCCACAGAGCCTTGCATGGCCAGGCCTGGGCCAGCCCGTGTTGGGAGGAAAGTTCAGGAGGTGAGGGACTAGGGCAGCCGTGGGCAAACTACGGCCCGCGGGCCGGATCTGCCCGAAAACAAAAACAAAAACAAAACAAAACAAAAAGACCGTACCCTTTTATGTAATGATGTCTACTTTGAATTTATATTCGTTCACACAAACACTCCATCCATGCTTTTGTTCCGGCCCTCCGGTCCAGTTTAAGAACCCATTGTGGCCCTCGAGTCAAAAGGTTTGCCCACCCCTGGTCTAGGCCATTCCAGAGTCTTGCCTTACCCTCCTTCGTGCTTGTGTTCTAGGAAAAGCCCCATCATTTGTAGCAAAACCACTGGGGCGTGGGGGTGGTGGGGATGGTGGCGGATTTTCAGCCTGTCTCGGTCTCGGGGGAACAGCCCAGCTCCCACCAGCAGGTTGACAGCCTCAGGGAGCCCTGCTCTCTGGGGTTGCCCTGTTTGCCCCACCAGGAGCCAGGGGAAGCCACCAGCCTAAAGCATGCTCAGATGAGGGCAGAGCTGTCTCCCATCCTGCAGGGCCTGGTGGGAAATTGGGTGTGGGAGCCACTGGGCTGGACAGTTCCTGTTCTCTGACCAGGTGGAGCCGCACCTACATCCTTGGAGATGCACTCATTCTCACCTCATTTTTTAAAAATACATTTTATTGATTTTTTTACAGAGAGGAAGGGAGAGGGATAGAAAGTTAGAAACATCGATGAGAGAGAAACATCGATCAGCTGCCTCCTGCACACCCCCTACTGGGGATGTGCCCGCAACCAAGGTACATGCCCTTGACCAGAATTGACCCCGGGCCCCTTCAGTCCACAGGCCGACGCTCCATCCACTGAGCCAAACCAGCTAGGGCCTCACCTCATTTTAAAGAGCCTCCAAAGGAAGTGGTGATTGCACCACCCTTGCCAGAAACACACTGAGCACTGCTGGGCTCCATTTCTCTCCCTAGAAAATGGGAACAACCTTTCTCTTGCCGCCTGGGTCAGGCGTTTATTTCTCCCGAGAGCCTGGAGCCAGGCCCAAAGCGGCAAACACGAGGACTCCACGGACTCAGAGACGCAGGGCTGCACAGCCTTGACGTGACTCCCTCGCCCCAACGCAGGTTCTGTGGGACACCTGTCTCCTCCGCTCTTCTGTATCATTTTCTCAACACGAGCCTGTTGGGGGCACGCAGCCCTGGGCCCTCGGAGAGCAGGAGGCTGGGCATGGCCCCTGAGGCGTTGAGGGGTAGGGCGCTGGTTCTCCTCCCCACGGTGCAGAGTGAGGCCTGGCCTGCATCCTGACCGTCCTTCCTGTGGGCCAGAGGCCCCAGCCCTTGAGCACTGCCCGTCCTCACTCACGGGGGCTGGGCCACGCATGTTCTCTGCTGTTGCTCTCCAGCTGGAGCAGACAGGAAGGAGGGCTGCTCAGAAGTAGTCCTAGGGGCAGAAGACGTAGAAGAACCAAACTGCTGAGAAGAAGACGAGGAGCTGCTTGGTGCTCACAGCGTGTTCCACCTCCTGGCAGTCAGGCCCCGGGCCCTGCTCCTGGGTCCCGGGCAGAGCGGGTGCCCCATCCCCAGCCTGGCCTCCTCCTTCAGAGCGGGTGCCCCATCCCCACGCCTGGCCTGCCTCCTCCAGAGCGGGTGCCCCATCCCCACCCTGGCCTGCTCCTCCGGGGTATCTCCAGCTCGAGGCTGCTCAGCTGCTGGATGCTTTCTATCCCGAACCGTTCACTGCCACCTGGGTGGCTGTAAGTAGGTCTGCAGACAAAGAGACCTGCCCGGGAGGAAACGCCTGCCAGGCCACTGCTCACCCCCTGCCTGTGGAATTGTGACGCTGGGTTGGCTGCCATTGTGATGGCCGCTGGGTGGGTTGGGGCTGCCTCGGGCTGACCCCCTCCTGCACAGCTGGTCCCTCTGCCTACTCAGCTTCCGGCCCAGCCTCTCAGCTCGCTGTAGCCTGCCTGGCCTCACACAGGCAGGATGGGTCCTCCCAGATCTAGGAAGGGGAATGGCTAGGTTGAGAATTAGCCAGCCAAAGACACACTATCCCATGTAGTAACAACTAGCCTCATGTGGCTATTTAAATTAGTTTAAATTAAATTAAAGACTCAGTTCCTGAGTCACAGCAGCCACATTTCAAGTACTTAATAGCCACACGTGCTAGTGATAATCTATTAGACAGCAAGATATAAAACATTTCCACCATCAGAAATAGTCCTGTGGACAGAGCTGGGCCACGTAGGAGCATGGTGAGACTGGCCCTTGGTTTTCCTCAGCTCTATGAACCTGCCTCCTGACAGGCCGTAACCCAATCCACCTTGCTGTAATGCATTGCCTCTCGTACAAAGAGGGGCCGTGGTCCAGAGGGGTGATAAGATCTCCAGAGTGGCACAGGGATGAGGTGAAGGAGGAAGAGACAGTTGGTAAGTTGTCATCAAGGTTTATACCAATAGCAAGATGATGCTACCCATCACCATACTAACAAGTGATAACTTCACACAAGAAAAAGATAACCTCACAAACATTTTGGATCTTTTCCCTTCCAATATCTGTAATAATAAAAACACAATATGCTAATTAGACCAGATATCCTTCCGGACGTCCTTTCAGATGACCTTCTGGATGAAGCCAGGGCTTTAGCAGCGGGATCCAGGAAGCCTCTGTGGCTGCGATGGAAGGATCCAGGCAGCCGCTGCAGCTGCAAAGGCCTACACTTGCACGAATTTCGTGCATCAGGCCTCTAGTCTATACTAATAAAAGGGTAATATGCTAATTAGACTGGACATCTTCCGGACGTCCTTTGGGACGAAGCCATGGTGGTGGGGGCCGAGGCAGAGGCAGTTAGGGGCAATCAGACCAGCATGGGAGGGCAGTTAGGGGTGATCAGGCTGGCAGGGGGGAGCAGTTAGGGAGTGATCAGGCTGGCAGGCAGGCGAGTGGTTAGGAGCGAGCAGTCCCGGATTGTGAGAGGGACATCCCCCAAGGGGTCCCGGATTGGAGAGGGTGCAGGCCAGGTTGAGAGACCCCCCTCCCCTATGAACGAATTTTGTGCACCAGGCCTCTAGTTTTATTATAAGGGGGAAATTGCCTATGTGTAACTGTGGTTTTGTTGCCTGCTAGTTCCTTAACATTTCATGGGCATTTCATTAGACACTATTCTTATTATAAACATCATCTTGAAGAACAAGCCAAAATAATGAGGAACAGTTTGAGCCTAACCCACAAATACATAGGCCAACAAAATGTCTCTAAATCCAGAACTAGGTCCGGCTGCACATGGAAATGCAGTGTGCTCTGCCTGAGGCATTGGCAATGAGCTGGGGAAAGGTGGCCTTTCATAAGTGGTGCTGCAGTCACTGACACCACCTGAGAACCAGAAGGATATGGAAAATGAGGGAATTTCTGAGAGAGAGAGGAGCAGATCCCTGATTCAAAATCTAGATACATTAAGGCCAAAGACTGATCAATTTGACTACATATGAATTTTTAAAAAAATCTATGTTAATAGAAAAACATAACACCATTACAAGTAAAAATAAGTTACAAGATTGGGGGGGAAATATATATATATATATATTTTAATCCTCACCCAAGGATATTTTTTTATTGATTTTTAGAGAGATTGGAAGAGAGAGGGAAAGACAGAAATATCAATGTGAGAGAAACACATCGTTTGGTTGCCTCCTGCATACAAACACAGCCTGGGCTGAGGAGGAGCCTGCAACTGAGGTATGTGCTTTGACCAGAATCAAACCCAGGACCCTTCAGTCTGCAAGCCAATGCTCTATCCACTGAGCCAAACTGGCCAAGGCTGGGGAAATATATTTGTAACTTGTTTTGCAGTGGTTAATATCCCTAACATACAGTTCCTAAAAATAAGAAAGATGCACAAAGAAGTACACATGGTCTTTTAGACATGTCAGAAGAAGCCCACCCTTGCTCATGCCTACACTAATAAAAGAGAAAGATGCAAATTGACTGTACCTTTGAGACGCCCACCAGCCAATCAGGAGTGAGTATGCATATCAACCCAGCAAAAATGGCAGGTTAATTTGCATACACAGGCTCCAGCGGCTGGGGGTGGGTCAGGAGCTTGTGTTGGTGCCATGGCATTCCACACCGCCCCTGCTGCTCAGGGCCTCTGGGTAGTGTGGGAAGACAGAAAGGCCGCTCCATGCTGGAGCGAAGGCGGAAAGGCGGCTCTGGCCAGAGCAAAGGCAGTGCCGGCAGCCATTCTTGCACGATTCTTCGTTCATTGGATCTCTAGTGATGAAATAATAACCCTGAAATACCATTTCTTGTTCAGCAAGTTGGCACAAATCTCAAAGTTTGGCCACACTTGCTGGTGAGGCTGACTGTCCTATGCTGTTGGGAATGCAAGGGTTGCAACCGCTGTGGAGGGGAATGTGGCAGTATCCAGGGAGGTTGCATACGCATGTACCCTCAACCCAGCCATCCCACTTCTAGGATTCTAGCCTGAAGATTCGCTGACAAAAATCTGAAGAGAACACTTTCGGCCCTACCAGCAAGCAGCCTAAACAGCAGGGTAGTCCCTTGGGAGCTGGGGAGCCATCACCCCCCGTGGAGGGACTCACTGCACCCAGAGGATGGGCCCAGGGACAAGTGGTTTACACACATGAATCTGCACACACCATCAAGGATATTGGGGAGACTTAGAAGGCTAACCATGTGCGTTAAAAAACTTTGCATTCAAAAGTTTAAAAAGTGCCCTAACCGGTTTGGCTCAGTGGATAGAGCGTCAGCCTGTGGACTGAAAGGTCCCAGGTTTGATTCCGGCCAAGGGCATGTACCTTGGTTGCGGGCACATCCCCAGTAGGAGGTGTGCAATGTGATCGATGTTTCTCTCTCATTGATGTTTCTAACTCTCTATCCCTCTCCCTTCCTCTCTGTAAAAAAAATTAAAAAAAAAAGTGAAAGTTTTTATGTATTGAGCACGGTGTCCGGGGCACTGTGCTCTGTGCCGTATGTATTATCTCATTTAATCCCCACAGCTCTGGGAGGAAGGAGGAAGCTGAGGCTCAGCTCCACAAAGAGCTGGTCTGACCGACGCCAAGGCCACCAACTCTCAACTCCGGAGATGCTCTGTAGGTAGCACAGGCTGGCAAGGAGCTGACTCAGGTCCCCCCCAACAGGGGTGGCCTGGATGTTGTCACTGCAGGGCCGGTAAGGATCCCTCCATGGAGCTGGGACCTTGTGCAGGATACAGGGGCACCGACGGCACTGAGCTGGGGGGAGCCCACCCAACCCCACCATCTACAGGAACCTATCCACTAGGGTCCAAGCTCATCATACGACCCAGAACCGGAGGCACGGAAAATCTAATTATGGAATAACTCGTGACTAAGCTTTTGAAAACTCAATAATATTATACCTCGAGGCACAAAAATAAAAGATGTTCCTTTAATAAACGTTCAACAGAGTTAACTTCATGTAAATGGATAAATCTCTTGGTTGAAATGCCAATGGAAAAGTACCCGCCATGCAGTTACTGAAAGACATGGGTGTGGGGAGCAAGCGGCTCTATCCACCGTGGCCGCGGGCAGGCTTTGGCCACCGGCAGGGGGGCCAGGATCCTACCAGCTGTGGCTGCTGCACTGCAGACAGTGACCCTGCGTGTGATAAGGGGGCTGAGGGAGGCTCAGTTTGAAAGAGAAACTGGGTGTTGGGAAAGTGGGACGGGAAGATATGAGGTGAGGGGGTGGGGGTGGGGTCCCAGAACGGTGTCAGGAAGCAGAGGCAAGAGTAGGGAAGAATGGGGGCTGCTGACACTCTCTACACCGGTGGGGAGAGCTGGGTTTGAACAGGGGAGCAGAGAATAAGGGTGGGGGAGACAGAGACACAGGCTGGTCTTCCCCCTCCCACAATTCCTGATACCCTCCCCTTGGGCCCAGGGCTCAGACATCAACTGTGACTCAGCTGATGAAATGCAACCCCATGGCTCATTAATTAGGAAGCCTGTAATTAGCCTGTCTCAGAAACCAGGATCCCCCAGAGAGAGCCCCTCTCACCTGCCTTCCTCCCCCTCCCACCCCACGGATGAGATCAGGCTCCGGGGAGCTGGCCCCTGGGAACGAGGAGGGGCCGGGAGCACGGAGGCCAGGGGAAATGAGATGCGGGGGCACGCACGGAGGCCTTGGCAAATTGACCTTCTATGATGAGAAGACGGAAATGACGGTAAGCGCCTCAAACCTTAACATTTTCTTCATTACGAGCCCGGGGGCAGGCTGGGGGGCAGCCTACGCACCTGCCCGAACCATGCGATCAGCCTTAGAGTGATTCGGAGCCAAAGGAACACAGGTTCGGGGATCAACCTGCCATTTCACACCGATGTTACTCAGCAAGACTTCTTTAAACTCCCCTCTCACCCGCCCGTCTGCCTCCCGCATTCCTGTCCTGCAGCCCTCCCAAACCTTGCAAAGCTCCTTGGAAAAATCTACCCCCAAACTTGGTCCCCGTCCTCTTCTCCTGACTTCACGCCACTGTGACGGCTTTCCATGATTGGTTGCTAATTATTTGACACTCGTTCCCTCCAAAGGGGAGCTCTGTTCCTTCTCTTGACTCTGGACAGGCGTGGGGTGGCTGAGACCCACAGCGCATGGCTGCAGTGACCCTATTGGACTGCGAGGCTGTCAGAAATGACCACGTGACTTCTGACTCATTTCTTGGAACTCGCCAGCGTCCGACATATCCCCAGGCCACCAAGCTGTGAAAAGCCACCCAGCGAGGCCACCGGAGGCAGGAGCTCGGTCCCGCTGCACCCAGCCCGTGGGTCCTCGGCCCAGGCGCCTGGGCATGTGAGTGAGAGTCTCCAGCTGATTCCAGCCCCTGGGCATTCGCTCCTTCCCACGGGGGCCCCGGACCAGGTGGAGCAGAGAAAAGCGGTCCTTGCTGTGCCCTGTTTGGACTCCTGACCTTCAGAATCCACGAGCTTAATAAAACGGTAGTTATTTTGTGCACTGCGTTTGGAGGTGTTTGTTGCACAGCAAGTAGAAACTAGAACAACCACAAAATCCTCCAGGACTCCTGCAGAGGGGTCTAAGGAGGACCGGGAGGGCGAAGCCAGGATCCTCGTAGCAGAGCGGGGAGGCGACAGCCTGAAAATGTTCCTATGCTAATTTTGTAGGCAGTCACCACAGCTAGAGAAACGGAGGCTCCTCGGGGCTGGCCAGCGCGCTCACTCATTTCCTGGAGACCCAGTGAGGGCCACGGCAGGGCCCTGGGGCACACTCATGACAGGAACACTGTCCACGAGGGCAGAGGGACAGGGAAGCGTGACTGAGCATTTCTAGGCCAACCTCATCGACCTGTAGGAAGGAGGTTAGAGGTGGGGGCAGGACAAACAGGACTCTGGTGCTGATTTTAGAAAAATACCTTGGGGATTTGGGGGGCTTAGCTCCACAGTCCCCACTGTCCCTGTATGATATCACCCTGATTGTCTTTTAAGGCATGACCATTTCTCCCCGGGCACAGTCGGAGGAAGCTCTATCCGGGCGCTTAAGGGATAGAAGCTAAGCCGAGTAGACAGCCTTCCCGGGGATGGGAGCCTGGGCACAGGGGCAAGGCCGGCGGCACTGGATGCATCCCTAGAATGGACGCCCTGGACTCTGCGCCCATCGTGCCCCAGATGCTGTGGGAATTGGTTGCTAATGGCTTGTTGCTGGCCTGTCTCCAAAGACTTGCCCTGAGCCTATGGGAGCCACCTCACCAAGAAAATGCCTGGGAGGTTCCTTCTCCCCAGTCTCCTCGACCAATGACTGAGTAGTATGTAAATTTATACATGTATAACGGCCCTGGCCGATGTTGCTCAGTGGGTTGAGCATTTTTCCCGTGCACCGAAAGGTTGCCGGTTTGATTTCCGGTCAGGACATATACCTATGTTTCGGGTTTGATCCCTGGTGGGGTGTGTGCAGGAGGCAATCCATTGATGTTTATCACCTCTCTCTCTCTCTCTCCCCCCTCCCCCCACCCTTAACCTTCTTGCCGCATGATAGGACAACTCTGGTGCCACTCACACTCAGGAGCTCCGGGGGTCAGGCTGAAGCTAGACTCCATCTTTACCTGGCTTCTTCCTCGTCCATCCTACTTCCCTCACTCCTGAGCCTCCCTCATGAACCACAGGAGTTCCAATCCCAGGCACTGCTCCTGGGGGATCTGGCTCACCATGTCATGAAACTTTATGGGTTCCTGTTTCGTGGCCCTCAAGAACCATAGCTTCCAAGCCTGGTTCTCGACTCTCCCCTTAAATTGTGAGCTCTCAATAGCCCTCTAGTAAATTCCTTCTGCTCACATGGCCCCAAACAGCACAGAACCAGCAGCAGAGGCCAGGAGACAGTGAAACTGATGTTCATCTGCTGGTTTGGACCCGTGTCCTATGGCAGGCGGGATGAAGCAGCTGAGTCGTTACAGCCATGTGCCTCCCGAGGGCAGGGTGCTGGCAGACTCAACGGCCTTAATGCTTAGGACCCAGACCAGAAAGGCCCTGCCCTTGCCTTAGAGGCCTGCTCTGGCCCTCCTTGGGGTGAAGCCAGGGGATATGCCCACCCAGAATGTGTACCTTGTGGGCTGCGGCATGGAACGCCCTGCCTAACTTTCTCATGACTCTTTCCTCCCTCCCTTCCTTCCTTCCTTTCCTCCCTTCCTTCCTTCCTTTCCTCCCTTCCTTCCTTCCTTTCCTCCCTTCCTTCCTTCCTTCCTTTCTTTCTTTTTAATATAGGGCACTCAATTACATTTTCATTTCAGTTCATTGATTTAAAAAATGTTTTTATTGATTTCAGAGAGAGGCAGGGAGAGGGAAAAAGAGATAGAAACATCAATACTAGGAGAGGATCATTGATCAGCTGCCTCCTGCACGCCTCACACTGGGGATGGAGCTTACAACCCTGCATGTGTCCTGATGGGGAATCGAACCATGACCTCCTGGTTCATGGGTCAACACTCAACCACTGAGTCATCCCGACCAGCTCCCACAACTGTTTCTATGGCTGGAGGAGTCCTCTTCCCTGGGCATGTGCCCCAGGTGGACCCACCTCAGGTATGCAAATGCGCCTTTGTGGTGGGAAGGGGAGGCAGTGTGTGCGGTGCCAGGCAGAGCCTGCAGCCGGCAGCCTGGAATGCCCACATCCCAAGGACAAAAGGCCAGCTCCCCCAGCGGCAGCACTTGGAGGAGCACAAGGATTCCAAACTTGTGTCTGGGTGCAGGTCACCATGGAGACCTATTTGTCAAGGTAGGAGGAGGGCAATGTTTTATTTAACAATTTGTTAGCTTGACTTACAACTTCTAAACACCTGGTCAGGCCCTAGCCAGTTTGGCTCAGTAGACAGAGCATTGGCCTGCGGACCAAAGGGTCCTGGGTTTGATTCCAGTCAAGGGTAAGCCTCAGTTGCAGGCTGCTCCCCAGACCGGCCCTGGCTGGGGTGTGTGCAGGAGGCAGCCAACTGATGTGTTGCTCTTACATTGATGTTTTCCTCTGTCTTTCCCTCTCTCTTCCACTCCCCTCGCCCCCAAAAGGAAACATATCCTCAGGTGAGGATTAACAAAAAATAAAATAAACATTTGGTCATATTTTATACCAGGTGTCACAAAAGGTGAGGCCAATATTTCAAAAAAATGTTTCTGAAGAAAAGTTCACTCACATACAAAAATACACATTAGTCATGTAAACTCTCATGTACCCATTTGTTTCTTCTATACTTACCCTCCCCAAAGTTGCCCCTCTCATGTTATTTTGAAGTAAATTAGGGCACTAAGTTAACAATTTCAGGGCATAATGGTGGGCACTCTTGGAGTTCCTTTTTCCATCAAAATGACAAATCAAACCCTGGGCAAACCCGTCAGAGCCTCGAAAGACACAGGCCATGTTCCCTTTCAGGGCTGCGCGGGCATCGGGATGCCGGGCTGGGAGCCCGCTCCGGCTCTGCTGCCTGTGACTCTCCAGGAAATGTGTTTAGCCCCTTCGTGCCTCAGTTTCCACATGAATAAGATGGTGATAAACACACCTCACGACATTGGTGCGGTTGTCAGCGTGCTGTGAACGGTAGCTAATCCACATCCTCTCTGTTTCTACATCTTCCCTGTTTGGTGCAGAAGATGGATAGGTCTTGGAAAATGAGAAGATTTTTCTTTTTAAAATTTATATTTATTAAATTTTTTTGAGAGGGAGAAAGGTGGCGGGGAGAGAGAAAAGTGGGGAGAGAAAGACACATCAATTTGTGGGTTCATTGGTTGATTTTTTGTATGTGCCCTGACTGGGGATTGAACCCATAACCTTGGCAAATTGCAACCTTGGGGTATGGGAACGATGCTCCACCAAACAGACCTACCCAGGCAGGGCCCAGAGGATTTTTCTAAATTGAATCCAGGGGCACCTACTGGATACCAGTTCCAAATACAGCCTTCTCACTGGAGAAAACCAGCACAGTCCCGGGCTTCGTATGCAGCTACTGATCTCAGGGGGATGTTTTTCTTTCCTCCACCAGGAGATACAGAATATCTAGCGTCAAAGAGACGGGGCGTGGGGTTTTATAATAATGAGAAGTGAGGGGTCTTAAAAACAAGGTGAAGGCCCGGTCGGTGTGGCTCAGAGGTTGAGCATCGATTCCCCGTCAGGGCACATGCCCGGCTGCAGGCTCATTCCCCAGTGCGGGGCGTGCAGGAGGCAGCCGAGTGATGGTTCTCTCTCATCACTGTTCCTATCTCTCCCTCTCCCTTCCTCGCTGAAATCAATAAAAACATAAAAAGGAAAAAATCAACTAAGATTTTTTTTAAAAGCAAGAGGCAGGGAGTGCTTCCACATCCCCTCCTCCCCCTTCCCCACTGAGGGCCAGTGCTTTCTGGTTTGGCCCGGTAGCGTGTGCTTGGGCTGTACATCTTCTTCGAACCGCAGGGCTGTGATTCTTACACTTCAGACCCTGCGGCCCACGTTAACACGGGGGGAGAGCGTTTCTGAGATCTCTTCACACTTAGCTTGTTGATTTCCTAAGAAACCTGAGAGCATTGGTGTTCTTCACAGAATCACACAACGTTACTATCCTTGGTGCCATCAGACAAGCCAGAGGCAGCCTGACCAGCCGCAAGTGAGGGCGTGCGCGCTGGATTCAATAACGGAACGCATCTGATATACACTAAGCAGAGTAATGAGATATTTTTATTTATTAAAAACAGACAAATTAGAGAGCAATATGAGAAAAATACAGGAAAATCACAAATTATTTGAAAGTTAAATGACACTTCAAAATAACCTGTGGGCCCACCGGCAGGCTCTGTGGCTGAGCCTTGATCTATGAAACAAGGGGTCAGAGTTTGATTCCTGGTCAGGGCACATGCCCAGATTGTGGGATTGGTCCCTAGTGGGGGCATGCAAGAGGCAGCCGATCAATGATTCCCTGTCATCATTTCTATCTGTCTCTCCCTCCCCCCTCCTCTCTGAAATTAATAAAAAAATAAAAATAAAAGATAACCCAGGGGTAAAAGAAAACAAAACAATTAAACAATTTAAACTGAATGAAAATAAACATTTCAAAAATTATAGGATATAGCTAAAGCAATACATTAGGAAGTTTATAGCTCCCAAACCTATATTAGGATGATTTTTTAAAAATATGTCTTTTTGTTGATTTTAAAGAGAGAGGAAGGGAGAGGGAGATAGAAACATTGACACATCAATCCATTGCCTCCTGCATGCCCCTGCAGAGCCCTGGCACGTGCCCTGACCGGGAACCAAGCCTACGCCCTCTTGGTGCATGGGTTGTCGATCAGTCACTAAACCACAATAGCTAGGCTATAATCGGATGATTCTAAATCAATAGTTCAACCATCAGCTTAAATTAGAAAAAAAATAGCAAATTAAACTAAAGGTGAACTATGATATGAAAAAGGTGTGAACAAGAGTGGGAAATAATGAAATAGTAAACTGAAAAATATTAAAGAACGTTTAGAAAACTAAAGATGATACTTTGGAAATAATAAAGATTATTTTATTTTATTTTAATATATTTTTATTGATTTCAGAGAGGAAGGGAGAGGGAGAGAGAGAGAGAGACAGAAACATCAATGATGAGAATCATTGATCGACTGCCTCTTGCACGCCCCCTACCGGGGATCGAGCCTGCAACCTGGGCTTGTGCCCTGACGGGAATTGAACCGTGAGCCATGCCAGCTGGGCAATAAAGATAATTTTAAAAAACCACAACACCGTGTGGCAAGCACTGTCTCAGGGTGGACCTCAAGTGATCGTAGATGCTATTAAACCCATCAGCATAGACCCAAGTTTGAAAATAGTTGAGGTGGAGGTAAGGAATGTGTACTCCTGATGGGTGGTTAGGGAAGGCTCCTTTTGGAGAAGACATTTAAGCAGCTAGGTGTCTCTCAGGGAGAGGGGAGGGCAGGTGAGTCTTCTAGGACAGGAAACAGCAGGTTCTGAGCTTTGAAAGCAGGGGCAGTAAGAAGCAGCTCGATCTGGAATATATTTTAGAGGAAGGACTTTGTTAAGAGGGAAAGAAAAGGACCAAGGGGAGTCTCAATTCTGGGAGGAGCTGCTGGCCGGGTGGTGGCATGATTACAGAGCTGGGGACCCTGGGCGTGAGCAGGGGAGCAGCTAAGAACCCGGAGTTGAGTTTGAGTCGGAGTAAATTGGAGAGGCCTATAATTACCTGAATACCCAGGGGGAGGTGTCGTTGGGCAGGTGTCACTATAAGTTTGGCATGTGGGGGAGAGGCCAGGAATGGAGATACAAACTTGGAAACGATTAGTTTGTAGAAAGTATATAAAATCATGGGGTTAGAAGCAATCACCCAGGAGGAAGAGAAACAAAGGGATGCAGGCCTGAGTCCTGGGGTGCTCCGACATTAGAAGCAAGGTCAAAAAGGACGAGCCAGAAAAGAAGACGGACAATGAACACCAGTGTGGTGGAAGGAAGACCAAGACAGTGTGGTGTCCCGGGAGCCAGACGAAGCATATTTTTGAAAAGGACAAGTGCTCACCCACGTGGAATGCCGCTAGGGGATTATGGAAAATGAGAACAGGGACGTGGCCACCGGATTTGGCAATATGGAGGGAATTTATGATCTTGATCACACGTGTTTCAGTGGGTTGGTTTGGGCAGAAGCCTGAGTGGAGGGAGCTGAAAAGTAAATGCTGGCGTCTAAAAATGGCAGGTGGACCACATGGGAAACCGGGGCAATCCTTCACTCCAGGAAATGCAATCAAGCTGCTCATCGATGGGACGGCCATCACAAGCCACATGGCTGAGCGTGGAGGGCGCGTTTGCAGTCTCACTCACAGATGAAGGTGCGGACGAGGAGTCTGGGAAGGGAACTACAGAGCGGGTGGGCTATCTGAGGGTCGTGGTGACAGGTGAGGTGACGTATTTACAGCGAGCCAGTCAGCACAGTAACGAGACCTTTTCCAGCCCGTGCGGGCGCCAAGGAGGTGGCACTGGGAGGAGCGGGCCCTCTGGCGTCCGTGTGGAGGTGGTGTTTGGGTTCTTCAAGGGGCTCTGGTGTGGGGCCAAGTCTTAGAATGATGATGCTGGTAGACAAGGCTGGTCTGCCCCTGGGCCTGAGCCCTGGAGTTAGTGGAGCCCCATCCATTTTTAGGAGGCGACTCAGACCTGCAGGGCAGAGACGGAAGGATGCTGGGCATAGCCACACAGCTGGCCCACCTGGACTTCTGGCCTCCTCCCTGGCCCGGCCCCCATTCCACAGAGTGTCAGGGAGGCAACAGTTCACACCAAGCTTCATCTGGTGATGATGGAATGAGAATGTTCCTCCTGGGTTAATCCAGAAAGATACTCCCTCTGAAGAAAGCTTGTCGGCTGTTAAGAATGATGGCATTAATGATCCAGCGCTCCTCCTCACTGACTTCACACGGGCGCGGGCACGTTCCTAAAGCTCCTACAACAGCCCTCGGAGTGGGTGTTAGTATCCACCGGCTTCACACTGCACGGAAGTGGGGCACAGAGAGGACAAGTGACCTGCCCAAGTCATGTTTCCCGCTACAGCGACCAGATTGCAACAGGCCACTGGGCTCCAGCGTCCTCACGGCCCCTAAGGGGACGTCCCTGAAAAGATGGACACCAGGTTCTGAGTGTAGGAGGCCCCTCCCTGGGACACTGGACCCTTCTTAGCACTTTGTGGGGAGGAGGCTGCCCTGTCACCCCCCCACACACACACATACACACACTTCTAGGAGCTTCCTTGCAGGACCTTGGAGAGGAGGCCAAGAGCCTGGGGGCTGGAAGAGCTGGGGCTACAGGGGTGCTCTGTGCCCTGGGGGAGGGAGGCTGAGTCTCTTCACCCCATCAGCCCAGGGTCATGAACCAAGGGGTCCTTCCTCAGGCTGGGCCTCTTTGGCTATGACTACTCCCTTCCTTCACCCCACAGCCCCGATGCCCTCACCCACAACCCAGTCTTGAGATGGTACCTGCCCTGGTCCCCATGAACTAGCGTCCTTGAGGAATTGGGGGAGGCTGGCTGCCAGGTGCCCTGGGACTCTCCCCATCCCTCTGAACCTTGCTGGGTTCCCAACCCCCATGTTCCTGCTGGGAGGGAGAGAGGGGGACACGCCAAGAAGCTGCCTCCAAGGCCCCCCGTCTCTGAGACCCTGGACCCTGGGTGTGTGGATGGGATGGGAGCAACCCCAAACTCCCCAGGAGCTGCCCGCCCACCTGTGGGAACGGCCCCCTGATTGCTGGGCCCTTAAGGCAGAGATTTCCTTTCTTGGTGCAGCCGGCACCACCTCCCTTCACACCACCTGGAGTGCGAGCTGGTCTTGTCACTTGTCCTCTCACAGGGTCAGCCTCTGAAGGGGTCCGCAGGCCTGCAGCCCTCTCCCCGCCAATCCGGGGCCCGCCAGAGCCGATTTCTTACACACCAGCCCCGTGAGTCCCCCTCGCCCCCTCCTCAGGAGACTGAGGGGGGACAGGCCCATGTACCCCTAGGAAGCTTAAAGACAGCCCCCAAGTGACCCCCATTTGTCCCTCTTTTGAGCCCTGAGAGCTGCAATCACAGTCGCAGCAGCTCCTGCCACACCGCGGCCACACCACTCCAGCGACAGTCATGAGGCCGGCACTCCTCCCCGTCAGCCCCTCACAGAGCGGCCCACGTGCGTCCCCAGGCGCCTGAATCACTGCTGACGGCTTGGGGCCTGGTGGCCGTGGGCTCCTGGGGAGCCACTGGGGAGGGGGTGGTGGCCACGTCACCTCGGAGGAAACACCTGCGGCCATAAATAGGCAGCAGCGAAGGCAGCACAGCACAGCCTGCCGAGCGGCACCACACGCTGTGCCCATCTGCGCCAGGATGCCCGAGGCCATGCTGCCCGCCTGCTTCCTCGGCCTGCTGGCCGTCACCTCTGCCTGCTACTTCCAGAACTGCCCGAGGGGCGGCAAGAGGGCCATGTCCGACCTGGAGCTGAGACAGGTATGACCAAGGTCCGCCTCAGGGCTGCGGGAAGGGGCAGAGCCCTGGGGCTGGCACCAGGGTGCAGGGAGAGTGGGGTTCGGAGGAGTGCCCAGCAGAAGCAGCGAGGCCGGCAGGGGTGGGCACGGGGGACCAGGCCGCGGGCAGGCGAGGACGGGCCGTGAGGCTTCCTGGACACTGTCCCCATCCAGACACGATGGAGGAGAGAGAGGGTTCTGCAGTAACTGGGCTGGGGCTGGGGCAGGGAGAACTGGGCGGGAAGGCCTCCTGTGTGCCCCTACTCCACCCCAGCCTCTCCCGGCCACGGGCCACGGGCCTGGCCTCCACACGGTCGGTCCCTGGCCGTGGTGGGAGCTGGCCGGAGGGTAGGTGCCAGGCGAGCACCCTGTCAGGCCGTTCTGCCAGGGGCCTGGCCCCCTTCTCTCCTGCTGTATGTCCAGTGGGTTCCTTGTATCCATTTGCATTAGAGCTGGACGGAGTCCAGGCGCCACGCTCAGTCTGTTCTTCCCAGGCCGCAGGAGGCTCAGCTCTGAGCTGCTGAACAAAGTAGACGGGCAGCTGGGCAGGCAGACTTCCCTTCCCTCTGCCCTTGTGTGTG
>NW_006286587.1:1133049-1133255 GCF_000327345.1 Myotis davidii | reverse complement strand
AGTTAAGCGTGAGTAATGGGGAGGGGGTCTGTGCAGGGGGTAGAGTGGTGGGCAGCGCCCGCCCGCTGCAGCCTGGGAGACCCCCTGCGGGGGGGGGGATGCGGAGTGATTCACAGAGAATCGGAGGCACCTGTAAATGGAGGGAGGCTGGTAGATGTGGCTCCCCTGCTGGAACCCTTTTTGGGGCCAAAGCAGCGCCAAGGCGA
>NW_006286587.1:1127351-1132233 GCF_000327345.1 Myotis davidii | reverse complement strand
GGGTCCTGCAGGGCTGGGTGGGGGGTCTCAGGGCGGAGGGATGGGAATATAGGGGGAAGCGTGGGGGGAAGATGTCGTGGACAACACAGTGAGAGACAGAGGCCTCGAGCATGACAGGAGACGAGAGAGGCGGAGGGACCAGCCAAGACGGGAGCAGGGGTTCCGGTCCCCATTCACTCCCGGGAGGCGGAGGGACAGCAGCTCCAGGGACCCATCCTGGCCGCATGTCCCAGTCCAATGTGTGCCATCCAAGGCTGTGGGGGCGTGCAGGGAGGCGGGGGAGTGGGACCAGCTGCCCAGACCCAGCAGAGAAGCCAGGTGCGCCCCGGCCAGAGGAAAGGGCACCCATCAGACTCTCAACCAGCCTGAGGGACTGCGTCACTGAGACCCTGGCCGCAGGATCCCCCAGGCACAGCCCGGCAAACCACAGTCCCTCAGACACAGACAGGGAAGGACTGAGGGGCAGCCCCGTGGTGCCCGACCACAGTCACAGACAGTGTCCGAGGAGCACATTCAGAGGCACACTCACACTCAGAGAAACAGACACAACAGGCTTGAGGACAGGCGGGCCCATGTACACACACAGACACACACACACACACACACACGACACTCCCACATGAGCTCCCGGGCAAACGGACTTGCCACCCTTTGACACATGCAGCTTCAGGGCAAAGATGTCCACTAACAGGCCAGTGCTGTTCTCCGTCCCGTGTCTACACACACAGACTTTGCCCATGTATCCCCTTTGCCCATGTATCCCCTTTCCCCTCACTCCCCTGCCTTCCCTCCCCCCTCAACTCTTCTCTTGCTTCCCTCCCTGTCCCCCTACACCCCTCCCTTTCTCTTCTGCCCTCTACCCTTCAGTTACCTCGGATCCTCCTTTCTCTACCAGCTTGTTGGATCCTCCTTTCTCTACCAGCTTGTTCGTGGCAGCCTCTCCCTGGGATGTCTTGCTCCACGTCTTGGAGGCCAGGGTGGAGCACAGGCTGAGAAAAGTCCCTCTGAGCCCGGACCCCAACAAGCAGCCTGGGGCACAGCCTCATGACAGCCTCAGCCAGCCCTGCGGGGGGGTGGGGGGGGCGGTCCAGGAGCCAGACCAAGCCAAGGTCAAGCTCTCTTCTGGCCTCAGAGCTCTGCTCTGCTGTCACCCCTGACCAGGCTCAGGAGGTGGGGCTTCTGTCCCTAATTAGCCGAGGCTAAGGGAGTCTCTCTCCTTGTCTGTGTCCCTCGTTTTTTATGATCATGTCTGTGGTCTTGATCGCCAAGAACCCTATGCTGCAGGGTCCCGGCACTGATAGTGCGACATAAAAGTGAACCACAGCCATGGATGCTCACGGATGTGGCCGATGCTTCCAGTTTTCAGACTGGAACGCTCTGTCCTGAGGCTTCACTCTCCTGCGTGGAGCTCACCTCTGTTGCCCACAGTCCTCTGGGTGCACACAGGCATTTTCACTTTACAAGTTAGTGTCATTGCACAATCCATATGTGCTGATTTGCACCATTTTTTAATAAAGTAAATTTGGGGCAGCTTTTCATATCAGCACATTTACCTCTACCACCATCTTTTGGTTTTGCAAGTTTTTATTATGAGAAATTTCAAATAGACCAAAACTAGAGCTACTAGACCCAAACCCTGCAGGCACCCACCACTCCCAGTTATGACAATTATCATCATGGGGTGGCTTGTTTCATCTCTACCTTGACTCTCCTCCCACTTTCAGATGATCTTGAAGTCAAGGCCAACTGTCGTACCATTTCATCTACAAACCTTCCAGGCACATCTCAAAAATATATGGACTGTTCTGATAAACATGACCACAGACTGCTCTCACACACATGCAAACCCCAAACCAAACCTCAACTGTGGGGCGCGGCCAGAGTGTTTTGGACAGATTCAAGCCTTGGACTACTGAGAGGGCACAGGCCTCTCATTGCCACGTGCAAGTTCCAACTTGGAGGGCAGGGCCCTCCCAACACAATTAGCCAACAGCTGTAGTTATAATCCTGAACCTATGCTCAGAACACGTGGCCCCACGTGCCTGAGTGATAGAGTTCAGGTGCGTGTAGTGGAGTGGGAATGAGAATGTTGTAAACAACTTGATCACGCCCTTACTTTGCCTCGTGGCATCTGCTATAAAATAAAGACACGGCTTGTGGGCGTGGTCACTGTCTCTCTCCATCAGAGAGGGCAGCGTCCCATCGAGACCCAGCTTTCATTCTCATGTCTGTCTTTTCTTTTCTTTTTTAATATATTTTTATTGATTTTTACAGAGAGGAAGGGAGAGGGATAGAGAGTTAGAAACATCGATGAGAGAGAAACATCAATCACGTGCCTCCTGCACACTCCCCACTGGGGATGTGCCCGCAACCAAGGTACATGCCCTTGACTGGAATCGAACCTGGAACCCTTGAGTACGCAGGCCGATGCTCTATCCACTGAGCCAAACCGGTTAGGGCATGTCTGTCTTTTCTTAATCCTTTCATCACCCCCATTTGGGATCACCCTTGGCCATGCAGGCGCGGCACACTCAACCATATATCAATACAGGCATACCTCAGAGACACTGCCACCCCAATAAAGTGAATATGGCAATAAAGTGAGTTGTAAGCTCTTTTCTGGTGGAGGGTCTTGCCTTCAATTTGTAAAACATGCAACATCTGTGAAGCATAATAAAGCGAAACAATAAAACGAGGTATGCCTGTACCATCCAGTTTCAGGCATTATTCAAATTTCCTCAGGTGTCCAGGAGCACACCTTTGCTAGTCATTGATATCTGAGTCCTTTTTTCCCTCAGGCACAAAGGAGAATATGAATCCTCATGCCCCTTCTGCACTCTTATTTTCCTGAGCCTCCTGTAGAGCATGACTTCCCGTCTTTTTACTGTGCTCATTACCAGCAGGTGTCATCAGATGACATTACTGTGTGGATGTCACCTAGAGTTATTTTGCCTGATTAGTTACATGTTAAAATAATCTTATTTTGTAATATGTGACTCTCCTTTCCCCTATATTACTGCCAGCACTAATTATATATTTTTTTGAAATTGAGTGCAGGTAGGCATATTATCTGGGAATTTCGCTGCGAGGTAGCAAAGTGGGTTCACAGAGTACTAGTTAGACAAAGGGGGAGTTGGAACCACTGTCCTGGACAAGCCCCAAGCACTTCGGTCATTCCAAGGAGGGCCAGAGGCCAGGGACTGAGCCAGGAAGAAGATAAAGAATGACAGCATCTCTCTCTGTACCGGTCTGTCTGGCCACTGGACAACCTCACTTGGCCTGGGTTCCCTCAGCACCTCTCCCAGCTCACCCATGGGACCTAGCTTAATGTCCTCAGAAAAAGGTTGTTAATCAGACTCTATGTGTTGTTGTTTTTTATTGATTTCAAAGAGGAAGGGAGAGGGGGAGAGAGAGAGAGAAACAGTGATAAGAGAGAATCATTGATCAGCTATCTCCTGCAGGGTCCTCTCCTCGGGAGCGAGCATGCAACTCAGGCATGTGCCCTGACTGGGAATTGAACTGTGACCTCCTGGTTCATAGGTCGATGCTCAACCACTGAGCTACGCCGGCTGGGCCAGACTCTATGTTTTTTTTTTTTTTAAATATATTTTATTAATTTTTTACAGAGAGGAAGGGAGAGAGATAGAGAGCTAGAAACATTGATTTCTTTTTTAAAATATATTATTTTTATTGACTTCAGAGAGGAAGGGAGAGGGAGAGAGAGAGAGAGAGAAATATCAATGATGAGAGACAATCATTGTTCGGCTGCCTCCTGCATGCCCTCTACTGTACGTGTGCCCTTGACTGGAATCGAACCTGGGACTCTTCAGTCTGCAGGCCAACGCTCTATCCACTGAGCCAAACCGTCCAGGGCTAGACTCTGTTTTTGATGGCGGAAAAGAAAATACTGCTGGCCTTTGGATTTAAGGAAAGAAAGGGACAGTGGGTGGGTGGGGTGACGGAAGGAGGGGACCCTGAACTCAGTCCCAAGGTGAGAAATCTGGACTGACACCCCTCTTCTGTGTAAGCCACTAGGTGGGAGGGGATGCAGGGCACTTAGGGCTGAGAAAGGGGACCCAGGGGGTGATTCCGAATTCCCGCTGAGGTGGTGGGTGACACCCAAGCTTGCCAAGCACAAACCCATGACCACATCTCTCCAGCTGAGGGGTGTGGTTCCCTGTGCCGTGTCTGAGGGACCACAGAATTTGCACGACTTTCCTCAGATACCCATTTACGTGTGTCACACGTTTCCCCCTGCGTGATCTGAACAGGACTCTGCTTTGAGTCGTCTCCTGATCCTTTCCTAATAACCCCTCACTACTCCCAGATGCGGGGGTCCTGAGAGAGACCCCCTCTCACAGCCCCAGCAAGAACCCCAGTCTAGATGGCTGTTGGTCACTGGGGCTTCAAAAACCTCATTTCTATTATCTTCATACCCTTAGCAATGATCTTTTTCTCACTTTTGAAAACGTTTATTCCAGTATAGCACACACACAGTGAACAATTCACACGTGTGCAGCGGATGAGTTTTCATAAACGGAGCGCGCCCCTTTCACCAGCGCCCGGCCCAGAGGCGCCCTCACTCTCCCCATCACCGCCCCTCCAAGACCTCTGGCACCATTGCTTAGCGTTGCCTGTTTTTGTGATTTACATGAAGAAATTCTTACAGACCTCCGTAGTATTTTTTTCTCTTTCCTCTCTGTCTGTGAGCTCCACACACAGTTAGGTTGGGGCGGGGGGTATGCAGTCCTCCAGTGTGAGAAAGCCACAGAAGTAACTTGAAAAATGCATATATTTTTATTGATTTCAGAGAAGAAGGGAGAGGGAGAGAGATAGAAACACTCAATGATGAGAGAGAAGCACTGATTGGCTGCCTCCCCCG
>NW_006286587.1:1126526-1127155 GCF_000327345.1 Myotis davidii | reverse complement strand
AGAAGCTCTGTGCTCGGGTTTTGTGTGGACACGGCCTCCCGGAAGGCTAGCCATGCGGAGGTCGGCGGAGGGTGTGTTCTAGGGCAGAATGATGAGAGAGAAGCACTGATTGGCTGCCTCCCCCGCGTCCCACGCTGGGGATCAAGCCCGACCAGGCATGTGCCCTGACCAGGATCTGATCCGTGATCTCCTGGTTCATAGGTCGACGCTCAACCACTGAGCCACACCAGTTACCGGAGCCGGGCAGGTAGCTTTTTTTTTTTTTTTTTTTTTTTTTTTATCACTAACAGAAGCTCTGTGCTCGGGTTTTGTGTGGATACGGCCTCCCGGAAGGCTGGCCATGCGGGTGTTGGCGGAGGGTGTGTTCTAGGGGACAAGGATGAGGCTTTTATTGATTCCCAGGAATCGATGAGAAGAGTCGTCCTGTGATGGCGTTTTTTGCCTTTCAGGGTCATTTCTGCGGCCGTGCTCTCAGGAACCCTGGTTTGCAGGGTCCCCAGCTTGGCCTCATCTGCTACCAGGGGCCTCCGGTGGCCTGAGCCTCCGTTCAGCTCCTTGGGGACTGACGGCCTGCAGCTGTGGAGGGTGGAGGGCGTCCTGCCCCGGCCCCGGGTGTGGCCCGGCGCCTT
>NW_006286587.1:1119346-1125375 GCF_000327345.1 Myotis davidii | reverse complement strand
CCCCCACACCCATATCCACCCCCCCTCCCCCGCACCGGAACTTGCATAGGAAACGACCTTTATTTTTCTCTAACCTCTAACTGAAAGTCAACCTTTCCTTCAGCTGTGAGGGAGAACAATCCACAGGGGAATCTGCAATCCCTGGGGCTTTGTCAAAACTGGAATGACAGATGTCCTCCTGTCACATCCGCTATTGCAACTCTCCACACAGTTTGTATTGGGCAGTTACTGGACCTGCACTAGGTCTTGTTACCTGATGCTTTAAATAAACAATCTGTGACTGTCACACATTCTTTTAACATGTTCATACCTGAATGCAAATACAATTGGTTTCCTTTGTCTTTGTGTCAGGCATTTAAAAACAGTGCTTCTTTTTGCATTTTAAACATATCTCAAATGAAAATAATTGCACATAAAAGACAGACAGACTGCCCCGGGGTTGGGGGTGGAGGTCAGTGTCATGAACAGGAAGATGGGCAGCACAGATTCTTCTTCAAGACGGGACTTGTCACCGAGCTGGTGGTAGCGTGGTCAGCAGGATGGCCTTTGGTCCAGGGTGTGCCTCAGCAGAGAGAACCACCTGGCTCACGGGCACACCTTTCCCAGGTGCCCACAACCAATGACTGGTCCACTCTGACCCAGCGCTGGGCAGCTCTGAAGGACCGTTTCAGTTCCGGGCCTCCCTGTGGAGTTGGTACCGAGGCCAGCATAGACATTCTCCCTCGGCCCAATCCTGTTTCCACTCCCTTCCACAGGGGTGGGTCCCCAGGGCCCTCGTTGGTAAACATCCAGCCCATTCAGGTCCATCTCAGGCTGCTCCCTGGGGAGACCCCTGGCAAAGGCATGGACGAAATGAGTCCATGCCAGAAAGTACAAACTCAACAGCAGCATTCCCTTGAGGTCGACCCAGCAGCGAGGAGACCGGGAGGGTCCCGGCCAGTCCTGCACTCTTGTTTGCTCTCCCAGAGGGGGGCGGGGGGGGGCAACGGGGCACTGTGTGAGCTCTCCAGCTCTGAGCTGGTTAGGCCCCCCGGGGTACCAGGCAGCGGCCGGCCTTGTTTCTCAGACAAATCAGCTCATTGGCATTGCTGGGCTGGAAGGCCGCGCATCTGACCCAGAGGTAGCCCAGAAAGGCCTCCCAACACTCAGTGAGCACGCTGACCTCACCAAGTTAACACATGCACATAAATTACTTTAGCATAATGGCCCCCTCAGGGCCCGCATCCCTTTATCCATTCAACACTGCTCACCTGGAGATGCACTGGGGTCCCAGCCCAGATGCTTGAAACCCCAGGGAGCCAGGGGCTTATGTTCTAGGGGGGTGGTCGGGAGGGGATGGGAGGGTGACGTTAGACAATACACCCATTTCAGCAGGTCAGGGGGCAGTGAGTGCTATGGAGAAAAGGATGGGGCGTGCCTCAGTTTCCCTCAGGGGGCTCAGTGTAGGCCTGTGAAGGTGACACCTGCCGGTTGGAGGAGGGAGGGCAGGAGCCACGTGGATATCCGAGGGCAGACTCATTTCCTGTCGCTGTGTAACAACCCACACAGAGTGAGCAGATGAACACCCACTTACTCTCGCCAGCTTCTGTGGGTCTGGGCAAGGCCCAGCTGGGTCCTCTGCTCAGGGTCTCGGGGGACGTCGGCCAGGCCGTTCCTTTCTGGAGCCGTGAGATTGTTGCAGGACTCGCTTCCTTGTGGCCGTCGAAGGGATGGCGGCTTGCTCCTTCAAGGCCAGCAGCAGGCAGGCCTTGGTGCTTTGAGTTACTGAGCGCAGGGACTGCCATCTTTTTAACTCACTCACCCTAACTAATTTGGACAGTTGGGGCCTTAATTACACCTGCAAAATCCCCTCACCATTATCACGTAATGTAGAATAATCATGGAAGTTATACCCATTGATTTTTGCCTGTTATGAAAGTAACAGGTCCTATCTACATGCAATAGGAGTTTGCACAAAGAATACCAAGGGCAGGAATCACAGGGGCCATTTTAAAGTTCTCCCGACCACGGAGGCAGGTATTCTAGGCAGAGGAAGCAGCAAGTGCAAAGGGGTGGCAGTCTGTCCGGCATGTTCAAGAAACTGCAAGGCCAGCGCGGCTGCCGTAGAGTGACCGGGGTCAGAATGGTCACTCGAGACTGGGTCACATAGGACCGATTGAAATGGGGAACCAGAGAAGGTTCTGAGTGGAGGAGCGACATAATTGGATTTGCATGTTATAAGGCAACTTCGGATGCTATGTTGTGAAAAGACCTGGGGAAAGGTGGAGGCCGGGAAGCCAGTGAGAAGGCTACTGTAGCAGGCCCTGTGTGATGATGGTGGGCTGGACCAAAGTGATGGGGTGCATGTGGGGAGAAGTGATCCCATTCTTTGGAAGAAAGTTTGTGGTTTGTTGATAGGTTGGATCTGGGTGGGAGAGAAAAGGAGGAGTCAAAGATGACTCCGTGGCTTTTGGCCTGACCAGTGGGATCAATGGAGCTGCCATCAGCTGGGATGGGCACCCTTAGGATGGCCCAGATTTGGGCTGGGTAGGGCAGGAGCTCAGTGAGGACTTACAGAGATTTGAGATGACATCACACACCCAAAGGAGACTTTGAGTTTGCATTTGGATATAAGCGCCCGGAGTTCAGGCAAGAGGTCTAGGCTGAAGATACGTTAATTTGGAGTCATTTATCGGCACAGACCTGAGTGAGAACACCTAGGTGAGTAGCGATGGGGAAGGGGACCACGGGCTGAACTCTGAGTAAGGGCTGAGGAAAGAAGCGTGGGAAGTGAAGACAGGAGGAGAAAGTGATCAGCTGTGCCAAGTGCTGCGGGCATGAAAGTTAAACTTCTTTATTTAAACCATTTCGATGAAGCATATTTACATGCCATCAAATTTACCCATTGTAAGTGTACATTTTGATGATTTTTAGGAAACAGTTGGGCAGCCATCCTGCAATCCTGGTTGAGAACACGCCCAGCTCCAGAAATGGTCCCTCACGCCTGTGTGCCACAACTCTCTTCCAGCCCCAGGAAGCCACTGATGTCGACTCACCTTTTCTAGAAAGTGCATGTCAGTGGAACTGTACAGTGTGCAGTGATTCATGTCTGGCTTCTTCCACTTACCAGAGTGTTCTTGAGGTTCACCCTACTGATTGTGTGTGTCAGTAGTTCATGTCTCTGTATTACTGAGATGTAGTCCAAGCATGGACCACATTTTGTTCACGATTCACCAGCTAATGAACACTTAATTGCTTCCAATTTTGGCGATGATGATAACCTTGCTATGAATACTTATGTACAAGTCTTTGCACGGCCATATGTTTTCATTTCTCTTGGGTGGTGACCAAGGAGTAGAATTGCTGGGTCAGAGGGTACGTGTCTGGTTAACTTTTTAAGAGGTGAGCAGTTCTCACCTCCCCTTTGCTGTGGTTCTCAACCTTCCTCATGCTGCGACCCTTTAATACAGTTCCTCATGTTGTGGTGACCCCCCATTTCATTGTTACAAACTGAACATAATTAAAGCATAGTGATTAATCACAAAAACAATATGTAATTATATATGTGTTTTCTGATGGTCTTAGGCGACCCCTGTGAAAGGGTCGTTCGACCCCCAAAGGGGTCGCAACCCACAGGTTGAGAACCGCTGCCTTAAGGGGACGTGTTCCCTGATGGTCCCAGTGTGGAGCGAGTTGAAGCCCGCAGGGACTGAGCCCCCAGCGGTGGCTGGAGGAAGACAGGTGAGAGGACTTTGAGATGGTGTAAGAAGCTGTTTGACACAACTTTGGTTTTTGATGCTGAAGGTGCCTTCTCCATCCTTTTGCGGATGAAATCTCCCAGCTACAACGTGTGATAGCAGCCCTGGTAGCAGTATCTAATTTCACTGAGGTTTCTGGTGCTGTTCATGAATTCTCCTTCTTTGCTGCGGCTACCCTTTCTCTCCCACGTCACTGGCTATGGGGAGACAGCCCCACCATCGGTGCAGAATATGATGCACCCATGTGTTCTCTATGAGCTGGTACCACAGCCAGCCTTCAGTAGGCTGTTCTCTGAGGCCAGCTGCTTCTGCTGCATGGTGTATGGTGAGACCAGAGAATCCATTGCCCTCCTTCTTTCCTATAAAGCGAGTTCCTTGATCAAAAGCCATGTGGTGGGATAGCTGTCATGGCCCCAGTGGTCTGCCTGGCCCCAGGGAAGGGCGTCCACCTTGGTCTCTGCTATTGGAGAGGTGGGCTTTCAGCCATGGTGGTAGCCAGGCCAGCCTTGGTGAAGTGAAGTCCCCATGGTTGAGCCCACACACAGCCTCAGTCCCTGACACCATAACCACTTTGTCCAAGAGTCCAAAGAGCAAGGATTGGGATGGATGGGGCTAGCGGATGTCTGATGTGCACAAGTCACCTGTGTAGTGGGTCTTTGGGGAACAAATATCTTCCAACTTTCGGTCCATTCTGAGAGGTCCAGCCACATACTCTCCACAAGCCTTCATGTTTCCATCCTTCAAACACAGTCCTGCTAAGTCCCACGCCTTTTATCCTCCCTCCAAATCATTAGCTACTTGTCTCCAGTCTCTAGGATTCTCCCTGGTTCCAGGTAAAGTGGTTGCAGTGTAGTGTTTCAGGTGGAGAAACTCATCTCCTAATGTCCTTCAGGGCTACTCGCTGCAAGACAGGAGCACCACAGCCATGGCCATCTGGATGTGAGCTGCCGGAAACCTGGACTCCATTTTTTTTGCCTCTTTGGTCAACTGGACATTTAAGACTCCCTATGAGATCAGTTATGAGTGAGGAAGGAGCAGGAGTCCGGGAAGAGACCATCTGCCTGAGCAGTGAGCACGCATGCCTGAATGAGCCCAGCCCAGAGCAGGGCACCCGGCTGACCCACAGTCTCATGAGCAGTCATAAGTACTTACTGTCTCGCACCACCAAGGCTTGGAGTGGCTTCTTATTCAGAACTAGAGGTTGGTGTATGAATTCGTGCACAGGTGGGGTCCGACTGGGGTAGGAGAGCCGATTGGGGGCAGGGCTGGCCGGGGGAAGGGTCCACAGGCGGTTGGCTGGCTGCCCCCGCCCGCTGGTAGAACTCCCAGTCGAGGGGACAATTTGCAGATTAGCCTTTTACTATATAGGCTAAGCTAAGGGTTATGCAGGCAGTCTCTAACAGGGCTGGGGGACAAGCAAAGAGCTGTCTTCAAAAGGAGCCAGTGCTTTCTCAAAGGGGTTCCTAGCTTTGCTCTACAACCCTAGGGGCTTCTGACGTGAGATCCCACTGGAGCTGGCCACAGGCTCCCCCAGCCTTCTGATCAGCTGTGGGCCTCTTGAGCCTGAGGGGACTCCCTGGGCCATAAGGCCCAAAAGGCAGAGCTGCTGCCTGGCCGCAGGATCTGCTTTCGTGTCCTCTGGCCCTGGATGGCTCTCAAAGCCCACTGCCCTTCTGCTCCTGGGAGATGGGTCAGAGCGGCACATTCCATTGTGGCCAACGTGGGCTCCAAATGCAGAGGTCCACCACGCACTGCATCTCCCTTTCAGGGACGGGGGGTGCAGGGTATAGCAGCTTGTGCATCATTTGGGAGGGGGTGGGGTAGAAAGACAGTCCCTTTGCTGCATTCCCAGGAATTTCATGGACATGCAAGGCTCTGTGTTTTCACAGGATTTACCGTCTAGTTTCCAACACACATGTTTATAAGGCTTGATGGTACCTCCTGCCTCCTAGGTCCCACTTGTTTCCTGACGACCACAGGCTGCTCAGTGGACGGGAGTGGTACTCTGGGTCCCCAGTAATTCCAGGAAGGTCTGGGTATTTTTTTTTTTGTAGTTGCTTTTTAAACTATATATATTTTTATTGATTTCAGAGAGGAAGGGAGAGGTAGAGAGAGATAGAAACATCAATGATGAGAATCATTGATTGGCTGCCTCTTGCACAACCCCGCTGGGGACTGAGCCTGCAACCTGGGCAATGTCCTGATTGGGAATTGATCCGTGACCTCCTGGTTCATACGTCAACACTCAACCACTAAGCCACACTGGCTGGGCCAGTTGACTATTTTTTTTTT
>NW_006286587.1:1118131-1118893 GCF_000327345.1 Myotis davidii | reverse complement strand
CTGCCCCCGCCCGCTGGTAGAACTCCCAGTCGAGGGGACAATTTGCAGATTAGCCTTTTACTATATAGGCTAAGCTAAGGGTTATGCAGGCAGTCTCTAACAGGGCTGGGGGACAAGCAAAGAGCTGTCTTCAAAAGGAGCCAGTGCTTTCTCAAAAGGGGTTCTAGCTTTGCTCTACAACCCTAGGGGCTTCTGACGTGAGATCCCACTGGAGCTGGCCACAGGCTCCCCCAGCCTTCTGATCAGCTGTGGGCCTCTTGAGCCTGAGGGGACTCCCTGGGCCATAAGGCCCAAAAGGCAGAGCTGCTGCCTGGCCGCAGGATCTGCTTTCGTGTCCTCTGGCCCTGGATGGCTCTCAAAGCCCACTGCCCTTCTGCTCCTGGGAGATGGGTCAGAGCGGCACATTCCATTGTGGCCAACGTGGGCTCCAAATGCAGAGGTCCACCACGCACTGCATCTCCCTTTCAGGGACGGGGGGTGCAGGGTATAGCAGCTTGTGCATCATTTGGGAGGGGGTGGGGTAGAAAGACAGTCCCTTTGCTCATTGCTATAAGAGCAATACACAGTTATATACACTGCCCAGTTGTAAGGATATACATACTGTGTTTATCCAGTACTCTGTTGGTGGACTTTCGGGTTGTTTCCAGGCTTGGCTGTTATCTTTTGGTGGACATCATCTCTCCTGGGTGGAATTGCTAGATTCAAGACTCTTTGTGTGTTTAGCTTTTCCTACCAGCACAGTGTGGGAATTCCACTCTGACA
>NW_006286587.1:1110841-1117676 GCF_000327345.1 Myotis davidii | reverse complement strand
GTTGCTTTTTAAACTATATATATTTTTATTGATTTCAGAGAGGAAGGGAGAGGTAGAGAGAGATAGAAACATCAATGATGAGAATCATTGATTGGCTGCCTCTTGCACACCCCCTACCGGGCATGTGCCCTTGACCAGACTCAAACCTGGGACCATTCAGTCCACAGACTGACTCTCTATCCACTGAGCCAAACCAGCTGGGGAGGTCTGGGTATTTTTCTTTCCTCGCTGCAGTTACACAGGTCACAAGGCTCCTTGACAAATTCTAGGAGGAAGATTTACAGTGAACTATATAAGGTGATTCCTGGGTTCTTCCTTCATCTGGTGGTCTGATTACTGAGTAAAGAACTAGGGTTTATATTGTGGTGGATCAGGGTAGGCCCCAGTTCACTACAGATAGAGTAGTTTTGGACAATAGCACAGGTGGGGCCTTAGTGGGCTTCCTGACCATTTCTGTCCTGGGAAACCCATAACCAATTAGCACCCTCTGTGGAGCAAACCATTCTTAATAGCACAGCATATATACTCAACACAGGGCTCAGCCCACATGTACAACGAACTCTGACAAATCAACTTAAAAAAGACAGGCAAGCCAGGGGAAAGCCACCAGAGAAGCTATGCAATTGTCCAATAAAAACAAAAGGTGCTTATCCCATTAGTAATAGAGAAACTAAAATTAAAACCATCATGAAATATACACTCACTGGAACAGCTAAAATTAAAAGGCCGGCTTTACCAAGTGAATACAGAACAGTGGGAACCTCCATACCCCACTGGAGGGGTACAGATGGCACAGCTACCTGGGAAAGCTGTTTGGTAGCGTTACTAAAGCTGGGCACATGTGCACCGTGTGATCCAGCAATTCCACTCCCGAAATGCGTGCACATGAGCATCGAAAGACATGCCCAAGGACGCTGGTCACAGTGGCACTCTGTGTCATAGTCCAAAACTGGAAGCAGCCCAGATGTCCACCGACAGTAAAATAAAATCAATTTATTCAATAGAATTAGCAGTCCCTCCTTCTCTGTGGTTTTGTTTTCTGTGGTTTCAGTTACCCGTAGTCATCCACAGTTTGAAATTATTAAATGGAAAATTCCAGAAATAAAAAATTCCTAAGTTTTAAATTGTGTGCTGTTCTGAGCACGATGACGAAATCTCAAGCCAACCTGCCCTGTTCTTTCCAGAACGTGCATATCCCTTTGCCCAGCATGTCCATGCTGCACGATCTGCCCACTGTTAGTGATAGGAGCCGGCTGGTCACCAGATCGATGGTCTGTCGTGGTATCACAGGGCTGTGTTCAGGGAACCCCTGTTTTACTTGATCATGGCCCCAAAGCACAAGAGTAGTGACGCTGGCAATTTGGATATGCCGAAGAGAAGCCATAAAGTGCTTCTTTCAAGCGAAAAGGTGTGTATGTATACGAAGAAAACATAGTAGATATAGGGTTCGGTACCATCTGTGGTTTCAGGCATCCACTAGGGCAGTGGTTCTCAACCTTCCTAATGCCGCGACCCTTTAATACAATTCCCCATGTTGTGGTGACCCCCCAGTTTCATTGTTACAAATTGAACATAATTAAAGCCTAGTGATTAATCACAAAAACAATATGTAATTATATATGTGTTTTCCGATGGTCTTAGGCGACCCCTGTGAAAGGGTCGTTTGACCCCCCCAAAGGGGTCGCAACCCACAGGTTGAGAACCGACGCACTAGGGGTCTTACAATATATTCCAGGATAAGGGGGGAGGAGGGGAATCTAGTCAAATTTACTAATGTTACATTTTACATTTTGAAGGGCCTGTTACTGTATTGAGGAGGCTCCATCTGCTGGAGTTAAGGGGAACTGCAGGGCAGATCTTGGCCCCCAGCAATTCATTCCCAATTAGGCTGTATTTGGCGCATAATCGTTAGACCCTGGTATGAGTTTGAGGCCATTCTCTAGTTTCATTAAAATTATTATTATTAATAATAATAATAAATAATAATAATGGCCGCATTTAACATGTATTGAACACTTATTATCTCAAAGGCACTTAATTCAACTTTACATAAATGTTTCACTTAATAGCTACAACAGTCTTATAGGTTGATACCAGTATGTTATTCATTTTATTTATTTTACTTTGGAGAAAACTGAGGCACACACAGACTAAGGAATATTTCCAAGGACACTCAAGAAGTAAGAGGGGAGTGTACTGTTGGTGGGAATGCAGACTGGTGCAGCCACAATGGAAAACAGTATGGAAGTTCCTAAAAAATTAAAAATGGGATTGATTTATGACCCAACAATTCCACCTCTAGGTATATATCTGAAGAAACAAAAAAACCCCATTAATTCGAAAGATATATGCACTCCTAAGTTTATTGTGTTATTTACAATACCCAAGAAATGGAAGCAGGCCAAATGCCCACCAATAGCAGAGTAGATAAAAAAGTTGTGGTGTATATATACAATGAAATATTATCTGGCCATAAAAAAAGAATAAAATGTTACAATTTGGGACAACATGGATGAACCTAGGAGGTATTATGCTAAGTAAAATAAGCCAGACAGAGAAAGACAAATACCATATGTGGAATCAAAAGAGCAAGATGAACAAACAAACAAAAGAGAAGCAGACTCACAGATACAGAGAAAACACTGATGGCTGCCAGAGGTGAAGGGATTAAGAACTACTAATTGGTAGTCACAGAATAGTCCCGGGGATGAGGGCAGCATAGGCCACATAGCGATCATATTGTAATACCTATGCACGGTGCCAGGTGGGTGCTTGAAATACCGGGGGGACCATTGCGTAAAGTATGACTGTCTAACCACTATGCAGCACATATAAAACTATTAAAAAATAGTATTGAATGTAACCTGTCATTAAAAAGAAAGAAAGAAAAAGGAACAGAGCACAAGGCTCTGTCTAGGCTCCATCCTTCAGGACTGGGCTCAGCTCTTAGGGACTGGGTTTGCCTCTGAGGGTCTTGGCTCTGCACGGGCTCTGGGTCTGGGCTCAACTCTCCCGGGCTAGGTTTGGCTATTTGGTGCCAGGGTATCTGCTGGGGACTAGCTTCCCCTTTTCAGGCCTCGACTTGACTCCCTGGGGCTATCCTAGGCTCTTCGGGGCTAAGCTGCAACCTTTTGGATGGACTCAGCTGTGCGGGGCTAGGCTCCTCCCTATGGGACTTGGCTCCGCCCTCGGCTGGGGTCTTTGAGGGTAGGCTCTGCTCTTAGGACTAGGGTCATCCCTTCAGGACTAGCTGCAGCTCGTAGGGCTAGGTTCGGCCCTTACTGGCTAGACTCGGCTCTTTGGGGTTCCCTCAGCTCTTTGGGGTTAGCTCCGCTTCTGGGGGTACGCTCGGCTGTTCTGGGCGAGGCGCATCTCTGAAGAGAGGAGCTTAGCCCAGAAGAATGGAGCCTATCTCTCTACAGGTATAAGTAAGCAACTGAAGGAAAGCATTCCTTAACAGAGCAGAGGGCTCTGAGGACCTGGGCTCCGCCCTTCAGGGCTGGGCTGGCCCCTTAGGGACTTGGTTCCCTCTAAGGAGCTTGGCTCTCCCTTTGGGTCTGGGCTCAACTCTTCTGGGTTAGGTTGGGTTATTCTGGGCTAGGGTCATCCACTGGGGACTAGCTTTCCCTCTTTAAAAAAAGGAAAGAGGGGCCCTGACCGGTTTGGCTCAGTGGATAGAGCGTTGGCCTGCGGACTGAAGGGTCCCAGGTTCGATTCCGGTCAAGGGCATGTACCTTGGTTGTGGGCACATCCCCAGCGGGGGGTGTGCAGGAGGCAGCTGGTCGATGCTTCTCTCTCATCGATGTTTCTAGCTCTCTATCCCTCTCCCCTCCTCTCTGTGGAAAAATTAATAAAATATATTATAAAAAAAAAAGGAAAGAGGAGAAATTGAGATTCAAACCCAGGCAGATGGTACCAGGCTCCTAATCACTATCCAAAGTGCTTTCTCTATGTTCAGTTTATTCCTATGGATTTCTGGAGTGAAGCAGTGAGTAGGGCAATCATGCAAACACAACCATCTCTTTTGGAGATTTCTTTACAAGGTCATGTGTTATTTCTATAACTAGAGGCCCGGTGCACGAAATTTGTGCACTGGGGTGGGGGGTTGTCTCTCTGCCCAGCCGGTGCCCTCTCAGGAGCCCTCAGGGAATGTGCGACTTACAGCTTAGGCCCGGTCCTTGAACTGGCAGTCAGACACCCTTAGCGCTGCCACAGAGGTGGGAGAGGCTCCTGCCACCGCCACTGTGCTTGCCAGCCATGAGCCTGGTCTGGCTGCCATTTGGTCGATTTGCATATCAGCCTTTTATTATCTACTAGAGGCCCGGTGCATGAAAATTCATGCCCTGGGGGAGCGGGGGATCCCTCAGCCCGGCCTGCCCCCTTTCACAGTCTGGGAGCCCTCAGGGGATATCCTACTGACTAAGCCGCAGCCTGGCCTCCCTCTGTGGGAGGTGACCAGGCCGATCAGGGGAAAGCGCCACCCCCATCACCCTGCTGCTGCTGCCACTGCTGGCCACTGCGGCTGCCGGCCCTCCTCAGCCCTCGCAGCTGCCACGGCTTTGTCTGGAAGGACATCCTGAAGACACCCGATCTAATTAGCATATTACCCTTTTGTTAGTATAGATAATAATAAGAGCATAATATGCTAATTAGACCAGATGTCCTTCTGGATGAAGCCTCAGTGGCGGTGGGGGCTGAGGCAGAGGTGACCACCGCAGCAGCAGGGGCCCAGCCCCTTGCACGAAGTTCGTGCATCGGGTCTCTAGTATAGGATAGACTCACAAAAGGTCCCAGGAAGCCATGAGGGATATCTGTCAGCTCCAGTCACTCCCAAATCGGTTTCTCCCACCAAGAGAAGTTAGTATACTTGCAAAGAGCATCCAAAAACAAACAAACACAAACTTAAGTTTCACCAGGTCAGGAAGTAACTGAAATCCTGGAAATTTGTTATTTAATTTTTTTTCTTGGGTTCTGAATGTCACAATAGCAATAAAATCTTCAGAGGAAAAGACCATGTGTCTTGCTCTAGCCAGTTTGGTTCAGTGGATAAGAGCGTCAGCCCACGGTCCGAAGGGTTCTGGGTTCGATTCTGACCAAGGGCATGTACCTCTGTTCACTCTCTCTAAAAATCAATGGAAAAATATCCTTGAGTGAAGATTAACAACAACAAAAAAACCAAGTGTCTCACACAAGGAAATGGCAATCCTGACAAATGATGATAAAAGGGGATGTAGACCAACTTACAAACTGACTTTTGCCAAATGTTATCTTGGAGATATTTTACATAAAACCTTACTTTACAAATATAATTTGTCTATTATGAAAACTTGGAATTAAACTATATTTATTTTTAGACAAAATTACATTTAAAAGTATCAGAATGGCCCTGGCTGGTTTGGCTCAGAGGATAGAGCATTGGCCTACAGACTGAAGGGTCCTGGGTTGATTCTGGTCAAGGGCACATGCCTCCACTGCATGCTTGATCCCTAGATCCCCAGTTCTGGTTGGGGCTTGGGTAGGAGGCAACCAATCAATTTGTTTCTCTCATATCAATGTTTCTCTCTCTCTGTCTCTTACCCTCCCTTCCAATCTCTCCAAAAATCAATGGAAAAATATCCTCAGGTGAGGATTAACAACAAAAAATGTTTTAAAAAGCCCTAACCGGTTTGGCTGAGTGGATAGAGCCTCGGCCTGCAGACTGAAGGGTCCCAGGTTCGATTCCGGTCAAGGGCATGTACCTTGGTTGCAGGCACATCCCCAGTAGGGGGTGTGCAGGAGGCGGCTGATTCATTGATGTTTCTCTCACATCGATCTTTCTAACTCTCTATCCCTCTCCCTTCCTCTCTGTAATAAATCAATAACATATATATTTTTTAAATGTTTTTTTTAAAAAATATATTTTATTGATTTTTTACAGAGAGGAAGGGAGAGGAATAGAGAGTTAGAAACATGGATGAGAGAGAAACATCGATCAGCTGCCTCCTGCACATCTCCCACCGGGAATGTGCCCGCAACCCAGGTACATGCCCTTCACCGGAATCGAACCCGGGACCCTTCAGTCCGCAGGCTGACGCTCTATCCACAGAGCCAAACCGGTTTCGGCTATTTTTTAAATGTTAAAAAAATAAGTATTTTTAAGTAAAAAATATAAGAATATTTTTCAAATTAAAAGACATGCTAGTGACTTGCTATGTTTGTAGTTAAAGATAACTTTTGTAGATTTTCAGAAAGTATAAATCCCGAGTTGTCAAAATATATTAGTCTCAAATTTCATTTCACCTTATTCTAAAAGTCCCCATAAAACAATTCTATCCCACTCTAAATACTGTAAATTGTGAGAACCAGTGCCTCTAAAAAATCCATTTATACGGTTGTTCATCCAAAGCCTACAGTTCCACAGGAGGCTGGAGGCCTGGACACTGGGATCCCCAGACTTCCTGGCCACCTGGCTTCTATTATGGCAACACCCTCGGAGTCATTGGCAAAAGATTTGTTGTTGAGGCCAGAGGAAGGGCGAACCCTCGGATCCCTCTGCTTCTGAGGTCTGAGGAGTTCTGGCAGCGGCAGCGGCAGTGGAAGATGAGTATGGCTCGGGGTTCCAGCCAGGGCCATGGGGTTCCTTCCAACAACAGCAGCAGGTCAGCCAGCACCTTGTGGGCTCTGGCACTGACAGCAAAGGTGTGTGAGCCATGGTTGACATTTATACCTCAGTTACAAATTTCCCAGACACAAACTCCCACTCTCAGACCATCTCTCTCCCTCAGTGGCTAGTATTTAAAAGGGAAAATAAAACTGTGAAATGGGAGAGATTAACCGGGGGAACTTATATGCATTG
>NW_006286587.1:1105431-1110825 GCF_000327345.1 Myotis davidii | reverse complement strand
TAATACTTTCAACAATAAAGATAAATTTTTTAAGAAGTGTGAAATAGCCCTAGCCAGTTTGGCTTAAGGGTCCTGGGTTTGATTGTAGTCAAGGGCATATGCCTGAGTTGCAGGCTTGATCACCAGTAGGGGAGGAGGCAGCCAATTAATGATTCTCTCTCTTATCATTGATGTTTCTGTCTCTCTCCCCCCGTGCCCTTCTGATATTAATAAAAAATATTTTAAAAAAAAGAAGTGTGAAATATAGGCTCCCCTTTGGGGGGCATGCCTATGCCTTTCTTCCCTCTCTGCTGTGCATCTCCTAAACGCTATGATCCCCAGGAGACTGGCAACCAGGGGAGCAGTGTTGGGGGCAGCTCGTTTCAAGCTAACCCCCTGAGCCTGTCTCAAGGCTCCCTTTTCTCCTACTCTTCAGTGAGCCAGTAGCAGCCCCACCTTGGCTCACTTGTCACTGACATTTCTCAGTGAGCCAAAGCAGTGCCTCTTCGCCTCCCTCCTGCTGCTTCTATCCTAAGCCCACCCTGGTTTCACGGTCTGGTTTTAATACATGTACTCTCAGTGTGAAATGTAACACAACTTTCCAAAGACTGTCAATGACTTAACTGTGTTTTGCCCTCAGCCAGGGGCAATGCCCAAACATTTGGGGTAAAGTATTGGCTATGTGACCCACAGAGCCACCGTGGAGTCCTGGTGAGGGTGGGTTGTGCAGCTCTGACCTCTTTCAGGTCCCTCTACTGCCTTTTGTGGCAATACAGTGGGATCCTTCCTTACAGGTTCTTGACCTCAAGGCCTTGTCAACTTAACTATGAATTTGATCCAGACGGTGTTCTGTTTCTTGACATGGATGCTCCCTTCAAAATAATTCATTAAGCTTCAAATCTATGGTTTAAGCACTTACCCATACTGAGGAAACATTCACCATGAAAGAAATGATCAGCATCATCACTGGGCCTGTCTTCCTCAGGATTTGGGGGTTGCAAAAAGTGCTTTTGACTTGGGTAGGAAGAAAGAGTTCCAAGCTTGACTCTTCCTGCCAGAATTGCCCATATTTCAGCAGTGACCTGGGCTGGTTTCCTAGGTATTTATTTCACCGCTACACGTACGTCAGGGAAGCAACCACAGGCTAAGCTCAGGGGGAACTTTTGTGTGTGTGTGGTGATAACGGTAAGATTTACTTTCTTAGCAATTTTCAAGCACATAATACAGTGTTGTTAACCATAGTCACCGTGCTATGCTCAGATCTCCATTATGTATTCATCTTATAACTGGAAGTGTGTACTCTTTGACCAACATTTCCCCATCTCCCCATACCCTGACAACCACCATTCTGCTTGGTTTCTATGAGTTTGTTTAACTTCAACCTAATCTACAAGGCTCTCTGCTCTGACTCATGCTCTCCTCTCTAGCATCATAGCTCACTGAAGCCAGCTCTTCTTATATCTTATGCTCACATAACAATGACGTACTGAGTCCTTCTAATGTTCCCTAGCACTGTGCCTGACTCGTGTGGCTCCCCTTTGAGGGCCTGCACAACCTTTACTTCCTGATGAATACCAGCACATTCTCTAGGCCGACTTCAGGCCTCTTCTCCACTGACCAGCATCCCGACTCCCTGTTGTCCCATCCGACTTTCAGTCCCACCCTTCTTTATAAACCTGTTTTACTCCACTTGACTTTCCCCATAGCATCTACAAGCTTCATTGCATTTACTTGTGTCAACTGAAGGTCACTGCTGCCAATTCAGTGCTAGTAGGAACCCCGATTTCCATGTGGTGAGGGGAGAGATGCTTTATTCGTGCAAACAGTTCGATTGTGAAACAGCTCCAGCGCGGCTGTGGCTGTGAGGGGGCTCCGGAGGAGACCAGTGTTATGGCGCAGGAGTTACCGCCTTGGTGTTAGGATTCAGCCCAGGGAGACGGCTCTGCTCCTGTGCTGCAGCTCAGCCAGTATTGCAGCTCTAGTTGGGCAACAGTCTTCCATAGAAAACTGAGTGTGCTCTCCTGAGGAATATTGTGCACCTGTGGCTGTAGTCCATGCAGAAAATTGGGAGTATACTGGAAAACCATAGGAATGACTTCGGGCTTACGTAGGCCCGGTGTGGCTCCATGAGTAGATGGAGGCACCCAGCACCCATTCATGTGGCAAATATTCTGCTCTTTTCCTGCCTACCTGGACCACTACCCGCAGTGCTCCTTCCCCTGGCAGAATATCACCACCCCCCAGTCCAAGTGGTGAGCAACTCTACAGTTTTGTACAACTTCATCTTCAAGACCCTGACTACCCACCCCCAGGACATCACGGTGGTCCACTTCATTGATGTGCTGCTACTTATCCCGGAGAATTGGAAGGGGCAAGAATCCAGGTGTCTTGGTAAAACATCGATGCTTAATTGGGGAGATAAATCCTGGGGGAAAAGTGCCTACCCAGCAAGTTCCTGGGGGTAAAGAAAAAAATATCAGATTTTTTTTTTGGACTACAGGTGGATAAAAACGAAGCTTGGTTTAGAGGTGGCTCTGCACGACACACTGGTATCAGCAGTGAATGTCAGGGCGTTACAGCCCCATGCAGGATACTAAACGGCAGTGAGCAGAAAGCAGCCCAAAGGCAGAACTTCAAGAATGTATCACACCTCTCCTCTACTGAAAGACAGATGACTTGTGTCTACAGCCTGAAGCAGAGGGGAAGAGACTTGGGAAGAATGAAACTGGACTTCCTAACACAGGCCCAGGGGCCCATGTGAAAGCTCACCAAGGCTTCCACTGCTGGGCACCAGACGGTCTGTCCACTCCTCACAATCAAGTCCAAGGCTGTGGGCACAGTTGCCAATCCATGGCCCACAATGTGTGTCCATCAGCTCGCCCCAGAAGTTATGTTGAGCATCTGAAAGGACTCCACTGTGCTGTGCCAGGTTTGGTACCAGGGAAAAGGGCTACCACCAGCCTGAGGAAGGAGGCCATTGCTCGGAGGGGTGCAAAGCCGATGGAGGCGGGGTGCAAGGCACAATAACCACCGGCTCTAAGCTTATACCTGTTACCTGCGTCCTCACCTGAATGTGTGTGGGGGGTGCCCATGTTTTCTAAAAGGTTTTCATTTCTTGGGTGTTCCCAGGCCCTCTCTACATTGTGGGAGTTCAGGAAAAGAAGCTGGGATTCTGTCCTCCCATGGTATCTGGGCACTTAGTGAACGGTGGCAAAGGGGCTGCAGCTCTGGCTCGGAGAAACAGCTCTTCAACCTCAACCCAGATGTTGCTCGAGAGCTTGTATGAACAGGGGCAATGGATCTCTATGTTCACTTATTCAATCTTGTGAACTTTAACCACAAGTATTCCTGGTACCCTCAGGGTTTGATCCAGGTGCTTGACAAATTACACCGACCTTGTAAAGCGTGGATCAAACAGGCCTCCCCTGCCAGCACCCATCTGCTGGGTCGTCCAAGGAGGCTGGCAGTGCCAGGACAGATGCAGGTCACTGAGGCCATGGGTGGAAAGGGCTACTAGAAGAAACGGGGTCTCCATCTGGCCTTCTGTGTCTTGAGCCACCAGATCCAAAGCCCATGGTCAAGCAGAAACAGGTCTTTGGCCAACGGTTGGCTTGTGTCTCAGGTATCCTGTGACAGCTGCTCCTGGCTGGAGCCCTAAAACCCTAGATCAGAGGTCAGCAGACTTCTTTTGTAAAAGCCATATAATCCTAGCCAGTTTGGCTCAGTGGATAGAGTGTCAGCCTGAGGACTGAAGGGTCCTGGGTTCGATTCTGATCAGGGGCATATGCCTGGGTTGTGGGCTCAGTCCCTAGTAAAGGGCATGCAGGAGGCAGCTGATCAATGATTCGCTCTCATCATTGGTGTTTCTCTCTCCCCCCCCTGAAATCAATAAAAAAAGTATTTATATATATTTTTAAAAAGCCATATTAACAAATATTTTAGACTTTGCAAGTCACATATGGTCCCTGTTGCAACTAATCATCTCTGCCATCGTAGCATCCAAGTAGTCAATGAATGGGTGTGGCTGTATTCAAACAAACCTTTATTTACAAAAACAGGTAGTAGACCAGATTTGCCAACCCCTGACCACCCTCGATGATACTCAGGAGATGACCTCACGCCTATGGTCCAGTCTGCCCCTCTGTAAGATGGAAACCGTAGGGTCTGGTGCTGTGCTGGCAGTTGTACATGGGGCAGAAAAGGGCACTGGTCAACTGGTAGATGCAGAGGCCAAAACAAGAGGGCCACAATGGAAGAGGTTGAGCTTCCTTCTTCAGAAGAAACACCTCCGTTTTATCCCAGGCCACACCCGTATACACACACACACAGTCCCTGGGCAGGCACTGTCCTTACTGGGCCCTTAGTTGCCCTTGTGCTGTGGCCTGACCACCTGTCCCTCTTTGGTGATGGCCCAGTTGTAGCTCTTTGGGGAGTCCAACGCTGCTTCTATCCGAGCATCCAGGTTCTCTCGGGTGATGAAGGTTTTTGCATCCTCCTATTGAGAGAGAAGGCGGCTGACTGGGAGCCCCCAGCACGGGCCAGCCTGCCCACCCTGCCTGCTGGCCTTCAGCCCACTGACAGCTCCAGCTCTCCCCTGGGAAGGATGCCTGGAGCCCAGGTCTTCTTTGAGTGCCCCGCTGACTTGCGAGCAGCCTTGTCACCTTCCTCTTTCTTAACCATCCACTGGACAGCTCTGCCAGAACCACAGCACACCAGCTGTGACAATGTTACCTCTCCGTCTCTCTCAAACTCCTCCTTCTCCCCCCATCACTTTAATTAAAGCCTCATCCATTCTTGCTGGATCACTCCTGCCAACCCAGCCAAAATATTTACCCCTTCAGTGACATCACCCAAAGACAAACTCTCTGGATTTCAGGGGTCCCTCCCGCAGACACCAGCTTACCACCCACCATCTACGTGGACACTTTCCAATGTCAGCGCTCACTCCAGGTCTCTGTGCCTGCCAGAGGCCCGCTCCTTGCACTCCTCTCCCAAATCCTCACCTGCTCTCTCAAGACTGCCCTCTCCATTTGCACGCAGCCGGTGTCCCACCTCGCTGCACCCAGGACTCTGCCGGCCTCCCACGATGAGCTCCCGGTCTCCAGACCCACCCCGTGGAGACGCGACCCACCTGCAGCTGCAGCACTTCCTGCTCCTTGAGCTGCACCCAGGCCTCTCTCTCTCGGGCCTTACGGGCCTTCTCCTCGGCCTGCAGTTGCTCCTGCTCCCGGGCCTCCTGCCGCAGCCTCGCTATCCTGGGAGGAACAAGAGGCCGAGGCTGAGCGGGCTGGGTTCCCGCGGGCCGGACATGTGTGAAAAAAGGATGAAGTCATGTTTAGTTTAAAAACAGAACAAAATCACTATCTATCCCATAACTTTAATCTTTTAAGAATTATGACTACAGATGAATAAATT
>NW_006286587.1:1074520-1105120 GCF_000327345.1 Myotis davidii | reverse complement strand
CCGGGAGCCCGCTCCGACGGCACACGAGGCCCTGTCGAGGTCTGCCGTCGTCCCCCGCCACGGGCTCTGGCTGCGCCCTTCCTGCGGGGCCCGGTCACGTCCGCGTCCCTCCAAAACCCACGCGGAGAAAGGGCTCAGTGTGAGTGGGAGAGGAAGAGGACGGAGGAGAATTCGAGGCAATAACCTAGGGTATCTCATAACTATTGGGCGGCAGTGCGCAGCGCTCGGGTCCAGTTTGTCTGGGAAGAGACGGTCATTCCGGCGGAAGCTCTGGTCAGCGGGCCTGGCCCGGCCCCCGCTCCCCCCGCCCCCACCCTTCTGACCTGGCTTCGCTGACAGGCTCCTAGCCTAGAGGATCCAGAGGGTCCTTCACCTCCTAAACAAACCTGATAGGTAAAAACCTGAGCTCACACGGATTTAAATTAGGCGATAAGGTTTTGCCGTATAGGAATCTTATTACTTTCTCCTTTAGTTACCGTGCTGTCCTGGTGCACTTTTAAATACGATGTGCAAAATAATAGTAATCCATCTCCACACACCTGTGCTCCGCTAGGGCTTGAGGACTCTGCAATCGCTACCATTTCTAGTGCCGTGTCAGTGACTACCTGGTCCTCCAGGCCCTGCTACCTGTCAGTGTGAGGTCCCACCTCTCACCTCTTTCTGCTGGCCGGGGAACACAATGGTTTCCCTAGGAAACAAGCCTGGGGGACCCCACTGCAGTCACTGCTTTACTTATGGAGGTTTCTTAGTGCAGTACAATTATTTCCTACCCCATTAGTGACTTCCAATCTTTAAATTTAACATAAGTATCTTATAAATTGTTTAGAGTTCTGGGAAATAGAATAGCAGACAGCACCCTGCTTGTAAGAAGCAGGGGGCACTAACAGCTGGGGGTGCTGTGGTAGGGGTGTCTCAGTGCTGTCTACCCCCATCTTCTACTCACATAGCCCCCAGTCCTTAGCCACTATGGCCCCTGATGGCCAATGCCGGGGGCCTCTCACTCTACTTACCAGTCGTGTCTGCACCAGGTACTGCTTTGTATGGAGGGTCCCCTGGCCTGGTGTCCTGCCCTCCCAGGGCACACTTTCCACCTCGAGTGTGTGTGTGTGTGGGGAGAGCCAGGGCATTGCTTTGGAGGCTATGGCAGTCTGGTCTGGGCCGCTTGCTGCAGTGCCCAGAATCCTTCCTCAAAAGAGTCGAGGCTGCAAACTGCCCTCACTACCCCCAATCACAGGCTCAAGGTAGGCGAAGGAGCCCTAGTCAGCACCTTCTTCCTCCCACTCAGGCTGGGGAGACCCGTCACCCACCTGGGGGTCTTGGGGCATGCTGGCAGTGCAGGGGTGAGCTGGAGGCTCACTTTCCTCCACTGTACCCGTCGTGGGACCAGTGCTGAGTCTTTGAGGGTCCTGGTTGGGTGGGCGGCAGCAGCAGCAGCAGCAGCAAGAGGCCTAGCTTGGAGCTGGCCATGGCAGGGCTGCTCCTGATGGGGAACTCAAAAAGTTCAGTTCAGGGGGAACTTACTCCACATAGACTGTTTACTTGTAGATATGTAGTTAATAGGCTTGGCAATTAATGCATGTAGGAAAGCTATTATTCCAGGGACTGGAATGTATGACTGGACCTGCCCTGACTTCAGGAGACCCACAAGCAATTTGACCTTTTGCCCCAGGAGAGCTTTAAGTGACCAAGATGGTATCTGAGCCACTGTGCTCCAGGAAGAGGTCAGCTGCCCAGGATGTAGATAAAGAATCAGCACAGGTCAGCAGATGAAGGGATGCTCAGGAAATCACCTGACTGCAGCTTTTTCTGATTAAACCTTTTCCCTAAATTCCAAACCCCTTACCTACTTTCTCCTGAATTCCAAACCCTTTACCTACACTTAGTGTGGGTCAGCTCAGTTTTCTATTGCCTGGGGGTGGGCGGAGGGAGATGGGGGTGGCGGCGGGGAAGGGCAGGGCAGCAGAGGCCTGTTAATAATAACCAATTTCTGCAATTGAGCTGAACAGCAAATGCAAAGGCCTGGGCCAGGTTTGACATCACGGGGCCCAGTCACTGGGAGTGCAGGTGCATCAAATCCTGTGGCAAAGATGGGGGAGGGAATGGCATAATGGGCATCATGGTAGGTCATGGGCACCTGGAATTCAGCCGCCCAGGCAGGAGGGCACACGTGATTTTCCAAATTGGCTTATTTAGCAGGGACCTGAAATCAGTGTGTTCAGTTAAATTGTTTTGAGGGGAAAAAAAACCAAATAAGCTTTGTTCCTAGATGCATGGGTTAACCAAGTAATTTTTAGAAAACATTTGCTTTGTAGTTTAGTGAACATGACTGAATTTAATAAACAAGCTTAGTTTTGACTTGTATTTACAGAATGTTTATTTTAAAAGAGAAATGGGGATGGCTTTTTTTCTGTAATTTGTGGTTTTTGCTAAACGATCCAAACCAGAACTAAGCTTCCCAGGGGAAACACCGGGCCCTTTCTGGCAACATACCTAGCTTTTCAGGAATGTTTGCTATCCCCTTCCAGACTATAAACTCTGGAATTCATCTTCCTATCCTCAGCAGGACACAGAAAGCCATTTGTTCACCATAAGTTCCTGCTAATTCTCTGCCTTGGGGAGAGGACATCATTCCAGTCTGGGAGCTCTTGTCAGTGGGGAAAACAGAGGTTTAGAGCTCTGTGCTCAGGTGCTGTTGGAGCACAGCAAGGCACCACCCCCTGACCAAGGTGGTCTAGGGTGAAGGCAGAAAGGAGTTAGTTGGAGTTGTGGGAAACAGGGCAGCAGTGGGTGCTCCACTGTAAGGAACAAAATGGAGAAGGGTCAACACAGGAACTGCCAGGTGGGGGTGGAGGTGAAAGGGGTGCAGAGAATGCCAGAGGGCTGCAGGAAGCAGGGACAGGTGCCTGTGGGTCATCCCATGTGGGGTCACTGAGCAGGAAGCAGGAAATGTGGACCTGGAGCTCAGGAGGGGACTCAGGCTTGAGGAAGGGCTGAGGATCCACAGCACAGACAGCAGGACTGCCTGACCTCTGAGGAGACAGTGGAGGAGTGGCTAGCGTTAAGGAGTCACTACCACCAAGGGGGAACTAGTGGGCAGATGGGGGGTCCCTGGGCCTCAGTGCACAGGTCACCTTGGCGAGAACAGGTAAGGAAGGAAATGAAGTGGGATAGAGGCAGGAGTGGGAGTGCAGACTTTTTCAAGAAGTCTATCAGAGGGACAAGAATTTAAGCTGGAGGAAGTGATTTTGTGGGGGAAGTGATGAAAGAAACAGAAAACCTAGGAGAGAGCTGACTAGTTGAAGTGAGGTCTCTGAGGGTGTGGCAGACCCCAGAGTTCTTGGTGTGTGGTGGGCAATGGACACCACTCTTCCCCTTTTGAGAAATCCTGGCTGACGGGTGGGCACTGAATGAAGTAGTCACCCCTGCCCTTCCCACACAGTCACGCTGTGTGAGCCCCAATACACTTTCCTTTTAGCCCAGACTAGTTCCTGTTGGGTTTATGTCTCTGGAAATCATGTGAATCCTGCTTGAAGACATCTGTTAACCAGGTGATATTTACAATATTGGCCCAGCCACTGGTCAAATCAGCATGGACTCCAGCAGAAAACCATCGAGCCAAAATAGTGTGCAGCTGCTCAGTACCAGCCCTGGTAACAGTTGAGCAGCCTGCTGGAAGGGGAGGCAGGGCCTGTGGAGGGCATGCCGAGGGCTCTTCTGCTCGTTCCAGCACAGCCTACTGACCCAAAGCCTGCCCTCCTCCATCTGCCTGGACTTGGTCACAGACACACCAAAAAGTAGCTTGTTCGAGGAGCCAGGGTCTTTTCCCCAAACACAGCTCCTCTCATCAGAAATTCGTCAGATTCTATCATTGCTTAATTTATCCAGGCTTCTTTTAAAACTACTGAAATCGGAGTTTATTGCCCTGTGGAGTTCTTAGTTCGTACAGAAGGGACTGAGTGCCTCCACTGACACATACTCACCTCCTGCAAGCTTCCAGAGGTGGCCTGTTGTGTCCCTGCAGACATCCTGAACGTGGTACAAGACTTGGCTCCCGCCTTGGAGCCATGGTGTCCTTGCTGGCTTGGATTCCGAGGTCCTCTGTAATGTGACTGCACACGACCTTTCCTCCTTTCACTCATCTGAATATCCAGCATCCCTTGGGTCCAGTTCAAGTCCCACCTCCAAAAAGCACAGCAGCACTGATACCTCAAGTGTGCCTTCATGGACCAGGCTAGGATGTCACCTCTCAGTCCTGAGCCTCAGAAGGCTCAGGGCCTGGCCCTGCTCCTCAAGAAATGCCCTACAGGCCAGGCCAGGCTGCAGGCCTCTCTCAGTCCTGCACTGACAGCCATGACAAACAGTTTATTCTCTTGTTCCCATGATGAGCTGCTTGTTAGGATAGGAGGCAGTGGACAGGCCCCCTCTCCCAGCTGTGCTCCCAAAGACTACATTTCCCAGCCTCCCTGTAGCTAGGTGTGGCCTTATGACTAGGTTTTAACCAATGGGATATATATGAGAATGAAAAGTGCCAATTTTGCTTCATGTCCTTAAAAATGAAGTTGCTTGCTTTCCACTGTTTTTGGTTCTCCATGGGAAAAGACAGTGATCCAGCTCCAACCATGAAGAAAAGAATAGCACCCTAAGGGACACTGGAACCATGAGATGGGAGGATACTGGGCCTTTGGACTGGGCAGACAATTACATGAGAAATAAATGAACATCCACCTTATTTGAGACACAAAAGTTAAACATTATTGCCTAATATTCAGCTCAAAATCAAGTTGGAATCTAAGACTCCCACCATTCAGAATCTGAGGCACTTCCACATAAAAGTCCTGGAAATGAGGACAGATGTGAAAGAAAATTGAAGCTATTTACACAGTAAGTGTGAGAATAAAGACTTATTCTGGACGGAGTGACACAATCCAGGTAGTTTTGTAACAAAGCACCAGAGGTCAGACTGGCCTTAGCCCCGAGCCACTTCCTCTCTCCTCAATGCCCTTGGCTATCTTCCCAGAGTGCCAGGCGGGCTGGGACCACTGCACCAAAGATGGGCTGAGAAGGGAAGGCGGGTCCTTGGCATGTAGCCAAGCGCTGGAGGGGCTGCACTTATTGGAAAGGAGGAGTCAGGAGGACTGGCCTCTCTGGGGCCAGTTGAGATCAAACAGTACCGGCAGGGTCAGGAGTGGCCTAGGAGAGCCCCAGCTCTGGTATGGCTGCCCCACCCCAGACAAAGGGAGAGACGTTTCCTCAGGGAGGCAAAGCTTTTATTACCTGATAATCCCTAGTGTGGTGACAGAGGTACCACTCTGGTCCCCTTACTCCCATGATGGATGTGGGTGGTGGGAGAAGAGGCTGCATAGAGGGGGAGGGGAGGGATTACTTACAGAGCAGGGAGGGAATAGCGACCTGACAGGGCACTGGGACAACCAATTTCCTCAAGAGCTCTGAGAGCTTTGTGCTTTTGTCTTAGTTGATGCCAAGCTACCTGGAAAGGGTTTCGTGTTTCTTCTTTAGGAAAAGATGTGTAAAATACAGAACAATTCAGCCCAACTTCCAGGCAGAGAATTTCACAATATCAGTTCAAACATCACACTATTTAATTCCCCAATAAAACATTGGAAAAAGGAATATCAGTGCTATCACATTTACATATAAAATCTCCACCTAATAAGTAATAGAAGCCTATGTACCAATTCTAAAACAGTTATAAGATATATACACAATTTTGGGTATATTAACAAACAGAATATTACAAAATATTAAAGGCAATGCTCCTGTCCATGGTCTCATCACCTTACTTGAAGTTGGCATAATCTGAGAATGCATCGATATATTCCTGCACCACCTTGTAGCAGAACTCGTACTGTTCCTGGAGAGCGAAAGGAGGGGAAAGCCAGGGTTACTGATGAGAACATACACGCGGTTCCTGCCCGAGTTCTGACAGCATCCCCTCTGGGTGAGGGCAGCTCATCTACAGATGGAGGCGACCAGAGAAGAAGCGGTCAGATGTGTGCTGGTTTGGTAGAGCTGGTGGGGAGATGGCTGTGTGGCCCACACCTCACTATGCCTGTCAGGCTCGAGGCACCTCATTAACTCCCAAATATCGTAAAATTTACTTTCCTCATACTCAGTGGTTACTGGTCAGACTGTCAGGAGCCAGACCTCTTCGCAGGGAGCCTGAGCAGAAGAGAGGAGGCACTCCTGAGTCTTCCCTTCCCCGGACTCATGGAGAAGTGTGACAAGCCCATGGGGTGCCCTGCCCAGGCCATGCAGGGGTGCACCAGGAAGAGAGTTACTGGTGACAGGGCTATCTGCTTTCACTGCCTCCCAAGGCTCGTTCTGTCTGGGGCGCCCTGGGGAAGGGAAGAACGGGTCTGCAATTACATAGGCTCTGACAACTAGGAAGAGCCTCCCCTCTGAGCTGCCCTGACGAAGAAGGGCTACAGGTGGTGTGGACACCGCGGCAGCATACCAGTGTCTGGACCATGTGTGGCCTCTGCAGCCGCAGGCTCTTGACGGTTTGGAAGACATCCAGAATCCCCTCCGCTTTCACCCGTTCCAGGACTGTGCTTAGGGCACAGAAGGTCCCTGTCCGTCCTGCCCCCGCACTGTAATAGAGGAGACAAACAATACACCAACCTTCTGAGCTGACAAGGTGAGAGAAGGTGGCAGTGAGTGGATAAAGGCTGAAGTTGGTGCTGGGGGTGGAGCAGGAGGCCCGTCTGCTCCTCACCACATAAGCCCCTGCTCACACAGCTCTGGGGAGGCAGGTGCACCCCTGCTGCCCTCCCTGCACCACCTACTTTGCCTGGTGAGGGACTAACCTATGGGACAGCACTGAGCCTTTGGTGTCTACCTACAAACAAGCCTGGACTGCCCTGACCTGCTGCTCACTCATGTTAGAGTTCTCATCCTCTCTTTCCCCTGACACACCTGCCTCTCTGCACTGGTAGGTGTGTGCTGATTCTTTTCCACGCCTCTCATTTTCTTCCTAGATCCTAGGAATCCAAATTCTCGCCATGACACTGTCCACCCTGTTTAATGTTACCAGCTGATTCACTCACCAGACCCTCCTGAGTGCCTGCTGTGTGGTAGGGACTGTGGTGGGCAGCAGTATCCCCAGGTGGTAAGATACACAGCACAGGAAGGAAAAAGAGAAACAAGAGTTCTAGGAAGGGTGGGGAGAGCTGGGGAAAGGGTGGAAACAGGAAAGCAGTGAGGCCAGTATAATTACTGGGAAAAGGGGATGTGGCTTGGATAGAGAGGTCCTGGTGGAGGGAGTGAGAACACTTGGTTCTGAAATTATTTTGCATGTAGAGCAAGGTAGAGCATTCGATGAACATGTGTGAGAAAAAAGGAGGAGAACAGGAAGACTTTAAGGCATCTCGCTTGAGTTGAGTGGTGACTGAAATGCCACTTACTGATTTGGAGTTATGGCAACAGTAGGCTTAGAAAGAAGTATCAGTTCTGACTGAAACCCTTTAAACTAAAATTCTCAAGTGGAACTGCTGAGGTTAAGATATATGAATATGAAGTTTAGGGGAGAGGTTGAACTGGTGATAAAGATTTGGGTGCTGCCCTAGCCTGTTTGGCTCAGTAGATAGAGCGTCCGCCTGTGGGTTGAAGGGTCCTGGGTTTGATTCCGGTGAAGGACACGTGCTTGGGTTGTGGGCTCAATCCCCAGTGTGGGGTATTTCTTTCTCATCATTGATGTTTCTATCTCTCTCTCCCTTTCTCTTCCTCTCTGAAATCATACATATATATATGTGTGTGTATTTGTGTGTATGTGTGCATATATACATAAAGATTTGGGTGCTGCCCTAGCCCGTTTAGCTCGGGATAGATTGCTGGCCTGTGGACTGAAGGATCCCAGGTTCGGTTCTAATCAAGGGCACATACCTCAATTGCAGGCTCCCCACCCTGGTCAGGGGCATTCGGGAGGCAACCAATTGATGTGTCCCTGACTCTCCCTCTTCCTTCCATGGAAAAAATATTGAGTGAAGATTAAAAAAAAAGATTTGGATGCTGGTATCAAAGTCAGGAGACTCAGACGGGCTCACCTAGGGGAGTGACTGTTAGTTGACATAGAAGAGGTCCAAGGACTAGGCCCCAGACCACAGATGGAGCAAAGGTGACAGAGAAGAAACAGCTGATGACGACAAAAACTGAGCAGGAGGGCTGCAGGAGAGAAGCTATGCTGAAAGCATTCCATAGAGACGTGAGCGATCAGCTATCCAATACAGGGGGGCCTTGACTTACGAGTGTCCCAACTAACGAGTTTTTTGAGATACCAGCTGCCTCTCCACCGATTTTTTGCTTTGAGTTGACAGAGTAATTTGAGCTAACGAGCTCCTTAACGAGCTTGGTCTCAGAACGAATTAAACTCATAAGTCAAGGCCCCACTGTATTGATGAAGGTGAAGGATAATGAGACTGTGACCTGGGAAAGGTCACAGGTGCCCCTCCCCGGGGCAGCTCTAACAGAGTGTGAGAGTGTGTGTGTTTGTAATTGGAATGGAATCAAGAGAGAAAGGGAGAAGACTAATTGGAGAGTAAGTATGAACAAATCTTTTAAGAACCATTAATATTAAGGAAAACAGAGAAATAGAGGAGTAGCTGGGGGAAGAATTGGAGGTCCGAGTTTTTTATTTATTTATTTTTAAAAATATATTTTATTGATTTTTCACAGAGAGGAAAGGAGAGGGATAGAGAGTTAGAAACATCGATGAGAGAGAAACATCGATCAGCTACCTCCTGCACACCTCCCACCGGGGATGTGCCCGCAACCAAGGTACATGCCCCTGACCGGAATCGAACCTGGGACCTTTCAGTCCGCAGGCCGACGCTCTATCCACTGAGCCAAACTGGTTAGGGCGGAGGTAGCGTTTTTTAAAAAAATATTAAGATGGGAGAAATTATAGCACATTTGTATGAAGATGTAGTTATGTAGGTAGTTATTTGAGAAGATCATGTAGCATAGTGAAGTCACGTCCCCAAGGAGATAAAAGGGGACAGAACTGGTATCTAAGTGGAGGGTCAGGGTGTAGACAAGCTCTAGTGTGGCCTGTCTGATGTTCATGCCCTTGTGTGATCCCACTCCCTTGAGTGTGGGAGGGACCTGTGATATGCTACTAACCAAGAGAAAGAGCAAGTGATAGCATGTATACAATTACATATACATGATTATGTTACATGAGATCCTAATGCCTGTTTTGCAAGATGCTCTCTCCTTTGCTGGCTTAGAAGAAACAAGCACCCATACTGAGGTCCATGTTGCAAGAAACTTCAAACAAGAGGCTTCCAGTCCAGCACTTACAAGGAACTGAATGCTACCAACAACCAAGCACACTTGGAGGCGGATCCTTCCCTGTCTGAGCCTCAGGTGGGTCCACAGCCCTGGCCAGCACCTTGATTGTAACCTTGTGAGACCCTGAAGCACAAGACTCAGCTGAGACATGTCAGAATCCTGATCCCAGAGACTGAGAGATAAATGTGTGTTGTTCTCAGATGTTAAGTTTGTGGTAATATTACACAACAAAAGAAGATTAACGTAGCTGCCTTCAGAGAGGTCAGACAACTCATCCACTGAATAGGAGGCTGCAGGGTCCACAGCACCAGCACAGGCAGGTGGTGAGCTGTGGTGGTGGGAGTATGTGGAAGTTCTCTCTGATTGCTTCTCTTTTCTTAGATAGAAAACACAGTGACTTTTTAAATATGAGGATGGGAGAGGTGCTGGAGGTTTGAGGTTTGAAAGGAGGTATGAAATAATCATCTGGGAAAAAGGCTGGCAAGTTTTTCTATAAAGGACCAGATAGAAATATTTTAGGTTTTGCTGGGAAGAGATAAAACTGAGTAATAACTGGGCAATTGTAACTTATTGTATGCTGAGCAGCACTGTGCAATGAGGCGGGCTCCACTAAGACCTCAGATCTACCACTGGAGCATGAGAGTTGCCACGACCAATACAAACACATGAGCATAGCTGTGTTCAATAAACCTTGAATTTTATGTAATTTTCATGCCATGAAATAGTCTTTTGATTTTTTTAAAATATATTTTATTGATTTTTTACAGAGAGGAAGGGAGAGAGACAGAGAGCCAGAAACATCGATGAGAGAGAAACATCGATCAGCTGCCTCCTGCACATCTCCTATTGGGGATGTGCCCGCAACCCAGGCACATGACCCTGACCGGAATCAAACCCGGGACCCCTCAGTCCGCAGGCCGACGCTCTATCCACTGAGCCAAACCGGCTTCGGCAGTCTTTTGATTTTTAAAAAACCACTTAAAAATATAAAAAGTTCTTAGCTTGCAGGCTCAAACAAAACCAGGTGGCAGGCTGGATTTGGTGATGCGCCTAGCTCTGGTCTAGGAGACTGGGAGATGCACAGGACTGCAGGGCAGCACTAAGGGCCAACCATGAGGTCAGGGGTCAGAAATGTAAAATGAGGCCCATAACACAGTGCTTTTCTTCGGCCACATTCAGCTGCATGGTGCAGGTACCGTAGCTAGAGAATCCGGGATGTCCTAAGAGAGGGTGACCAAGGGTGAAGAGCACGGAGGATAAAAAGTATGGGCAGGAAGTCTCTAGGCCACTGAATCCTTTTACTTTTGCCGGTCCAATGGGCAAGAGCCATGTTTCATTGTTTTCATTCCCATTTCTCATATTCTGAGGAAGGTCTAGCATCATTCCATGTTTACTATTCGTATTAGTTAATGTACTTTGCCTTTTTCCTCTTCACCTTTTAAAATGATTTATTTTTGTACAGATATTAATTAGCATAGTTCAAATTTCAAAAAGGTCCAAAACTCTCCTTCCTACTTCATTTCTCTGCCCTTCAAATTACCTCCTGGGAAACAAGCAATGTCATCAGGTCCTTGTGTGTCCTTGCAGAGGTATTTTATGCTTAAACCAACATAAACATATACATATTCTTTTCCTGTCTCCCACTACTTTTCTCACCAAAAATAAATCTAGAGGATTATTCCATACCAGTCTATAAACAGATTCCTCATCAATTTTTTACAGCTCTGTAGTGTGAGACATATCAGAGCTAACTGAATCAGTCCCCTATTAATATATGTTTATATTATTTATAATATTTTACTATTAGAAGCAGTGGTTCAATCCTTGTAATTATTTCATTTTGGCCACTTGAAGAACATTTACTGGATACATTCCTAGAAGTTCCTTTGCTCCTTTATCTATTTTCAAACTAATTTGCAGGAATTTTTATTAAATTATTTTTTTCTTTTCTTTTTTTTGTTAATCCTCACGTGAGGATGTTTTCAATTGCTTTTTAGAGAAAGTGAAAGGGGGGGGGGGAACAGAGAGAGAGAAACATCGATTAGTTGCCTCCTGCACATGCCCTGACCAGGGCCAGGGATTGAGCCTGCAACCTAGGTACATATCCTTGAATGGAATTGAACCCTGGACCCTTCAGTCCAAGGGCAGACACTCTATCCACTGAGCCAAACCGGTCAGGGCCAGGCATGTCTGATTTTAACTCTTATAGTACTTGCTTCCACATCCCACCTACAGACCAAGGCAGGCTCCTCTGCTGGGACCTTGGCCGCGACCCACAGGTTGAGAACCGCTGCTCTATTCAAACTGGCTAGGGCTGTAGAAATTTTTAATATATTCTTCCTTCCCCTTTAAAATAGATATTTTTCCTAGTTACAAACTCATGGTAAATATTTTTTCTAAAATGTAATCGTGAACATGCTCCAAAGAAAATTTACCTTCCCCTCCCTCCCGCAATGAGACCCCTTTTACCGTCTTTCTTCTGTGACACCAACCATGACCAGTAACCCTGTCTCAAACCTGGGAGACACCCTGACTCCTCTTCTCTTTCACAACTGTGTTCTTAGTCTTGTTCATTTTTCTCCAAACTGTCTTCAATAACTGCTTTTCTCATTCCTGTGTTTCACAAGGAGGTCAGGTTCCCCGGCACATAATGTGCGAAGTTCAAACACCAGGATCCTCTCCTATCATTTGGCCCAGTCCTAGGGTCATGGAACTTGATTGCCATGTGCTCACCAACAAACTGTTCTCGTCCACCCACCCTCACTGTCTGATCCATGCTTATGATTGCCTCCAACTGGCCTGCTTCTCATCACCTTTTTTCTCTCCCCTCTGAGGGCTGGGGTGAGCGGTACCTGCAGTGCACGGTGATGGGGTGGTTCCCTGACTGCTGCTGCTGCTTCTGCACGGCTGCGATGATGTTGATCATGCCCTTCCCATCGCTGGGGATGCCCACTTCAGGCCAACCATGGAAGTGGAACTGCCGGATCTGCCTGCTCTTGTTCTCCTTTGGAGGAAGGGCCATCAGAGAGGTAGGGGCACCCAGGTTTCCCTGTGGGAGAAGCCTCATCCACCAGCCATCTTACCCTGGTGTTGGTGACCAGGAGGTCTCTGACGGTGTAGCTCTCACATTCCTCCTCCTTCTTCAGCTCCACTGTGATGTCTCCATAGGACACCAGTCCATCTGAGGGCCAGTATTGGGCACACTTCTCCTGGAAGGACAAATAAGAGTGTAAGGGGCTCAGAACACCATGTGTGGAAGAGGCAGGGCTGCCCCATGAACTGCCTGCCCTCTTTCCAGCACAGCTACCTGTTACCCAATACACTTCACCCCCAAAGTATTGAAAACTCAGAGGGTCATAACGTTACTTAACATTACTCCAGGACATCTATATTTAACAACTTATTTCCACTACCAGAGATAATCAATTAAGCATTTGGTGTTACTTACTTATGGTGTACTTTGCAACACTGATGGAGTCCTAGAAAAACTCGACCATCACCCCATAGGGGCATCCAACACTCAGTGGCAGGGTGGAGGGTGAGGAGGAGTGAATATCTTTGTTCCAACTTCTCCCCTCCCTTTTTTTGTTTCCTTGGAGCGTTCCCATATCTCATAGCTGTTTACATGCCAGACTGCTAATCCAGAAAAACCGAACCCAATTATATCACCCTTGCCTAACCATGGTGCTTTACCACAGCCCAGTCCACAATATGCCGTCATTCTTCTTGTTCTTTATTTCTCTCATCTGCAATGCTACCTTAAAGTTGCTAGCACTTGCATGTCTGTCCTTGCTAGTGAGAAGATGGTTTGCTGTCTGTTTTTTACTTTAAAGATTTTTTTATTGACTTTTAGAGAGAGGGGAAGGGGGGAAAGGAGGAAGGGAGGGAGGAAGAAGGAGAGGGGGAGAGAGAGAGGGGGAAAGGGAGAGAGGGAGAGAGGGAGAGAGGGCAACATTGATTGACTGCCTCCTGCATGTCCTCTACTGGGGATTAAGCCCGAAACCTTTCAGTGGACAGGACAATACCCAACCAACTGAGCCATACAGGCCAGGACTACTGTCTGTTGTGTTTTTTTTTTATACCCAACTCAGTTCCCTCTACAGCTTCTTGTGGGCTGGGGCTGCTTCTCTTCATCTTTGTATTCCCAGCACTTTTCACAATGCCTGCCTATGCTAGGTCTCAGTAAGTATCTGATAAACGAATTTGTTCAATGTCTGTAGAACAACCCAAGGTATCTATATATATAAAAGCCTAATATGCTAAGTGTCCCCTCAGGAGTTCGACCAACCGGAAGTTTGATCAATCGCTATGATGTGCGCTGACCACCAACTGCTAGCACAGAATGAAGGAAGGCCCCAGCCAGCAGCCAGCAGCCAGCAGCCAGGGAAGGGAGGCCCCGGCTGGCAGCTGCTAGGGACCCTATCTGTGCACAAATTTCGTGCACTGGGCCTCTAATAAATACATAAATAAAACAAAATCCTGTTCATTTCTTTAGAGCATTTGGGGGAATATCTTAGATACTTCATTACTGGAAATTTAAAAATCCTTAATAACCCCTACCATCAGCCTGCGGACTGAAGGGTTCAATTCCAGTCAAGGGCACATAACTTGGTTGTAAGCTCCAGGCCCTAGTTGAAGGCATGTGGGAGGCAACCAATCAATGTGTCTCCCTCACATTGGTGCTTCTGTCTCTCCCTCTCCATTCCACTCTCTCTAAAAATCAATGGAAAAAATATCCTCGGGTGAGGATTTAAAAAAATCAATAAAAACACATTTAAAAAAAATCCTCAACCATAAATGTGTTCTATGTTCATTATAAAAGATTTGGGGATATTAAGCAGAAAAATAAATACCACTGATAGTTAAAGCTTTCTGACTCTCAAAGAAAAAAAGTCAATTTTAGTACACTTCCTTGCCTTTTATATTTGTGATCATTCACTACCCCCTTTATACATAATAATGAGCTTATTTTAAAACACAGGATTATTGGCCCTGGATGAGGGGCTCAGTTGGCTGGAATGCTGTCCTGTTCACCAAAAAGTTGCAATCTGATTTCCGGTGGGGTGCATACAGGAGGCAACCAATCGATGTTTCTCTCACATTGATGTTTCTCTCCCTAAAAATTAATAAAAAAATAAAAAACATATCCTCGGGTAAGGATTAGTAAAGTGGTGGATCAAATAAATGCCACAGACCAGTGCTATTATACGTGGGCCCACTAGGAGCCAGGGGTGGCCCCTCTCTTCAGTTAATCCTAAATAAGGATCATTTACATAGATTCTACTGGTTTTTAGGGCTCTGGCGGGTAGAATAAGTTTCTACTTTATTTTATTATTTATTTTCTTTTTCCCCCTCTTTGTCTTTTTTTAAATTGAATTTTATTTTTAAATTGATTTTTAGAGAAAGGGGAAGGGAAAAGGAGAGCGAGAAACATCAATTGGCTGCTTCCTGCATGTGCTCTACTGGGGATCAATCCCGCAATCTGGGCATGTGCCCTGACCGGGAATCTAACCGGCAACCTTTCGATGCACAGGAGAATGCCCAGCCAACTGAGCCACACTGCCCAGAGCTAGAATGAAGGATAGTAACATCAATGATGAGAGAAAATCATTGGTCGGCTGCCTCCTGCACGCCCCCTACTGGGGATCGAGCCTGCAACCTGGGCATGTGCCCTTGACTGGAATCGAACCCAGGACCCTTCAGTCCGCAGACTGACGCTCTATCCACTGAGCCAAACCAGCTGGGGCTAGAATGAATTTTTCTACCACAGTTTCCTCCCAACATGCCTTTACACAGTTATTAGGACTGAAGATTGGGGCTTTTGAATTATTAGAACTGCTAAGATCCAAATGGGCTTGAGAGTAACAGAGTATATGAGCTAGAATCACACAATGACAAGAAAAAAATACTGTGGACGCTCGAACAACACAGGTTTGAACTACACAGGTTACTAATATGGGCCTGTTTTTCATTAAATATACAGTCAGTCCTCTGTATTCCTAGGTTCACATCCGTGAATTCAACCAACCACGGACTGAAAACAGTATTTTTAATCTGTGGTTGGAAATCCATGGCGATTCCTGGAACCAATCCCCTGAATGTAGCAAGAGATGACTGAAGTGCTTGGAGAGTCATCAACTGAGACGGGGGTTAGGACCCCAACCCCTGTGTTCAAGGGTCAACTGTACTATGGTCCCACACCTAACAGCTTTAAGATACTTTAGATCTTAGTTTAGGGAACGAGGCATAACAGAGAAGAAAAGGGGCAGACTGGAAGGAGGTCCCCAGGGATACAGAATTGGGAAACTATCAAGAAAGTCCCTTCTTAAAACAGGGCAGGGAGTTGGTCAACAGTGAAAGCAAATGGGGGACCTGCTGTGGCCAACTAATGGGGACAACTACCCCAGGTGGTTACAGATGGTCAGAACCAAAAAGAGTTACGTTAGCACTGCAGAGTGAGTTTCAAGGTGACACAGTTATTGTAGGGAAGCAGGTATGGTGTGCTGAGAGAAAACAAGCCTGGTAAAATTTTAGGATTTAAAGAATAAACAGAAGCCACATTAAGACAATTACAGATGTTGAACTGATGGTAGGAACTTATCCTACTCAGCCAGGTGAAGGCTACAGGATTTACTTAATTGAGCCCTCCATGTGGACAGAACACCACCAACAAGGAGGCAGGTGGACTTAAAGCCAGCTACTTGAGAGAAAAGGGGAACAACGGAGGTAAATGGAACTCCAGGGCGCTTCCTGTGGCTGAGGTGGGAGACGGCAGAGAGCTGTTACTGAGGTAGCACTAGTTCAAAGGCTGAGTTAAGCTGCTGGAAGGCAAGGTTTTGGGGAAGAAGGTACAGGCTTTGGAATATTTAAAAAGAGAAACTTCAGTGTACAAACCTATTGAAAATGACTCTCCTCTAGGCAAAAGGGCAGGGACTCCCTGCCTTCCTCAGGAGGTATAACATGGGCCTGAGGAATCCGGACCAGGGCTAGCAGTGGCTATACCCACTGTGGCCCAGGCTAAAGATGCCTTGGGATCCTGTTGATGGAGAGCCCTGCCCTGCCTGGGGAGGTGGGAGGAGAGTATGCACAACGCTAGGCTGTGGGTAGGGAGGACAAACTGTATTCAGGAGAAGAGAGGGTGTGAGCTGTCTGAAAACTGAATGCAAGCTCAGACCACACTGCTCTTCCAGTCCTGAGAAGCTCCTGATTGCTCAGATACCAACTGGCTGGGCAATACTGCCTAGAGATGGCTCTTTGGGCAGTTTAAGTTAAAGAAAAGGTCCAAACATACCCCATAACCCCCTCCCACCCCACCAGCTTTCATGTGTCCTCTGTTTCCTACAGCCCAGGACCTTTTTGTGCTCACCTGGCCTCTCTCCTCCAGTTCTGTCAGCATCACGATAGAGCAGGATTTCCACTCCCAGATCATCCGCCAGAAGTCCTCAATTGTGTGGAGAAGAGGGCCCTGGCTGGCGATGTAGGAGTCCTTCTGCCGGTAGCCCTGTATGGGCCGTGTCAATGGTAGCAGTGAGGTGGTTTAATCAGGGAGGGGCCAGTGGAGAAGAGGCTACTAGGAAGGGATGGGGCTGCTTGGAGGCAAACCCATTTTAGGCAGAGATCCCTTTTGGCCAAGGACCAAACTCTGTCTGATAAGCTGGTCTTTTTCTATGAGGGTGAGGGAAACAGGGAGAAGCAGGCCCTGGTTGGCGATGTTGTCCTTTTGCCAGTAGGAATGGGAAAGCTCAGAGGTTTTCAGCCTTTGGCTGTGGTTTCTGTTGTGAACTTTTTCCTCCAGTTATTACCCTGGTATAGCTCCTGCTTCCCCCCATCTTCTGCTCTCTGGGACCTGACAGATCTAGGGTAGGGATCAGTTCTGAACTGATGATTGATTCAAAGATAACTTTGCCAACACCTGGGGGATGAGGGGAATGCAAGGCGCAGATGAATCTCCATGGAGTGTTGGGAGCTCTGGGGACACAGATAGCACTTACGTCAATGAAGGATGCGTTCACGTAGTCTGTGTTCTCCTCACCCCTCTTAACTGGAATGATCACTCTGTTGAACTCATCTGTAGGAAGGAGAGCAGATTGTGGTTCCTCAATATCACTTGTCCTCTCCTCCCTCTCCTTCCGTCTTTCCCCCCGACCCCAGGTTCTGGGCAGATATATCCTAGCTGGGCAATAACATGTTTGTTCTCTGACCAGGAGGGAGAATCCCTTTGCCTTTCATGCTATTTTATTTTTGAAGCCATTAAAGAACTGAGGGCAAAGAGAGGCAATGCCATAATTCTTGTCTCCAAGCTGATCATTAACTAGCACCTGAGAAGTGGAAAAGGTATAGGGGAAGGGTTGGAGGCGAAGGCTTTGGGGTGCGGAGAGGGCTCTTACATGGAATGATCTGTAAAACCCGGTTCTTCTTCATGTTGGCTGGAAGGTTTCCAGTCCGCATCTTGTCATTCTGGATTTTGATTGATGTTAATTTCTGAATTGGGAAGGGGAGGAAAAACATTACTGATCCCAGTAACTGAACTTGACAAGATTATGCCTGTCACTGAATCTGTGTCTCCAAGCCATTCTGGCTGCATACAGCTCCTCACCATAACCCTGACCTTCATTTCCACATGTCTTTGTTGGAACACTTTCTTCTGTCTTTAAGCTCGGTCAACAAGTGAAAAAAGTGTTTGGGAAACTGCCTTCCTTCCAGGCTCCTGTGGACCCTTCTGGATTCCCTTGGGCTGGAACTTAATGATCATGGAGCAAAGATCTTAGCCTGACAGGAGGTCCACCTTCCCTCTCCCTGCTGTTCTACCCGAGGCTGTCTTTGACTCTTTAGAAAACCTTATTCAAATATATACCACTTTCTGACTTGGGTGAGGACTAACAGTAACAACAAAAAATACCACTGCTGCTTTAGCCATGTGGCTCAGTGGTTGGAGTGTCATCCCTTGCAGGTTCGCTTCCTGGTCAGGACACACACCTAGGCTGTGGGTATGATCCCCAGTCGGGGTGTGTCCTGGAGGCAACTGATGGATGTTTCTCTCACATCGATGTTTTTCTCTCTCTCTCCCCGCTTCCTTTCTTTAAATTCAATAATCACATCCTTGGTGAGGATAAAAAAAAAAAATTACCATTGCCTGACACCCCCAAAACAAACCAAGTGATTCTAATGTGCAGGATGGGTTGAGAATGACCAGGGTATGAGCAAAGGGCCAGAGACCCACCTCCTTAACCACTCACATACCTTTTAAGTGTTTTCATCATTTGTTGGTAAATCTACAAGGAGTCAAGCATCCCACATTTCCCACATCACATGAATCCTTCAATCTGAAAAGGTGGTTCAGGTCCAACTCACCTTAAACTCCTCCTCTAATCCATTGTTGCTGGTCCCTGGGATTTTGTTGTAAATTTTCTGCAGATGTGTTTCTAGAGAGGTCACTTCCAGTTCTGTATCTCCATAGAGATAATGTTCCAGAAGGGCTTGGTATATGAAGACGTACTGCATCTGAAACCGGATGGTATGCGAGTGCTGAGTTACACACAACACTATCCCTATGGTGGCAGACCTACTCCCTCCGACCCCCATTTCCCTCCAGTCCACTTCTCCTTTGATCCTAGCAGGGATAAAACAATTCACTCTAACTGTCCCAATTCAGTGACACAGGGCTTGAAATTTAGAGTCACCCTGGGGTGCTGAGCTTAGGAGAGAGGGTCCTACTCTGGCAACCTTCTGGAGTGAAAGCCTGGAGAGAAAACAAATCCAACTCCTGCCTATTCTAAGAGCAAAGATTTGATAGTCTGAAGGGACTATCAAAATCTGGCGACACACAAAACCTGTGCCAGCTTGCCTCCCAGCACTGTGCCCCGTGCCCTAACCACAGAGTTGATCTCAACAGTAAGGATAAGCTGGATATAGCTGACTGTGTCACAATCCTGCAGGGACTAGCTCTTTCAGCTGCTGCATGCCTTCTTCCCTCAGGACCTGTTCCTTATCCTGTGCAAATGAGCCCAGTGCAAATGACACCTGCCTTCCCAATTCCCCTAGGTACAACGCCCTCTGTGCTTCATGTCTCTCTTAATACACATTTTACCAGGGCCCTTCATCACACTTTATGATGATCATTCACAATAACCTGGGAGACTGAGTAATCCACGAGGTGGCAGATGTTTTGGTCCTGGCATGCCCCCACCTTGCTTCACCCGCAAATCACTCACATCTGTTTGCACCATCTGGCAGCGCTGTGCCCGGATCCGGCTCACAAAGCCATACACGTCCACCTTCCGCTCTGTATGCATCATGTCCAGCATGGCATCGATGACAACAAAGGTACCTGTCCGCCCTACACCCGCACTGTAGCCAGAGAGTAGGGGTGTTACAGGCATGGCCTACATGCCTCGTGGTAGCATGTAAGGAGGGGGCAGCACAGGCCAGGGCTCTGTCTTTAAGCCTCGAAATTCTAATTCTGAATGAGGTAGAGCTGGGACTCTCGGGGAACCAACAAACCCCACTGCACCTTGAACTCTTTACCTCTAGGGTTAGAGAACCTTTACACTTAGAGGGGCCTGAAGGCTCCCAGTGCACAAGGCAGCAATCAACCTAGTTTCCTGGCTTCACAGCAGTGGCTCCCCCACACACACCCCCCCCCCCATCTTGGAGGACTGCCCTTCCCTTTTTCCTCGAGTATCTCTAACCAGCACGAGAGAGGAGTCTCTCTGCTACCCTAGGGACCCTAACCGCTCATCTGCGTTATGCCAGCCTCCTCAGCCAGGGCCTGTGCTTTCCCTTGGGAACAGAGTGTGGTATGAGTGGGAAGCCAAGGGTCAGGCCACACTGACCTGCAATGGACCACGATGGCCCCTGCATATTGAGGGTTACAGGCCTTCACCTTCTTAAGAAACTTGAGCATACCGATGGGGGTGAAAGGCACCCCAAAGTCTGGCCAGCTGGTAAAGTGGAATTGAGTGATGAGGCGCTGTGGCTTTCTGTTGGTCATGTCTCCCACCTGTGAAGTGAAGAAATCCTGTGTGTTGGCCCTGATACCCTGGAGTAGGTGGGGCAGCCCCAGGAAGGGAAGGTGAGGCTTAGGGGCCAGGGCCAGCTGTGGCTGTTAGTGACAATAGGGAAGTGAGGGTGTACCCAAGAAAGTTCTAACAATGAACAGATAATCATCCCAGGAACCCCACTGGGTAAATTATTACTATTTTTCTCAGTCTACATATATGGAATGTAAAACTCAAGGTAAATGACCTGGTCAAGGTCTCAGAACTAGTAAATGGCAAGGTCAGTACTAAAATGCAGGTCTCCTGACTCTTGGGAAGCTCTCTTTTCATAGCACTACACTGTCCTCAGCTCAAGGCGACCTCTGTTTAAGCCTTCAGGGTCACTCTGGAGGGCCAGGAGCAGGGCTTATCACATCCTTGATGTTAGGAGCCATTGGAATAAAAAAGAAAAAGCGAGTCAAGTACCCAGAAGATTAACCACCTCCTGATGCAATTGATTCATACTAAGATGATAAAACTCCATCTCAATAATCATGTTTCTCGCCCTAGCCGGTTTGGCTCGGTGGATAAAACGTTGGCCTGAAAGGTCCCAGGTTCAATTCCGGTCAAGGGCATGTACCTTTGTTGCAGGCACATCCCCAGTAGGGGGTGTGCAGGAGGCAGCTGATAGATGTTTCTCTCTCATCGATGTTTCTAACTCTCTATCTCTCTCCCTTCCTCTCTGTAAAAAATCAATAAAATATATTAAAAAAAATAATAATCATGTTTCTCCCAGTCATGAAAATGCTCCTTAGTTTTCACAAAAGAAGTTCCCTGGGAGCCAGATCTCTGGTTTCAGAGTCCAAACACAACACACAATCAGCTTCCTGACCACGCCGAGGAAAAGGGGCGATAACACAACCTATTCTGCCCTCTTAATGGTCAGCAGATCCAAAGCAAGAGCCAAGAAAAGGAGGTAGAAAACAGTACCTGCTGAATGCAGAACTTTCGCACTGTGTAGTCCACCAGGACGGTCACATCTTCTACGGACACACGGATATTCCCATAGGTCCAGCAGCCTTGATCTGGCCAGTACTGGGCACACTTACACTGGAAAGGAACAAACATGCACCCCCTGACCTTAAACCTCCCGCCCTTGGTAGATGGAAAGGGCTGGAAAGAAAAGGACCACAATAGCCAAGACTGAAGTCCTGGGAAAGTCCTATGGCCTGTTTTCTCACCTCAGACAACTACCTACTTATTTGTTTTATCTGCTCTTTTTGCAAGTTCCTCAGTTTTCATCCTGTTTAGCGCAGTCTCTTAACTTATGCACATATACTTCTTGTTCTTCCCCATTCCCATTATTCCGTCAGTTCAGGGCAAATTTGTCATACTCTAGAGCGAGCATGTCTTATTCCCTGGAATCAGCAACCTATGAGGAGGCCACCAGGGTGGATTGATGCAGGCTGTAAACCTGTCATAAGAGGCCCAAGGTCTTCTCTGGTGTCTGGTCCTTGGACAGCTTTCAAGAGCCAGAGGTTTGGTTGTAACAAATGAACCTAACGCCCAGACCTAATGCTATCCTTCCCAAGCACCATGGAGGTGCTGAATAGTACCCCAACACCCGTGTGGGGATCAAGGTGACTCAAGGGCCATCCTGGAGAAAAACTGTCATGATGGGGATTCCCTCCTGGGGACTGATCCAGGACTCAGGACTGGGGCTGGCTGTGACCCAGTGATGGAGCTGGCCAGGTATGGACTTGGCGGTCAAAAATAAAATGACCAGTCGGAAGACTGCCTCAAGATCAGGCCAGGGCCTCAGATTCCCTTGCACTTGGTGCAGGGTCTCAGTTTCATATAGCTCCCTCTGCCGACCCAGGAGGAGTGACAGGAAACCACAGGAAGGAGGAACTAGAAAGTAAAAGAGAAAAAGCCCCTCTGTGATGCTTTCTTGGCCAATGGCCCAAGTCTTTCTGCCAGGCTGTTTGGAACCAGGGTGAGTTGTCTGACTACCAGACACAGGGAACATGCCCTAGGCCAGTGGTCAGCAAACTCACTAGTCAACAGAGCCAAACATCAACAGTACAACGATCGAAAATTTTTTTGAGAGCCAAATTTTTTAAACTTAAACTATATAGGTAGTTTGCTTCTTCTTTGCAGTCATGTCAAACAGGGCACCTAAAAAAATGTTTCATTTTATAATAATAAAGCTACCAACACAAAATAATTACAATTCTTAAATTGATGACAAAAATACCTGTAGGATTTGCAGCTGGTTGGAAAAATACAGGTAACTTTATGCTTTGAGTAGGTACTTTTGTCACCCACGTGCATTTTGTGGACGCGACTAGCACTAACCACTGCACAATGAGACTGCTGACTGACTGGCTCACTCAACGCGTGCATGAATCGCGTGTGCCTCCCCCACGCTGCATATCCCGCGGGCCCGCCTGTGCCATGTCTCCCATCGCCCGACTGACCGACACCCCCCGACTTCTTCTAACACCACTTCTTCAAAATAGACTCGCCCAGGCTGAAAACCGACTTCTGCGCATGGGCCACAAAGTTTCAATCGCACTGTACATGCGTGCCCGCATGTGGTATTTTGTGGAAGAGCCACACTCAAGGGGCCAAAGAGCCACATGTGGCTCCCGAGCCGTGGTTTGCCGACCATTGCCCTAGGCAACCCTTGGGATCATCGGAGGCCTTTGGGACATAGGAAAGTCTGGTAGGCATATTAACCTGGGCTCTGTCTGTAAGAATGACTGGCAAGGAGCCACAAAGGGTGGAGAGTCCAGACACAAACACAGCTCTAGCAAAGACCCTCTGCTGGTCATGCCTGTATCAGAGGCCCTCCTAACAAATTTTCCACTTACCTCTTTTCTCTCCTTCAGGTTGGTCACCATGACGATGGTGGCTGTGTTTTGTTCCCAGATCATCCTCCAAAAATCATTTACTGTTTCTTCTTTTGGTCCTAAAGCAGCCAATAGCAAAAATGAGAACCCATGGCAAGCGGAAGAAAGATGCTGGGAAATTTGAAACATTCATTCTTGACTTTGGAAGCCTGTGCCCACACATCTCCAGCTAAATATCTAATACATTGATCCACCCACCCACCTGCTAACTGAACATTCCCCATGTATCTACCAGGCACTTCACTAAAAAGTGAAGTGAGTGTAGGAGGCTGTCAAAATATAAAGAGAACATGAACAGTGTCTCCCAAAGATATATTGTTGAGATTAGAAAGCACAACTATTCACTCAATATCACATTATGGGCCAGATAGTGAGCTAAGTGTTTTATATCTCATTTACTTCTTTCCACCATGCTCTGAGGTAGGTGTCATCAACCACAGAGGGGTTAGGTGACTTGCTCAGACTGGAATTTAAAATTTACTTCCCACACAGTCCTTCCCAGAAAGCCACTAGAAGATTTCCAAACAAAAATGAGGAAGCCAACAAAGAAAGAGAAAGAGATGGGATCGAACACAGAAGGGAGACTAACGCTATCCAAAATGGCAAAAGAAATAAGGTTCTTGAAGGATCCCAAGATAAAAAAATAAACTCCATGTATCTGAATTCTTGAGAGAATATATTTCTAGAGAAGAATTTTCCTTGCGGGGAGGGTGGGGGGTGGGGGAATGGAGGGAGAATCAATGTTAGCTATATAAAAAAGTAAGTGAATAGGAAAAAAGGGTAATCATTAACTCTCAGAAAAGAGAAAACCAAAAATTGTACCAAAAAAATCATATATCATGTGCTTCAGTGTTAAATATATTGGTATAGTAATAATGTAAACAACAAATGTTATCTTAACCTCAAATTGTAATTTAACTCTATTGGGAAGAGTGGGCAATGGGGGAAAAAGGCAACATATGTAATACTTTAAATAAAGAATTAAATTAAAAAAAAAGAGTGGGGAAAAGAGACATGTATACGCATGTCTGTCTGATTGAGTGTGAGGTTGTTTGTAAGAGAATTAAATAAAGTATATCATCTACCCATAAGGAATCAACAGATAAAAATGGTTGCATTAGATTAAAAGAGTAAGGGAGAAAGGGGGAAGAACATTATTTTTATAACCTTTGTAATAACTTTGACTTCCTTAAAATTTATATTCCCCTTGGTAAAAATGAAAAGAAAATTACAAAGAAAAACAATGATAGAAGTGAACATATGCCAGAAAGATATACAGAAGAGTAATTGTTTCATTGCCTGGCAAGGTCAGGACAAATCTACTAGAGTAGGTGACATCTGAGTTATATGTTAGGGCAGATCAGTGGATGGGAGCTTAGGGAGGAAGCAGGGAGAAGAGGCACTCCAGGCAGAGGTACAGGTGGCTGGCAGCAAGAAAGAGCACGAGATACCCAGGGATGTAATGAATTCAGTGAGGTAACTGTGTAGAGTGCATGGAGTGGTGGAAGACGGAGCTGGAAAGATAGGTAAGGTACAAGGCCTGTCCTATAGATACTGGAAAATCATGAGGATCCTGACAAAAGTTTTCCTCGAAAAAGAACATTCTGGTGGAAAGAATGCAAGGAGCCAGGGTGAGGGGTAGAGGAATCAGTCAGTAGGCTACTGTAACAGAGCTGGAAGAAGAAGATGGGAGTAAGGCAATGTGTCAGAGAAGAGAGATTTTGAAGATGGAAATAAGAGGACTAGGCATAGACTAAGGGACAGGTAGAAGATCTGGATTATCCTAAACTGGCTTGGTTAATTGGGTAGATTATATTCCAGTCATGGTGATGGCCAAAGAATACAGGAGGAAAGCAGTCTGGGGTCTAAGGAAGAGTCATGTTTTAGTTTCTGATGTTAAATCTAAAGAGTACGTAGGGGTATCCAGGTGGAAGAGTACAAAACTAGTTTGAAAATGTGGCTTAGGAGAGGTCAAGAGAGGCAGCAGCAGCAGCCAGAGGTGAGTACTAGATGAGCTGTCTCAAAGAGAATACAGAAAACAGAAGGGGTCAGACAGAATGCTGAAGACTCTCAGCATCATTCAGTTCAGATAGAATAAAAACCCTGGGAAGGAGATAAGAAGGAGCAGATGGAGAGGCAAGAGAACTGAGAGAAAATGGTGCCATGAAAGACAGAGATGGAGTTTCAAGGAAGCAGTCACCCACATAGTTGGGAAGAAGCTACATTTAAGGGGCAAAATGAAGAATAAGAGCCAGGGAAAGAATATTTAGAAAAGTGAGAAAAATCAAGGTAACTGAACATCAGGAAATAACAGAGGAGTTTCAAGGAGTGTGAAGTACTGTGGAAGGGCTTAAGAGGACGGGACTTACGCCGAAACCGGTTTGGCTCAGCGGATAGAGCGTCGGCCTGCGGACTGAAAGGTCCCGGGTTCGATTCCGGTCAAGGGCATGTACCAGGGTTGCGGGCACATCCCCAGTGGGAGATGTGCAGGAGGCAGCTGATCGATGTTTCTCTCTCATCGATGTTTCTGACTCTCTATCTCTCTCCCTTCCTCTCTGTAAAAAATCAATAAAATATATTTAAAAAAAAAGAAAAAAAAAAGAGGACGGGACTTTGAGAAAAAGTCAACCAGGAAGTCACAGTAGACCTTAATTCACAAATATTTTAGTGTCAACAAAGTACTATGGCAAATAATGAGAGGAAAAGACTACACATGGTTGTTGGTGCCAAAATCATCACTGAGTAGGTGTTAGCACAATTGGGCCTTAGAAGACAGATCTGAATTGACAGACGGCTACAGAGGAAGAGAAAGCACGGCCTGGTTATGTAAAAGCCTGACCCCAGTGGGAGACTGTGGGGGTAAGGAGGATCTGAGGCTTTTCCTAACTTACTTTACCTCAATCTCTATTTTATGTCTAATAGAACTTTCTGTAATGGTGAAAATGTTTTATATCTGCACTACTATGTCACACCATGTGTGTTTAGCCTTCTCCAGTCTTTTTATACATGTAGCTAGTGAGCCTTAAAATGTGACTACTATAATTGAAGAACTGAATTTAAAATTTTAATGAATTAAATTTTTACTTTTAAATGGCCACATGTGGCTATTGGCTACTGTATTAAAAGCATAACCACTTACCAAAATTTATGCTTGTTTTCCTGTACATTGTCCTCCACTAACTAAAGGGCCCATGGTACTGGGTCCCTGCTCTGAGGTTCCTAGACCACTTATCTATACTAATAAAAGGGTAATATGCTAATTAGACCAGATAGACTGGACATCTTCTGGACAAAGCTGCAGTGGCTGCGAGGGCTTGAATTTCGTGCATCCGGCCTCTAGTCTATTAATAACAGTGGAGCTCAGGCCCATGAGTGGCAGGGAGGAAATGAGCCAGCCTGGACCCTGGGAGGTGGCCAATCTTTTCTGGAGATTGATTACAAATTCAAATTCTGAGCAGCCTAACTAGAACCTCATGTTCCCAAAGGGTCATACCATGTGTGCATAGCCTTCTCCAGTCTTTTTATGCACACTTACAAAAGGACTTCTTTTAAATGACCCCTGGATACTAAGTCATCAAGTTCAAGGCCTTTAGTTATAAAATTGCAAGGTAGATTACATTTTTTTTCAGATAGTAATCTTTATAGAAAGGCTACTGCATTCAGATTAATCTATTTAGCATTTGGAAGAAATAACCCAAACCCACTATGAGCTCATGGATAAGCCTGAGTAAAAAATTATCATTAATTACTTGCTGAGCCAGAGTGGCTCTATGGTTGAGCATTGACCTATAAACCAGGAGGTCACAGCTCGATTCCTGGTCAGTGCACATGCCCAGGTTGCAGGTTCAATCCCCAGTAGGGGGAAGGCAGGAGGCAGCTGATCAATGATTCTCTCTCATCACTGATATTTCTCTCTCTTTCTTCCTCTCTCCTTTCCTCCCTGAAATCAATAAAAAAATATTGTTTCAAAAATCATTACTTTACCTTGTGCAGCAATGAATTTGTTCTTTTCTTGGTAGCCCTGAGGGGAGAGGAGAGTGGGAAAGAAAAAGAAAGTGAAAACCAAAAATGGGTTGGAAATAATATTCTCCAGACTCCCAACCAGTTAACAAGGCCTCCCTATGAAAAGGTCCAGGCAATTAACAAGAATTTCCATTCTAGAAATTTCCAAAGGATTAGCTTTAGAGAGCAGGAATCAAAGATTACATGATCTAGGTAGTCTTCTCCAAGTAAATTAATGAAGAATATCCAAATACCAAATCCCAGGCTAGACCCTATTTCTGACGTGTCTCAGAGCCTTACAATCTGGGTCTTAGTGTTAATGGATAGGAACCCTCCAAGGCAGAAGCATATGTGGTGGTTCCAGGGATGAAGCTGGGCTCACACTTGGAAAGAAAATGGTTATTTTCTTGATGATGCTTTACCCTGGTGCAAAGACTTTCGGGGAATAACCTGTGGGTATGGCAGGTCAGCTCCCAGTGTTCTGGGTTCTCCACTAAAGGCAGTGAGAGAAGCAGCAAAGGAGCACTGGGATATAGCTAAGGAGCCTCTGAGAAACTGACAACTGGCAGTAACTGCTAAAGACCTATACACTCTTAGACATCTAAAGGTGAGTGAGGAGATTGTTCCTTCTAAGACTCCAGGCTGGAACCCACTTGCCAACTAAGCCACTGCCTCTTTTGCCTCCCCTTGTGACCAATGTCAGGTTTGCTTTCACACTTTTGTGTTCCCCACACCATAGGTTCTAGTCTCCACTGGCTGTTGCCACCACTTCCCTTCAAGATCCATCTGTGATCTTAGCTCTCTGCAAAAAGGGCTTGGTAATGGTTGCCAGGGATGGGAATGGGGTTTAACTGTATCTGGACAAGAAGTTTTTATTGAAGTAATCAAACGTTCTAAAACTAAGAGGCAATAACTAAAGGGTATAGGGTTCCTTTTTGGAGGTGATGAAAAGGTTATAAAATTGACTGGTGATGGCTGCACATATCTGTGAATACACTAAAAACCACCGAATTGTACACTTTAAATGGGTAAAATTATGGTATATGAATTACATACAATAAAGTTGTTAAAACTATTCTTAAACAATTAGGGTGATGGCAGGATGAGTTGGTAAATTTTATAAAATTTACTGACTTCTACACTTTAAATAGACCAAATTTTTGTTATATAAACTATACCTCAATTAAGTTGGAGAGAAAAAGGGTCTGGTAAGTATAACTGGCAGCCTATAACAAATGGCCTTGATTTGCTTCAAAGGACACTGTCTACCCCTATACTCCAAATCCAAGGCACATTTGCTCCCTCTTTCTCACTGATCTCTCATCTGCACTTAACCCTGCTGACCATCTGGCATTTCCTCCATGCTTTACTTTTTGCCCTCTGAGGTGCTCTTCTCTCCCAGTCTCCTTTTATCTTATTCATGAGTGTCTCTTGCTCAATGTGTGTGTGGCAGAGGCTGGTGGGCCCCAGGGCCCAATATTCTCCCTCTAAATAACTTCCAAGACCATGGCTTTGGAATATCTCCTCTGAGCTCCAGATGAATATGACCAACTGTGTGCTGGACATCCACTTGGATCACTGTATTTTCTATAAGCTCTACTCTTGAAAATATACAATCAATCACCAAGTCCTGTTAAGTCTACCTCCAAAGTAGCTTTTATTTTGTTGCTTCCTCTTCAACCTTCCTACAGGCCCTCATCATCTATAACCTACTACTATAACAGCCCCTAGTTGGCCCTCTTAAATCCATGTTGCACATAGTAACCTGAGTGACCAATATACAAATGAGGCCATGTCACTTCTTGTCTTTAATACCTTCGATACTACCCCATTGCCCAGAGAATTAAAACCCTTAGCCGTACTGAAAAATTGCAGCTACTGTAAGGTAGCTTATTCAACACCCAGTCTCACCCACTGCTATCCTGACTTTCTTACTACAGGGGCCAAGACACTAAAAGCTAAATTCCCTATATTCATCCCTTGCAGTTTAGTTCTGCACAGACCTAGCAGATGCTCCCACATAAGACCAGGGGTAGAAGTGAGCGATGTGAGATAGTGATTGTGCTAGCAAGATTTGGTCTTTGGGCAAGCATGGCAGAAGCATCCAGGTCTTCTGCAGAGCTTTCACTATGAGAGTTACAGGGTAGTTGGGTACCTCTGTGACTGCTCTATTCCTCATTGAGCAGCACCTTAGCTTGGTTCATTGGCTCTCCCACAGATTTTGTAAGCTATCCAGTATCTTATAATAAACCCCTTTTACTGGGCCAACGTGGCTCAGTGGTTGAGCATTGACCTATGAACCCAGAGTTCACGGTTCAATTCCCAGTCAGGGCACATGCCCAGATTACGGGCTCGATCCCCAGTGGGGGTGGTGCAGGAGGCAGCTGATCAATAATTCTCTCTGGTCATTGATGTTTCTATCTCTCTCTCCCTCTCCCTTCCCCTCTGAAATCAATAAAAATACATGAAAATTTAAAAAAATTTGTTTTCAGTCACTTAAAAAATTGACTCCTCAGGGAAAACTTGAAATGACAAATACTCCTCTTAACATGAAGCTGGGAAGGACACAGTTCAAGATAATGAATGAAAAAGCTTGAGTTCCTTACATTGATGAATGAAGCATTGATGTAATCAGAATCTGGAACTCCTTCAACTGGTGTCAGATGGACTCTAGAGTGATCATCTAGGGGAAAAAATTAATCTTTAAATATTTAGTTAATATTAAAATAGTTAAATCCAATTTTATTTCTCACTGGTCCTGACACAATCAGGCCAGATAAGACATTTGTGCCTATGTGTATAGAGATACAGATGTATAAAGATGTCACTGCAGCAACTATTTATAACAGCAAAAATTTGGACATATCTCAATCATCATTAGGGGACTAGTTAAATAAAGATGTGTCCACAGCTCTGGCCGGGATGGCTCAGTTGGTTGTGCACTGAAAGGCTGCCAGTTCGATTCTGGTCAGGGCACATGCCTGGGTTTCAGACTTGATCCCTGGTAGGGGGCATGCAAGAGAGAGCTGATCAATGTTTTGCTCTCACATTGATGTTTCTTTTCCCTTTTCTCTAAAAATCAATAAACTATTGTTAAAGAAAAAAAAGATATGGAATAGTAAGCAGTTGATAAAGAGGAAAGTGAGTACTTTTGTTTCTCAACAGATGAATTGACAATATACACTGAGTGGCCAGATTATTATGAACACCCCATCAGTACTTCGTTGGGCCACCTTTGGCCTTCAATACTGCGGCGATTCTTCTTGGCATTGACTCCACGAGATGTTGAAAGGTGATGTGAGGAATCTGACACCAGGCCTGATGAATAGCACCATCCAGTTCTGTGAGATGTGATGGTTGTGGAACCAGCTGCCTGATGGCTCTTTTAACTTCATCCC
>NW_006286587.1:1045795-1074015 GCF_000327345.1 Myotis davidii | reverse complement strand
TATAAAAATAAATAAATAGTGATCTCTAATATGTTTAGCACTCAAAAATATACCAGGTCTTTAAATAATAAATTATATAATTTGTACACACAAAAAAAGTCATTATAAAAGCAAGACAAAGTTCAAATATTTTGCTCTCTTATCCCACTGGATTATGTATATCCCACATTCTGGAAACCCCTGGTCTAGAAAAATGTCTGTTAGGCTATATAGATCAACTGATGAGTAATGCCTAACTCTGGGAAGGTTTATGAAGAGAACTCTGTATCATAATTTCTTTGCAATGAGCACTACAAAAAAAAACCCCATGAACAACCCACTTATCTGGTCCTAGTGAAACTGCTCTCCCTAACCTCCTAGAAACTTTAGGCCTGCCACAAAAAACTAGTTAAGCACCCCTACTGACTTTGTAAGCACCTGGAGTCGCCTTGGGAACCATAAAGGCATTTTTAAATTGAGAGAAGGCCTGACCTTACTCTCTTTACCAACCCGCCTATGATTAAACACAACATTCTTTCCAGCCTCAGAAAAACTGGCTAGAGATGCAGTTTCAGGTTACATCCCTAGAAACCTTACAAACACTCACAAGGCAAGATGTTTACATATCGATTTTTTTCCTTATTTTCCTCCTTGGAGGCAGCTTCACAGGTGGCCTGGATAGGACAAGCAGGGAGAGCCTGAAAGGTTAAGAGAAATTAGAGGAGTTACTAACAGGGATAAACACCAAACATGCAGACTGCTACACCAACTCCCGACCTGGCAGCAAGTTCTGCCTTTCCTTGGGGGAAAAAGATGGGCCCAAGGGAACACTTGCAGCCTAACACAGAGCGCGCTCCTTTTTCTAAAGTGCCTACAAATTTCTTAAGAGTTTACCACCAAGAATCCCCAGGAGCAGAATGCCCTGCTGTTATTATGCAGCATGCTCTTTATATGGTTACTACATGGTTAGGGCCTGTTACAATGCTGGGTCAAATGGGACCACTCTGTTAATTGGAGTGGAGACATAAAGGGATGAGCCACTTCTCCTCATGCTAACCACAATGCAAAGATAAGATGCATCTCAGAATGAACCACACAGGAGTGCTCTGGACGGTTAGCTGAGTTAGGTCCTCTCTAGGGCCCTGACAAAGGAGCATGGCAACCCAGCCTCTAGCAACATGTAGCAAGGAAACAAGGACAGGCATTCACAGGGATTCAGCAGTTAGGAAGCAGAGGACCTGTTGAGGTGGCAGTGACTATGCAGCAATTCTGAAGGACATGTGTATTGGTAGGTATATGAATAAGTACAAATGGTTTCACACGAGACAGTCTGGATTGTCTGAACTTGAGCAAAACAGTTAAACTTTCTAGGCCCAAATACCCTCATCTGTAAAATTGGGATGCTAATATCTGCCACATAAGCAATAAATAAAATAATCTGTCTGGCATAGAACAGGCATTTAATAAATTAATTTTAAAAAGGAGCGGGAAGCCATAACCGGTTTGGCTCAGTGGATAGAGCGTCAGCCTGCGGACTGAAAGGTCCCAGGTTCGATTCCGGTCAAGGGCATGTACCTTGGTTGCGGGCACATCCCCAGTAGGAGATGTGCAGGAGGCGGCTGATCGATGTTGCTCTCTCATCGATGTTTCTAACTCTCTATCCCTCTCCCTTCCTCTCTGTGAAATATCAATAAAATATATATATTAAAAAAAAAAAGGAGCGGGAAGCTAAGCCTTATTATTTGAACTGTTTTCTTTTGATATGTTCCACATATTCAAAATTAAGAAAGCAAAAAGGGAAACAGTTAAAAATTCCAACCTTGCCGAAACCGGTTTGGCTCAGTGGATAGAGTGTCGGCCTGTGGACTGAAAGGTCCCAGGTTCGATTCCGGTCAAGGGCATGTACCTGGGTTGCGGGCACATCCCCAGTAGGAGATGTGCAGGAGGCAGCTGATCGATGTCTCTCTCTCATCGATGTTTCTAACTCTCTCTCTCCCTTCCTCTGTAAAAAACTCCCTTCCTCTCTTAAAAAAATCAATAAAATATATTTTAAAAAAATTCCAACCTAGAAAGCTTTCTAATAAGTGATTTGGAAATATGTTTTATAAGCCTTAAAAATAAAATTAAAAATATTCATACTCTTTGATCTAGCAACTCCACTTCTGAGAATCTAGCCTAAAGAAATAAAAATCTCTATGTTCAAATTATTTACTTCATTAAATGACCCAAAACGGAAAACAACTTTAATATTCAGCAGTAGTGAAAGAGTTAAGTAAATTATGGTTCATGTATTATTTTTCACTTACTCCTTTTACAAATTATATATTGTATACCTCTTAGATACCAGGTTAGATACAGAGCAAACAGTGGTGAATCAATCATATACACAGTTCTTGCTCTCATAGACAATACAAACTTGTGTGTGAAAGACGAACATTAAACAAATAAATATAAAATTATACACCACAATAAATGTAATGAAAGAACAAAATACTATTAGAGAAAGTATACCCAAAATTAGAGAAAGGATGAGTGTGGAAAACAGTATACTAGGCACAGTGATCAGCATCTGTGGTGACTCAGAGAGAGAGGAGAAGGCTTGGTTTGTGGGAAGAACTAAAAGGTCAGTGAGCATATTACATAGAAAGTATGATTGGTGGGGATGGCAAGAAGTGGGAGGAGATGAGCTTGGTAAGGTTAATTCACATATTTCCACATAGGTCCTTCAATAGAGAGCTTGAATTTTAAGTGCAGGAGGAAACCATTCAAGGTTTTAAAGCTGCAATCCATGCCCTGACAGGTTTGGCTCAGTGGATAGAGCGTTGGCCTGTGGACTGAAGGGTCCCGGGTTCAATTCCGGTCAAGGGCATGTACCTTGGTTGCGGTTACATCCCCAGTAGGGGGTGTGCAGGAGGCAGCTGATCCATGTTTCTCTCTCATTGATGTTTCTAACTCTCTATACCTCTCCCCTCCTCTTCGTAAAAAATATATATATATTTTATTGATTTTTTATGGTTGCCTGCTGGGGATGTGCCGACAACCAAGGTACATGCCCTTGACCGGCAATGAACCTGGGACCCTTCAGTCCGCAGGCCAAAGCTCTATCCACTGAGCTAAACCAGTTAGGGCTACATGTTATTTTATTGAGAAGCAATTTCTTTAGACCTGGTGCTGCTAATACTTAAGTGGGGGGAGGCGGGAGGGAGGGAGAGTTTACTGAGCAGGACTCTTACACATGAACAGAGACCCTGCTTAATACTGGAATTTCCCATTTCACCCAGATAGGCTAGATTTCCATGTTTCCACCCTGGTCAGAGCAAGATAAGATACAAGATTTTAAAGCCCCCACAACTAATTCAGAGGCATTACTTTCCCAGTACACGCCTTGTCTAAAATGATGTAAACAAAGGTAGACAGCAAGACTTGAAAATAGTCCCCAGGGTCAGTTATACATGACCATAGTCCTATCAGCTAATAACCATGACCATAGTACTATCAGCATCCCTAGCTCCTCAGGTCATGATGAAGAAAAACTAGTTCTCCAGCCATGCTAAGTAAGGTTCCTAAAAGCAAAGTGAGGAAGAAACAGGAGCTATTGTTTGACAAGAGAAAAGGGCCTGCTCTAGAGAACATGGTGCTAGATGCAAAGGGTCAGGCTGAAGAGCCTATGTCAGGGATGAAAACAAGGAGAATCCTACTCCTTTTCCTTTCTACCCTGAAAAACCTAGCCCAGAGCTAGGAAGCAGCAGATAATCAGAAGGATTTCGATATAAAATCTCTTGAAACACTAGGTGGCACCAAAGACCATTTCATCCCTTGGCAGGCCAAAGCCTTCATTGGAAGCAAGATTAAGCCATTTTTAAAAAACATGTTGTTTTTTAAAACACTGTTTTTCAATTTTTGTATTTCTAAAAATACAAATATATCCATCACATAATTTAATTTACAAGTTCTCTTTGGTCTTTTCCCTCATCATATACTCCTCCTCACAAATAAACTTAAAAATACTGTGTTTATCATTACCTTGCTTAAATTTATTTGTACCCCATATATCTTGTATCCTTAAACAATATTTTTTATTATTCAGTCTACTTTTTGATAAAAATTGAATCATAATCAAGTGGTAACTTGTTTTTATTTTGTCCAATGTTATGTTCTGAAGACACATCTAGGTTGTTTCATGTAGCCAAAGTTCATTCACTTTACTTTGTAGTGTTCCATTTTGAGTCCATACCAACGTTTATTTACCCACTCTATTACTCACGAATACTGGGGTTGTTTACAGTGAACAATCCTACTTCAAACACAAACTGGTATGTGTTTCCTCATGCACATGTGCAAGAGTTTTAGGTATGAATATAACTTTACCAGATAAGGCCAAATTGTTTTTCAAAGTAGTTGTAACAATTTACACTCCCATCAGCAATGTAGTGTTCCCAGCTGTTTTGTATACTCATCAACATTTGCTATGGTCAGACTTTGAATGTATCAAATGTCAGTTTAATTTATACTTCTCCTGATTTATTAATGAAGTTGACCATCTTTCCACAGATGACTGGTCAACAGGGTTTCTTCTTCTGTGAACTACCTAGCAAGTATTTCCGCCTTTTCTCCTGGATTGCTTGTTTGTTTTCTTAATCTGTACGAGTTGTTTATATATTCTACTCATTCTTCATCAGTTATAAGTGTTACAGATATTTTTTGCCAAGTTTGTGGCCTGCCCTTTCATTTTTTATGATATCTATTTATAAACAGAAGTTTTACATCATAATGTAGTCAAGCTGGTTAATCTTTCCCTTTATCAACATTTTTTTAAAATATATTTTATTGATTTTTTACAGAGAGGAAGGGAGAGAGATAGTTAGAAACATCGATGAGAGAGAAACATCGATCAGCCGCCCCCTGCACATCTTCCACTGGGGATGTGCCCGCAACCAAGGTACATGCCCTTGACCGGAATCGAACCCAGGACCCTTCAGTCCGCAGGCCGACGCTCTATCCACTGAGCCAAACCGATTTCGGCAACATTTTAAGTCTTAAGAATCCTTTCCTACTGTGAGATTATATTTTCCTACATTCATTCATGTTTCATCATTCTGTCTGTTAGATTTCAGTGTGCACACTAACTGGGACTGATTTTTGTTTCTGGTATGAGACAAGAATTAATTTTCATTTATTACCCAATTGTTCCAGCATTATTTATTGTAAAGACCATCTTTTCATCTAACAAAACTACAACAGCATTTCAGTCATGAGTAGGCTTCCACTTACACACAAATCTGCTTTGGAGTTCTCTATTTTATTCCACTGATCAATCCGTGTATCCCAGTACCAATACGTTACTGTCTTACTAGATTTTATAATACTCTTTAAATCTGGTAAGGCAGATCTCCTCACCTTGTTCTTCTTCTTCAGGAATGTCTTGGCTATTCTTGAATCTTTTCTCCTCCATATAAATTTTAGAATCAGCTTGTCAAGTTCCACAAAAAACCTGTTGGGATTTTTATTGGAATTGCATTGAATCTACGTATCAGTTTGGGGAGAATTGACATCTTTACAATATTGAGCCTTTAATTTAGGCTTTTTCTTTAATGTCTTCAAACATTTAAATATTTTCTCTAAAGATTTTGTAAATATTTTGTTAAATTTATTCTTACGTACTTTATATTTTAAATGCTACAGCAAATGGCCATCTTTTAAAAATTAGTATTAGATTCTGACTGGCTTATGCAAAGAAATGCATTAATTTTTAATGCTGTTTTTGTATCTATCAATCTTACTAAAATAACTTACCAATTCTGATAATTTATCTGATGAGACTTTGCATTTCTCTGAGGACAATATTCTATTCTGTGAAAAATGCATATTTTGTCTCTTCCTTTCCAATCTTTAATACCTTTCATTTCTTTTCCTGCTTCACTATGCTAAGATCTCCAGTACTGTTTTGAATCTCATTCATTCACTTTTATGTTTGAATTCCCTTTTAAATACTCTCACCTAACAACTACCAGTGCCTGAATATTCTGCTGTGATGGGGAATCAACACCTTCCAAGGTAGTTTATCTCATCCTGGAACAGTTTATTTGGAAGGACCCAACACCCAGATACACAACTTCTTTTGCATTTCCCTTGTACTGACCAGTGTAAAACTCAGATGTCAGCTGGCACCTTCTCTGCCCCTTGGAAACTCTGAAACCCCAATTCCCTAGAATGTTGAATTCAAAGCCCTTGACACAGCGCCTGCTAAATTCCTGTGTTTGGCTCTAATTCATTTGTTTAGAGACAACTCATCAATGTAGATGCTACTTTGCTTCTACCTCACTCCAATGTCACAAAGTCCTGTCACCAGATTACACACACAAGCCTTTTCATCTGGAAATCCAAGAATTAAGCTGTCTCTATTAAAGATGTAGGATCCTGCCCTAACCGGTCTGGCTCAGTGGATAGAGCATCCGTCTGCGGACTCAAGGGTCCCAGGTTCGATTCCGGTCAAAGGCATGTACCTTGGTTGCGGGCACATCCCCAGTAGGGGGTGTGCAGGAGGCAGCTGATCGATGTTTCTCTCTCATTGATGTTTCTAACTCTCTATCCCTCTTTCTGTAAAAAATCAATAAAATATATTTTTTAAAAAAAGATGTAGGATCCTGAGGAATGGGGTGTCACATCTTGCAATGCACAGATTTTAACCGTCTCACTAGCTCCACCTCATTCCTTCTCTTCTCGCTCCCTATCCCCCCCTTCCTCTCAGGAGCTAGCCAAATTTTCGTGTGTGTTAACATGCTTTAGGGACCTCAATAAGTGATTTTTCAAAATGTTTCTTTTAAACAAATTCAGTGCTTCCTTCTAAGACAAATACTGGTCAATAAAAAGTTGCAGCTTATAATTCTAGGACAAACACAATCTCATGGAACTTTCAACCATGGTAGGGTTTCATAAAGATGCTATACTCTTCCATAAAGCCTGTCAAATATCTGAAAACAAACTGTTGTGTCCTATGCCTATTGTTCCTTCAGCTGTTCACCCCCATGGTACATTTTTTTCTCCAAAACAACTTCCCATTTCTTTTCACAGAGACCTGACCACAAGACTCCTGGCGTAGTTCAAGCTAGGGACATCAATTCTTTATTCTACATGCAGTACATCCATCCTAAATCTAAGCTCCATTAGCTTTATTTACCATATATATTTTTTAAAACCTCTGCTTTAAAAAACATTATAAAAGAATATGCTTGTTGTAAAAGTCAAATAAATTCAGAAGAGGAAATTCCCTATCATGTCTCTCCTATATTCTACTTTCCCTTATAGGTAACCCATTGCTCACAGTCACAGTATTCTTCTTCCAGATTTAAAAAAATGCATTAATACATTCATATATTTTTTAAAGGGGGTATTATACCATGTAGAGTCCTCTGTAATGCGTTTTCTTCATTAACAGTACAACTTAGATTTTTCTATCCCAACACATTTATTTTAATGACAGTACAGAATATCATAATGGACACAAAAACTCATTTAGCCATTCTGCTATTTGATAGATACCTGCTTTTTATTTTCTTTACTATTAGAAATAATGCTGTAATGAGCATCCACGTACAAATACATATTTGGTTTTCTGTTAGAGCAGTGGTTCTCAACCTTCTGGCCCTTTAAATACAGTTCCTCATGTTGTGACCCAACCATAAAATTATTTCGTTGCTACTTCATAACTGTAATGTTGCTACTGTTATGAATCATAATGTAAATATCTGATATTCAGGATGGTCTTAGGCAACCCCTGTGAAAGGGTCATTCGACTGCCAAAGGGATCGCAACCCACAGGTTGAGAACCGCTGTGTTAAGAGTCTCAGAAGTCAGGTCAGATAGTGTGGGTATTTAAAATTTGCTTGATACTGTTAAATCATCCTTCCAATGCTATAGCAATTTGAACTCTTTCTACCTGTCAATGACAGTATATGTATCCCCATACCTTTGCCCATACTTGGTCTCAGTCTTTTAAAATTTTCATATCTGACAGCTCAAAATAATGGTTGTTTTAATCTTGCCTTCCCTGATGACTAGATATAGTTGAGCTTTTTTCATAGGCTTATAGACCTTTTATTTTTCTGTGAATTGCCAATTTTGCTACAGCAGGTTTGTAGAAGCTCTATATATTATGGAATAGTCTAACTGTGCCATATAGCTTCTTCCAGTTGGCCACTTTTTATGGAGACTTTTTTTTATAGAGATGTGTAACATTTTAAATATATTTACTACCTTTCAATCTATTCCATTTTGGAATGAATCTTGTGTTTTGCTTAGAAAGGTCCTCCTTACTCCATGATCATAAAAATACTATTCTATGATAGAAGACACAAATTGGTGTGTTTGTCCTAGGTGTTATTTGTCAGCCTCTTTCCTGATAGGGTTAACTGATGCAAGCACAGTCACACTTGCCCCACACGGTGCCAACCAGATTCTCTTTGCCAGGCAGGACTTTGAAAGCAGCAGAGGCTTCTTGAAAGGACCCTAGAGCCAGCAGAACAGGGCCTGCTCTGCCCAAGGGCTGGTAGCCTACCTTATCTTTTGGTTCTGTCAACTTTTCCAGTGTCTCCCCAACTGACAGTTTTGTTGTTTTGCTTCATTTAGCTGTGTTGACTTCTCTGGTTTTTATTTTTTATTTTTTTTTTTAAAATATATTTTATTGATTTTTTTACAGAGAGGAAGGGAGCGAGATAGTTAGAAACATCGATGAGAGAGAAACATCGATCAGCTGCCTCCTGCACACCTCCCACCGGGGATGCGCCCACAACCCAGGCACATGCCCTTGGCCGGAACCGAACCCAGGACCTCCCAGTCTGCAGGCCGACGCTCTATCCACTAAGCCAAACCGGTTTCGGCTTCTCTGGTTTTTAAATAAAGGAAGTGACTTAGCAGTTAGTATCAGTGAGTGGGTTGTAGTTGAGAAACTGATGGGAGAAATGTGGGTGATGTAAATCTGATTCCTGTGTTCAGATAAAGAGAAAGGAACTTCAGCTATTGCTTGTAATCACCTGGAATGTGTTTCAAGTGGTGGTAAAGGGGTGGGAGAATTCCAGTTAAAAGTAGATGAGAAATGTTGACACTGAGAATTACTTCTGACAATGTCAGGTAACAAAACAAGAAAAAGCCCAGCTCCAATATCAAATGCTCACCTGCACAAACAGTGCAAGGCTCAGGGCCTTTCTATGACTGGCTATGTTTTTTGCTGAACCAAATGTTAACATTTCAGAATTTTGCTGGTTGCTAAATGTTAATGACAATGGAATTCACATCTTTCATGGGTTGCTTGTATGAAAGACAGGGCCTTGGTGAGACAATTGAAATAATGCTGAAAGGCAACAGAGGAGTTGGCAAAGGCCAACTTCTAAAAATCTCTCTACTGTATCTTGTTTTCATGGTGAAAAGTTCTCTCCACTCTCACTGCTGATGGATATAAGGATGCAAGCATAACACAACCTAGAGCAGTGGTTCTCAACCTTGACTGCACATTAGAATCACCTGGGAATCTTTTTAAAATCCTGATTTCTGGGCCTCCACCCCATAACAAAGAAACAGAATTTCCGGAGGATGCAGCATTTGGGGCCTTGACTTACGAGTGTCCCGACTAATGAGTTTTTTGCTGTCTCTCAGCCGATTTTTTGCTTTGAGTGAGTTGCGAGCTAAAATTCGAGTTACGAGCCAGCTTCAGATACCCCACCGCTAGTTGGCGCAGCGAACGTCACAGTGATTTGACATACGAGTAATATGAGTTACGAGCTCCGTCACGGAACGAATTAAACTAGTAAGTCAAGGCCCCACTATACATAAACAAGGTAGAAAAGCAAAGGAGCTAATTGAAGCAGCTGAAGTAAGTCATTGAATTGGGTCATCAAAAATCATCAAAAAATGAAAGGAGAACTTAATTTTTGTATAAGGTCAATTTGTAATTATGGAATGGTTACCTAAACTTTTGAGTTAATGTAACAGCTCAGGAAACTGGCCAGAGTTCTAATGTTGGGCTAGGTTGGCCAGTGGAAACCTGGACTGAATTGGATTCAGCTAGGTAACAATGAAAAGTCAGAAAATCCTTGGCACAAAGTAGAGATCAGTGTTACATGGGATCTAACAGGCTCAATCAACCTTCTTACTGATACTTTCACCATGTCCTTGATGGGATCCATAAGTGCGTTGCTGGAGGGTGTACACTTCTTTCAGAAGTGCTTTCCTGGCTGTCTTTACCACAGTGAGATGCTGGTGGAAGGGACTGGCTTCAAAATGGGATTCTTGATCTTAGTGGGATGGAAGGAGCCTCAGAGGCCATAGTCACCAAGGCTCAAACATTTCCGGTTTTGGATAATTCATTGTGAAGGAATGAGAGGCAGCCAGCCCAGGTCAATTGAGGAGGCCTGACTAGACTGCCATGCTAGAGAAAGGACCCCTTCTCTACCCAACTCCCAGGCCTGGGTCAGTTTAGAGACCCAGAGCCCTTCAATGATGGGCACACGTAAGGAAGAACCCTTCCACAGCACATCAACAGGCATATACCATGAACCGTTGTCTTCATTTCCCCCTAAGATTCTGAAGCCATTTGCCATGGTAACTTCACTAGGTAAAGGGGAATCACCATTTGAGGTCTGGTCCTGAGCTAACTGATTCCTGAGAACCCAGAATGTCATTCTTTTATGCCAGCTAGAATGGAGCTTATGCAGGCCAGCTGATGGAAGGAGTTTGGCCTGAGCTGGCCTCACATTAGGAACAAAGTATTTTCCCAATGTATAGTTAGAATAGATATCTATAGCAAGCAGCAAAATACCCACACTAGACTACCTGAAGCCTTTGGATAAGGACTATACAGTAGCAAGAGCAAATGCAAATTGCTGGAGCAGCAATCTCTACCATATGGTAAGTCCCTAGGTGAGTCACAGAAATCCTAAGTGCTATAGAAGACTTAAAAGCTGCAGGATAATGATGAGATAATCCATGCTTGCTGGGCCATTTTGGATTTTGGAGACAGCATGTAACACATGTTGATATTCTGCTTTGACTCATTTATTGAGTGATCTGAAAACAGAAGGCTCTCTAGCTGATCAAAGCCATGGAGAAACTGGCATATGGGGCCCCATGTGTCTGGTTAAGGTTGAGCAGGAGAATCGTATTAGAAAACCTTAAGATTTGGGGGACAAGACCATGATCTTGTCAGCATACTCTGGTAGAGAATGTAAGTCTAACCATGGGACACTAGATATCCAAATGACTTCAACTAAGAAGTATTATGTGATTCAACAAGCCATAAATTTGGACATGTCCAGCAGAATTCCACCACCAGCTGGAAGTGATGTGTATGGAACATTTGCAACACACCCACTCCCTTTAATAGACACCTCTGACTTCCCGATGATTTCAACAGTCGACTGATGAAGAAAAACATCCAGCCTAGTGTACAAATGGCTCTGAGACATGCTAGCCCATTCTGGAGGCAGACTGCTGTGAGATAATCGACTTAAGAGATGGCCCTGAATGGTATAAAAGAGAAATCCTTTTAATGAACAGAACTTCAAGCAAGGCACCCCACTACCTATTTCATTGGCGATCAGGATCTAAACCGATCTCAAGGTAGTAGACGACTAAAATAAAAAAGATAGGAAGTAGTTATGTCCTCCCAGATGGCACTCATTGCTAACTGCCAAGGAGATCTTGGTTAGCCCTTTCCCTTAATATCCCATTGCTGGCCCAATGAGCCCATGAATATAGTGGCCATGGTAGCCTGGCAATTGGCTCTCACCACAGTATATACTGAATGTGCATACCATGCCTCTAAGAACACCACCTCTATTCAAGGACTTACTGGGTTGCCTTATCATGGGATCTCAGTGACTTTTACCTCCAAACAAAAACTTCATTTCACACACAAAGAGTTATGGCCATGGGGACATATACTCCATTACCCAGAAGCAGTTGGCACTACAGACTCTAAAACAGTAGTGTGTCTATTGGAGATCTAGTGATGGTGCTGAGGCTGGGAACTTTTTTTAAATCCTCACCTGAGAATATGTTTTTATTATTATTATTAATTTTTTTTTGAGAGAGAAACATTGATGTGAGAAACATTGATCAGTTGCCTCCCAAATGCAACCTGACCGGGGATTGAACCCGAAACCTTTGGGTGTGGCACAACCCTCCAACCAACTGAGCCCCCCGGGCCATCGCTTGGGTGCTATATTGTGGGACCACGTCTCAAGCAACAATGAACAAAAATGATGCTGTTTTTTTTCAACAGCCAGAAAAAAGGGTCCAAGTTATTCTATTAACTCTTGCCCAGTAAATGGTCTTTTGCTTCAATTCTTGCCTCCCTCCCAGCTATTCTTCACTTGGAGCTAATGATTTTCTCAGAGTGCAAATCTGACCATATATCTCTTCCCCTAAACCCTTCACTGGTGCAGATGAGTGGTGACCCACCCACCTGGTAATTGAAGCTCCTTTCCTTCTTGCTATTAGAGCTCCACTAATTTGGACTGGGTTCTGTCAGTTGCAGTAAGCCTATTTCTTCCTTGCTTATGACTGGTTTAAATAGAAGCATGTGACAAGGGAAATCTTCAGAAGCTTTTGGGAAAGTTTTCCTCATTGGTAAAAGGAGACACACAGAAAGAAACAGTCATCCTTTGTCCACTGGATCTTGTGAAACCTCCATGTGGTGCCTTGAACTGGGGTAGCCATTTTGGTGTCACGAGGGGAGCCAACTTCAGCTGAAAGGTGTAAAGTGACTGAGAGTTTACCAATGCCCAAGTTGGTCTTCTATGTCCTCAAATCCATTCCCCTTTCCCTAATCATGACCAGCTTACGCCAATCTATCAGCACCTGTGGTATCAACAGCTGTTATAGCCCCTCATTGTATTCCCTGCACCTATTTTGATCTCCCCATGGGCCAGTCATTTTATTTCAAAATACAAACCTGGTTAGTCCATAGCTCTATTTCCTTCACAAGAATCTGTAAGATCTACAGTCTGGCCTCATCTTCTTGCAGTTTCATTTCTTACTATTCTCTTGAGTCTCTGCCCTTCGGCCACACATAGCCCTTCTTTATTTTCTGAATGGGTCCTTCCCTCACCCACCCTCATTATTAACAGTCTGCTCCTGCTATTTCGAGTGTCTGGAAAGTCCCCCCACCATCACTCTCCCATCTCCCTTTCCCCAATGTCTTTGCCTTTGATTGGGTCTCAATGAAAACATCATTTCTTCTAAGAAGCTCTGACGTGGGATCAGAACCGATGGGCTAGAACAGGGGTGGGCAAACTTTTTGACTCGAGGGCCACAATGGGTTCTTAAACTGGACCGGAGGGCCGGAACAAAAGCATGGATGGAGTGTTTGTGTGAACTAATATAAATTCAAAGTAAACATCATTACATAAAAGGGTACGGTCTTTTTTTTCAATAGTTTTATTCATTTCAAATGGGCCGGATCCGGCCCGTGGGCCGTAGTTTGCCCACGGCTGGGCTAGAATCACCAACTGGTAGATTCACAAATATGTTCTGCTTTCTTGAGGGAGTTATAAAAAAATACGAATCTAAATTCCCAAGATGAGGCCTTTACTCTGCAGTCTGCCATGGTCCTCATTTTCCACACTGAGCTACTCCTTGTCTACTTAAGACACTCTGGGATCCCTAATCCAAACTCTAAAAGGCCACTGTTAATACAGGCTCCTACTACTATGCGCCAGTCCTTCATGTCCTATATTGCTATTTGAACTTAGTTATTTTTGTTCTTATTTATAGACAGTGAATTTCTTGAGTGTAGAAATTAAATCTGTTTTTGCTCCCCAACAAATCCTGGTACCTAGCACATATTAAATGCTTAATAAATATTTATTAAACAAAGTAACAGATGTGATGATGAATGAATAGATGGATAGATAAGGGAGGTGAGACAAATTATTCATTTCCTGTCCATAATCACATAGGAAAGGAGTCAGAAGAACTTGGTGAACATTTCCTCACCTCTTAACCCATTAAAAACCTGTTTTCTCCCCCAACACCTTAGGTCTGCCTTCCTCTCTGCTGACACACTAGTCTCGGCAAAAAACTCACGTTGAATTCCTCTCTGAAGAGTTTGTTGTCATCGGCCATTCTCCGGTTAATCTCCTCTTCCAGCTTGTCTACGGGCAGAGGTGGATACTTTCTGTTGGTGCTTGGAGACCTGGCCAGAAGTGGCACACTCTGGGGTTCTGCAATGCATAAAGGGGAAAGTTAGTTATGTGCCCTGGGGGCTAGTCCTTTTCTGGAAACTAAATTGGGGATTCTATCTCATGGACCGAACTTCCAAGAACTAGAGATGCTCTCTTCAAGTCTTTTTCCTTTTAGAATAGGGAAATCACTAATTTCTTCTCCATGAAGGTTTCCCATGCCATTAGAGTTCCTTACCCACGTCCTCAGTGCGGCCATTGGATAAGCGGAAAGAATTGGAATGACTCCCAGCTTGCTTGTATTTCTTAAACCTAATGAGAAAATGTGAAAAACTAAGCACAGGCAGAAGAGACCAATCATTGGCTTTGTATTTCCACTTTCAATTCAGCCTTTCTAAATCTTCTTTACCAAATAAACAGGTTTTTTTTAAAAAAAAAAAAATTAATTGACTTCAGAGAGGAAGGGGGAGAGTGAGAGAGAGAGATAGAAACATCAATGATGAGAGAGAATCATTGATTGGCTGCCTCCTGCACACCCCCGACTGGGGATTGGGCCTGCAACCCGGGCATGTGCCATGACCAGGAATCGAATCCGGGACCCTTCAGTCCTCAGGCCAGTGCTCTATCTACTGAGCCAAACCAGCTAGGGCTAACCAGGCTCTTTTAAGAGACAGGTCCTGCACATGGTGCTCCTGCTCACCCTCAGCACACTAGAACAGCGGTCGCCAACCTTTTGGACCTCATGAACCACATGTGGTCCGCAGACCACCGGTTGGCGACCGCAGCACTAGAATCCAACCCAGGTATCACCAAGAGTATATTCTAGCTTGTGTGACTCTGTGTAGTTCTAGTTCCAGAACTCCCTGAAGATTACAGTCATACCAGGTGAAAAAAGGATGAGTGGGTAGAGTATAGTAAGGGGGAAGGAGTAGATAAGAATATCCATATCAAACAAAAATTCTGTTATTTCCCCAGTGCAACCAGGGAAAAGACCAGAGTTTCAGAATGGGTGAGCACAGATCTGGTCTTAAGTCTCCTGCAGGATGGTGGATACACATGACAAATTATAGGGGTGTCCAAGGTTCCCCTCTCTTTATATCTGTAGAACAGAAAGAGCACACAGAGCAGCTTAAGCCAAAGATAAGGGTGAAGTTAAGCCTAATTAGTCAGGGCGGTAGGAAGATAACAAATACACTTCCCTCTTCTCTCCCTTGGGTTCCCCTTTCTTGCTTTTGTTCCCTGTTTGAGTAGTATTATCTGGAGGATCTTGAAAGAAAGTCAGAAAGGGGAACCCTATAACTCACATGGTTTAGTGCAGTATGCCAGGGTTAGGAGTCCTAGAGGGGTTTGGGGACAAAGCCCCAGGTATAAATATTTTATACGCTTTATTATATAGAGACCAGGGAATTTTTAGGGGTTGCTTCAACAGAGCTAGATATGAAGATCTTAAACACTTATCAATAATAATAGAGACTGTGGCTTCTTCCCTCAACCTCCAAACCACCATCCTGGACTTTAGATTGCAGTAGAGTTGGGAGGCTGGACTTGGATAGGTGGAGGCCAAGAGACGGGGCTGGGTCTTGAGGAAGACTATGTGGCTTTTAAATAATTTCTAAGTAGAAATTTAATCTTATGAGCACTATCCTGAGTCATTTCCCTCTATCCTCTTAATTATTCTTATCCTACTGTCTTCTGAACTATGTAGGCTTGAGGCCCTGGGGTTACTGAAATAGAGTCCACGAGAATGGAGAAGCATTAGTTCACATGCTCACCTTAACATGTACAGAACTATGATAATAAAGACGATCACTAGCAGAGAGGACAGGGCCACCATCACTGCAATAATTGGTGTTTCATCTGAAATTGAGAAAAGAAAACATGTCATTATCATTGTGTGCAATGGAGGGCTCAAGTTGGGTGCTCCGGGAAATACCCAGGAAGAAGGGCTCATTCAATGCTTCTGTAGAGACAGGGCATGAACAAAATGAGTGAGAGAGACAACACTTCCTACTGCTACCCTATCTCTGCTTATCATACATTTATTTTCTGTCTCCCTGCATTTAAAAAATATATTTTTATTGATTTCAAAGGGGAAGGGAGAGAAAAAGAGAGATAGAAATATCAACGATGAGAGAGAATCATTGATCGGCTGCCCCCTGCTGGGTACCAAGCCCACAATCCGGACATATGCCCTTGACCAAAATCAAACCCGGGACCCTTCAGTCTACAGGCCAATGCTCTTTCCACTGAACAAAACTGGCCAGAGCTGTCTCCCTGCATTTGAATAAAAGCTCTTTGAAGGCATAGACTGTTTTGTTCATTGCTATAGAGCCTAAAACAGTGCTTAGTACATAAACAAATAAATATGTGAAAGCATGAACACATCCAATCCTGATGGCAATCTAGGTATGACGGTCAACAACATGCTCTCTTCCCAGCCTTAATGGGCTCCACCTAGAGCAGTGATGGCGAACCTTTTGAGCTCGGCGTGTCAGCATTTTGAAAAACCCTAACTTAACTTTGGTGCCGTGTCACATACAGAAATTTTTTGATATTTGCAACCATAGTAAAACAAAGACTTATATTTTTGATATTTATTTTATATATTTAAATGCCATTTAACAAAGAAAAATCAACCAAAAAAATGAGTTCGCGTGTTAGAGGTTCGCCATCACTGCCCTAGAGGAAGACAGGAGATAAAAGAATTTTCCTGTCATAAACTCAGATTGTTTCCTGGCATAGAGAATACTGTTCCTGATTAAAGCAAGCAGACATTAGATCCTTAAGCACTATGTATCCAAAATGCCGGTACTCTTTTCTACTTCTTTCCACAGCCAGAATCCCAACTACAGCAAGATATGGCTCGGAGATATATTGGAAGGCAGGTTCTTGGATTTCCATTCCATAGGGCCTGGCTTCCTTTCCATCCAATACTTAGCTTTCTTTCTTATGGCAGCTAACCAGGTGCTGGCTCATTCTCCTCCACTCTCATGCCCCTACCACTAACTACACAACATCTTGAGTTTGTAACTATCTTCATCATTTTCCATCCTACTAAAAGGGAGGACAAGTCCCTCCCATGTCAAAGTCAATCCTGTCACACATCTATTACTGTTACCTCAAAGACTTGTCTTCTTGACCTCATTTACCCCCCTCTACTCACCAACAGCCCCATGCTTCACAGTTAACTTCTCACAACAGTTGTCTTATAAAGACAGTCATTTTCTCTAATTCTTTACCTCTGGATAACTCCTTAGCCTATTTTGTTCTTGACTCCTACCTCAGTGCTCCATTTAAATTGCTCATCAAGCCCAGCTGGTGTGGCTCAGTGGTTGAGCATGGACCGATGAACCAGATCTATGATTCAATTCCTAGTCAGGGCACATGCCTGGGTTGCGGGCTCGATCCCCTGTGGGGTAGTGGAAGAGGCAGCCAAGCAATGATTCTCATCATTGATGTTTCTATCTCTCTCTCACTCTCCCTTCCTCTCTGAAACCAATAAAAATATATTTAAAAATAAATAAATAAAAATTAAAAAACTCACCAAGAACACACAAATGGCATATTACCAAATCCAATGGAAACATTCCCATTCACACCTGATTCAACCTCTTAGTAGCATTCATTAAAAAAATATTTATAGCTGAAACCGGTTTGGCTCAGTAAAAATGGGGTTGTTGGAGGACTAGTCAGGGGCTCACTTTGAGACACATTAAGTTGGAGATGGTGTTAGATCCCTAGCGGAGCTTGGCTCTGAGGTAACGTTCAGGGGCGAAGGCCAGGCTGGAGACGGCCAGCTGGGAGGCATCAGCATGTGGCTGGATTTAAAGCTAGGAGGCTTGCCGAAACCGGTTTGGCTCAGTGGATAGAGCGTCGGCCTGCGGACTGAGGGGTCCTGGGTTCATTCCGGTCAAGGGCATGTACCTTGGTTGCGGCCACATCCCCAGTGGGGAGTGTGCAGGAGGCAGCTGATCGATGTTTCTCTCTCATCGCTGTTTCTAACTCTCTATCTCCCTTCCTCTCTGTAAAAAATCAATAAAATATATTAAAAAAATATTTATAGACCAGCAATTCTATGCTAGGCACTGTTCTAGCCCATGGGAAAAGAAAAGTGAGGGGATACTGTTCATTAACAAGTAAACACATAATTTCAGAAAGGGACAAGTGCTATGAAGAAAACAGTATGATTAATTCAAATGGCAGCAGAGTAAGGGGAAAGCACACTCATTTCCTCTCAAGATCAAACTGAAATTACAACTAAATTATAAAACAATAAACCTGATAACCAACTGAACTAGCTAAACAGAAGTCTTACAACCAAGGATTTACAGAAGCAGCCTGGCAGGAAGGGTGGAGATGCGAAAAGGGCTGTGAATCTTGAGGGGTGGCATGTGCGGTGGCTGAGAATCTTGAGAGGTATCTCAGGTGCAAAGGTTCCCTCTGACGCGCAAGGAGTCTTAACCCCATGTGGGGCTCCCCAGCCGGGAGCACCAGAGCACGAAAGAGATGCCCATATAATATCTGGCTGTGAAAAATCAGTGAAGATCTATCCACCACGGAGTGTGCTAGAAACCCAGGCGCCTTCTTGAAGGGCCAAAGCACAAAATCTCATTTGTGGGCACTCACCCTGGGCTCCAGTGGAAGAAAGGCAGCTCAGAGGGTTGTGTGGCTTTGGGGAGAAGGTTAAAGGATCAGCTGCCAAGGGTCCTGTGCTGATTCCCTCACCTGCACTGCCAAGAGAAACCATCTTTCCTAGGTCAAGTAATCCCCTCCGTATAGCATCAGACTAAGAAAATGCACTAGCCCCACTCTCCCAACTCCCTGTGGCCTGCCGTGCCAAGCTCCCCTTCCTCCGCATAGCCAAATCTTGGTCTGTTTTAGCCTGATGAACTCTGCTGGCCTAACCAGGACAGCTTCCTGAGATCCCACCCACCACAAAGATCCCCAGGCCCCTAGTAGGTGGCAGCTGGCCTTGTTGTACCCTGATACTTTTGCTGAGTATCATCAGACTCCGTTCTGGTGCCAAGTCTTAATTTGTATCAACCTGGAGAACACCAATAGCACCTACCTACTGACTAACTGAGAAGCTATCATGCAACCCACTTACCACCAGAGTCCTTCAATGACTTAGCCTAACAGGTAGCTGGCAGCAGATCTCAGGGTATCTTGGGCCTTTTGCTGACCTGTCCCTAAACTTGGTGCCCATGGAAGCCAGCCTTGGTATGCAATTTGCCCTTTCTCATGCACACCCATGCCCAGCAGAGGCAACCACAAACCCAAACCATGGATTAGTTTGTAGCTCCAAACATGTAGCCGAGGGTAAGGCACGGGCAGCCCCTGATACTGATCTGCACCCATGTCCTTCTCAAAGAGGCCCCAGAACCAACACACCTGGTGCAGGCTTCAGACCACATCAGATCATGATCTAATTAGCTCCACAAGTGGCATACCCAAAGGGAGCTCTTGGTAGGCACCAGACCCTGCAGGCATGAATTCCGTGTTGTGGGGTCAGGCCCCACACAGATGATCGTATATTGTGGTTGGTGTTGATTCTCATAGCCAACCTGAGACTCCATCCCACTCACGGACAGGCCAACTGTAAGACTCAACTACAAAAGGAGGGCTCACATGACCCACACAAGAAACATTCCTGGAGCACAGGCGATCAAGGAGACTACACCACTGAGCTCCACAAGACACCTACTACATAAGACCACAATACCAAGACTGGGAAACACAGCAGATCTACCTAATACACAGAAACAAGTACAGAGAGGCAGCCAAAATGGGGAGGGAAAAAAAGCCTCAAAGAAAAGGAGTAATCCCCAGTAAAAGAACTAAATGAAATGGAGGCAAGCAATCTACAAGATACAGAATTCAAAACAATAGTTATAAAAATGCTCAAAACACTTAGGAAAAGAATGGATGAAATTAGAACTTAAGCAAATAGATAGTAAACATACAAAAGGACACAGAAATCATAAAAAAGATCCAGCCGTGAATGAAAAAATGCAGTCTGAAATGAAGAATATACTAAATGCAATCAATAACCTTAGGTAAAGCAGACAAATGAATCAGTGATTTGGAAGACAAGGTAGCAGAACACATGCAATCAGAGCAGCAAAAAGAGAAAAAGAATTTTTTTTTAAAATGAGACTAGTTTAAGGAACTTCTGGAACAACATCAAGTAATAATATCTGCATCATTGGGTTCCAGAAGGAATTGAAAGAGAGCAAGAGACTGAGAATCTATTTAAAGAAATAATGACTGAAAACTTCCCAAAACTGGTAAAGGAAAAAGACGCAAAAGTCCAGGAAGCAGAGAGAGTCCCAAACAAAATGAACCCAAAAAGGTCCACACCCTGACACATCATAATTAAAATGGCAAAGGTTAAAGACAAAGAGCATCAAAAGAAAGACAGTTACCTACAAGGGATCTCTCCCTTAAGACCACCAGCTGATTTCTAAACAGAAACATTTCAGGCCAGAAGGACTGGATGAAATATTCAAAGTGATAAAAAGCAAGGACCTATAACCAAGACTACTCTACCCAGCAAGGCTATCATTTAAAATTCAAGGAGAAATAAAGAGCTTCACAGACAAGAAAAAACTAAATGAGTTTTCATTACCACCAAACCAATATTACACAAAAAATGTTAAAGGGACTTCTTTAAGGAAAGAAAAGAAGAAAAAAAGAGAATTAAATGCTCCAATTAGACATAGCATAGCTGAATGCATAAGAAAATAACAGCCATATACAGGGTGGGGCAAAAGTTTATAGTTGTTTATATGAAAAATAACACAGTAATAAATAATATTACCAGAGTAAACTGTGTTTCACGTATTCACAACTGTACACCTAACTTTTGCCCTACCTTGTATATGCTATCTACAACAGACCCATCTCAGAATGAAAGATATACACACACTAAAAGTAAAGGGTTAGAAAAGGATATTCCATGTAAATCAAAACAAAAGAAAAGGCTAGGGTAGCAATACTTACATCAGACAAAACAGACTTTAAAACAAAGGCAGTAATAAGAGACAAAGAAAGACATTACCTAATGATAAAGGGATCAATCCAACAAGAGCATAAAACCCTTGTAAACATTTATGTACCCAACAACATAGGAGCACATAAATATAAAAAGCAAATACTGGCCTTGGCCAGGTAGCTTGGTCAGTTGGAACATCATCCCATACACCAAAAGGCTGCAGGTTTGATTCCCTGTCAGGGCACATGTCTGGGTTACAGGTTTGATCCTTGGTTAGGATGCGTCTGGAAGGCAACTGACCATCAATTCTCTCTCATATAGATGTTTCCCTCTCCCTCTCTCTCCTCACCCCACCCCACCCTCTCTTTTTAAAATCAATAAGAAACACATACTCGGGTGAGGATTAAATAAATAAAGCAAATATTGAGGGATATAAAGGGAGAGATCCACAGTAAAACAGTCATAGTAGGGGATTTTAACATTCTATGGTCATAAATGGACTGTTCTTCCAGACAGAAAATCAATAAGGAAACAGTGGCCTTACATGATACTCTAAACCAGTGGTCGGCAAACTGCGGCTTGTGAGCCACATGCGGCTCTTTGGCCCCTTGAGTGTGGCTCTTCCACAAAATACCACGTGCGGGCGTGCACATACAGTGCGATTGAAACTTCATGGCCCATGCGCAGAAGTCGGTATTTTGTTCTAAACCAGTGGTTCTCAACTTTGGCTGCACATTAGAATCACCTGGGAATCTTTAAAATCCTGATTTTTGGGCCGCATCCTCTGGAAATTCTGTTTCTTTGTTACTAATGTTGTGGCCCCACCCCATAACAAAGAAACAGAATTTCTGGAGGATGAGGCCCAGAAATCAGGATTTTAAAAAGATTCCCAGGTGATTCTATGTGCAGCCAAGGTTGAGAACCACTGCTCTAAACCAACTGGATTTAATTTATATTTTCAGAACATTTCACCCCAAAGCAACAGAATATACATTCTTTTCAGATGCACATGAAACGTTTTCCGGGATAGATCACATATTAGGATGCAAAAAAAGTCTCAATAAATTTAAGAAGAATAAAATCATATCAAGCACCATAATGGTATAAAATTAGAAATCCATTACAAGAAAAAAAAAACTGAAAAACACAAACACATGAAGGCTAAATAATATTTTACTAAAAATGAATAGGTTAACAATGAGATCAAAGGAAAAATTTCAAGAAATACCTGAGACAAATGAAAATGAAAACACAATAATTAATAAATAATATTACAAGAGTAATAAATAATATTACAGCGAAAGCAGTCCTAAAAGGTAAATTCACAGAATTACAGGTCTACCTCAAGAAAAAAAAATATCAAATAAACAATCATGCTATCTGATATCAAACTACTAGTATACTACAAGTCTATAGTAGTCAAAACAGCATAGTACTAGCAAAACCAAACAGACACATAAATCAATGGAACAGAATAAAGAGCCCAGAAATAAACTCACACCTATATGGTCAAGTACTATTTGACAAAAGAGGCAAGAACATGCAATATGGTAAAGACAGTGTATTCAATAAATAGTATTTGAAACAGTGGACAGATAACATGCAAAAAATGAAATGAGACCACTTTCTTGCATTATATAACAGATTAAAAACTAAACGTAAGACTCAAAACCAAAAAATTCATAGAAGAAAACAAAGGTAGTAACATCTCTAACATTTTTCTTAGCAATGATTTTTTCTCATATATCTCCTCACACAGGGAAACAAAACAAAACAAAAACAAACAAATGGGACTACATCAAGCTAAAAAGGTTTTCAGAGCAAAGGAAACCATCAGTAAAACCATCAATAAACCATCTACTAAATGAGAGAAGATATTTGCCAATGATAATCTATTAAAGAGTTAATATCCAAAATTTATAAAGAACTCATACAACTGAACACCAAAAAAAACCCCACACGAAACAATCCAATTCAAAAATGGGCTGAGAATCTGAATAGACACTTTTCCAAAAAGGACATACAGATGTCGCCTTGCCCATTTACAATAGCTCAGTGGATAGAGCATCGGCATGTAGAATGAAGGGTCCCAGGTTTGATTCCGGTCAAGGGTACATGCCTGGGTTGTGGGTTCGATCCCCAATGGGGGTCGTGCAGGAGGCAACCAATCAATGATTCTCTCACATCATTGATCTCTCTCCCTCTCCCTTCCTCTCTGAAATCAATTAAAAAAAAAAAAGACATACACATGTCTAATAGACATATAAAAAGATGCTCAATGTCACTAATCACCAGAGAAATAAAAATTCAAACCTCAATGAGATATCAACTCACACCTGTCAGAATGGCTATCATCAATACATCAACAAACAATAAGTGTTGGCAAAAATGTGGAGAAAAGGGAACCCTCATGCACTGTTGGTGGGAATGTAGCCACTATGGAAACCAGTATGGAGGGTCCTCAAAAATATTAAAAATGAAACTGCCTTATGGCCCAGCAATTCCACTTTTGGGTATTTATCCAAAGAAATCCAAAACACTAATTCAAAAGAATATATGCACTCCTATGTTCATTGCTGTGTTACTTACATAGCCAAGATATGGAAGCAACCCAAATGCTCAATAGATGAGTGGATAAAAAAGTTGTGGTATATGTATGTATACAGTGGAATTTTACTCGGCCATAAAAAATAATGAAATCTTACCATTTGTGATAGCATGGATGGACCTAGAGGATATTATGCTAAGTGAAATAAGTCAGTCAGAGAAAGAGAAATGATTTCACTTACATTTGAACAAAATCGAAACACTCATAGATACAGAGAACAGACTGATGGTTGTGTGTGTGGTTTGCAAGACTGGGTGATAAAGGTGAAGGAAAGGATTAAGAAGTACAAATTGGTAGTTAGAAAATAGTCCCAGGGAATACAGTTAACAATAATATGATAACTATGTATAATGCCTGGTGGATACTGGAAATATTGGGGAGGCGGAAGCATTTTGTGAAGTATAAGATTAACTACTGTGCTCTATACCTGAAAATAATATTGAATGTAAACTGTAATTAAAACAATAAATAAATAAAACATCAGTAATTTAAAGAAATAAAAGAATGGTAGGGAATTAGGGAGTGATGGGTAAGAAGGGGCAGATTCGGCTATTTTAGAGTAGTTTGGGAAGGCCTGAAGTGGTTATGAGGTCTACGTAATGTGAAGAAGTGAACTATGCAAATATTGGGCAAATATTTCTAGCACAGGGAACAGCAAGTACAATAGCTTTTAGGAGCTTGACAGGTTCAAAAACAACACAAAATCCAGTTTTAGTAAAATGTTGCTGAAGAGGGAGGCAAGAGCCAGAAAACTTAGGACTTTGTAGGCCATTGTAGTGAATGTGGATTTAATTCTGAATGTGATTAGAAACACTATGTGATTGGAGAAATAATTGGATTTACATTCTTTTAAAAGTTCAGCTAGCTAAATGACTCATAAACAACAGTTATAAAGTGGGAGCTAATCCAGAGGAATATGGTCTTATGGATGCCAAAACAGTTTTTCAAGTAGAGAGTAATCAGTTCAATCTTATATTAGTGATAGATTAAGTAGGATGAAGATAGAGAAGTGAAACTGAATTTGACAAGATGGCAGCTATTGGTAAACTTTTCAAGATTGGTGAGGAAGACTAAATGGAGTGAAATTCAAGTTCTATAGATTTTTTTTAGTGCAGGACTTCTCAGAGCCTTATGTGCTAATAGGGACCTCCTAGATCAGTGGTTCTCAAGTTTCCTAATGCCACGACCCTTTAATACAATTCCTCATGTTGTGGTGACCCCCAATTTCATTGTTACAAATTGAACATAATTAAAGCATAGTGATTAATCACAAAAACAATATGTAATTATTTCAGATGGTCTTAGGCGACCCCTGTGAAAGGGTTGTTCGACCCCCAAAGGAGCCTTGACCCACAGGTTGAGAACCGCTGCCATAAAGGAATACATGTGAGGAAGATATGGAGTGCAAAGTTTGTTTTTAAGAGATGGGAGATGACAATTTTCAACATACCCTGGTATGTGCCTCTTGTCTTAAAATGAGCATTCAAACTGGCTGACTACTCTCTCCTCTTTGAAGAACTTTCCTCTTGGTTTCCACAACAAAGCACTCTTCTGATTTTCCTTCTATCTCTTGGCTGCTCCATCACATTTTCTTTGCTAGTTGTTCCTCTTCCAACACGAGATCTTATAAATGCCTGATTTCCTCACAGCTCTGTCCTTGGAACTCTTCTCTATACTTTATGTAGTTGATCTGATCAGATAGCTGGCGGTAAGCAGAAATGATATGCTAACAATCCCCACGTTTGCATTGCTTGTTTAGACCTCTCTTCTGGGCCTATATGGCATCTCCACTTTAAATTTCACAGGCAATGCAAACTTTCTGCCTAAAACATTTTCCTTTCCATTCAATAAGATAGCTCTGCCATCCACTCTGTTAAAGTAAGAAATGTGGGCCATTGTAATGAATGTGGATGCTTTTCTTCCATATCCAACTCAGTGCAAGTAATATATTCTCAGGCTAAAATGAATGCCTCAAATTTGTTTGCCCTTTTTAAAAATTCTGTTGCCCTCACTATAGTCTCTATCCTCTCTCATCTGGATCACAGCAAGCCTCTGCCCCCTGCCCACCCATTCTACACAAAGCAGGCAGAGGGATCTCTAAGAAAGCAAATCAGATCACGTTCCTCTCATATGTAAAATTCTGGATGGTTTCCCAAGCCTTTAGAGCAATGGTTCTCAACCTTGGCTGCACATTAGAATCACCTGGGAATCTTCTTAAAATCCTGATTTCTGGGTCGCATCCTCTGGAAATTCTGTTTCTTTATTACTAATGTTGTGACCCCACCCCATAACAAAGAAACAGAATTTCCGGAGGATGAGACCCAGAAATCAGGATTTTAAAGATTCCCAGGTGATTCTAATGTGCAGCCAAGGCTGAGGACCACTGCTTTAGAGGAAATCTAATATCCTTAACCTGGCCCATAAAACCTCCCCCATTCAGTCTCTGCTTACTAGATCTCCCACCAGTCTTTCCTTGCTCACTAAACTTCAGCCACTGGAATCCTTCCATGCTGAGTTCATCCTTTCCGTAGGCCTGACACATGTTCCTTCATGCTGCTTTTACAAAGCTTCCTTCCATTCTTTGCCAGGCCAACTCCTAGTCATCTAGTTCTCATTTTAAGTGTTACTCTCCCCAGAGACACATTTTGTTTCCTAATATTAAATTAGGATCCTAAGTGTTTCTTATCTCTAAAATCAGTTACTCTGAAGATTAAATGAGATTATCCATGTAAAATTCTTGGCACAGTAACTGGCACACATTATGTACTCAGTCAATGTTAGCTAGGATTTTCTTTATTATTCTCACAGAGCACTATGTTATTTCCCTTGATATTACCTCTCACACTTTGTAATTATTTATTTATTTGAGTTCAGTGACTAATGAGTGTCCCTTCTTTACACCATAAATTCTACAAGGGCAAAGATTACATACCTACTTTGTTTCTCACGATATACCTTAAACCTAACACAAAATTTCACCCACAATTGGCAATAAACAAATACTGAACTATATATTGAGCGAGTGAATAAAAGAATTAACGGTTGATATATCACTAAGTATGTTTATTAAATGCCAATTACAGAGGGCTGTATATCGGGTATTAAAAGGGGGTAATTAGAGACATCTAGCTAAAGATGGTTCGCTGAATCAATAATTTTACTTCTTTCTATTCATCAGCTTTATGCTGATGGGATAAAATGAGTTTATTCCCTGTCCTTGGGTGTGGCTGGCACAAATTAAAAAATAACAATTTTACTTATTTCTCTTCCCAAAAGGACACTGAAATGACATAATATAAACATACTAACGAACCAAAAGCATATAGGGAAGGCAGCAAGGGTGGCCTCAGTAGATCAAAACCTTTGAGGGGTTTTTGTAAGACAAAACAGATGGAATTGGACTGCTGAAGAGATCAATCAGAGCCCAAGAACCTACAGTTGAAAGGCGAGTACTGGTTCTACCAGTCTGGGCCTGGAAATACCCTAGAGTCAACCAGGACTGGGGATGAAAGTGAGCCTTGGGGTAGCAGGATGGCATTTAACCAAAGGCCTGCCAAAGCAGAGTCGGTACACCCACAAGCTGTGTAACAAGCTGTGGTGTCCCATCCTGACTCAGCTGGAAAAACAGAGCCCTATCCAGAGTGGGGGGAGAGGAAGTTGTCACAGAGTGCTGATTGCTGCTGCTGCTGCTGCTTCTTTTTTTAAATGCTGTATATATTTTAAACTTTTTATTATGGGAAACTTTCAAACTTACACAGGAGTAAAGTGAACACTAAAAGAAATCACTATATACTTATCACTTCACTTCAACATTATCACTATTATGCCAGTTTTTTACATCTATACTAGGGTCCTCTCAACCTCACACTAATAATTCTCTGTTGTGTGGGGCTGTCATGGGCATTGTAGGATGTTTAAGAATATCTCTGGCCTCTACCTAGTATTTGCCAGTAGCTAAGCAATTGTGATGACCAATCATCACCTCTAGACAATACCAATTGTCCTCTGCAGGAATACTGCCCCAAGTTGAGAACCATTGTTCCATATCCATTCCACTGGGTTATTTTAAAAAATCTGAGACATATTATTGCAACTGTAATTACTTTAGTATGTATCACTAAGTGATAAGGATTCTTTTTTCTTTTCTTCTTTTTTTTAATCCTCACCTGAGGATATTTTTTCCAATGATTTTTAGACAGAGTGGAAGGGAGGGAGAGAAGGGGGAGGGGGGAAGGGAGGAAGGGAGGAAGGGAAGAAGGGAGGAAGGGAGGGAGGAAGGGAGGAAGGGAGGAAGGGAGGAAATCTGTCCTCCTCGTGGCATATTTGTAATAATTTTGAATTTGTCCCTCTGAGAATGAAGCTGTGGGATAGAAGTGGGGTTCAAATAATTATATGCAGCAGGTACTACAAAGTGAGGGCCTTAGCACCCTGGGATTAGGGTAGGAAGGTTGAGAGGAGATGGGAT
>NW_006286587.1:1042444-1045657 GCF_000327345.1 Myotis davidii | reverse complement strand
GTTTGGCGCAGTGGAGAGTGTCAGCCTATTTTCTAAAAGGTCCCAGGTTCGATTCCTGCCAAGGGCACATGCCCAGGTTGCGGGGCTCGATCACCAGTGTGGGGCATCGAGGAGGCAACTGATCAATGATTTTCTCTCATCATTGATGTTTCTAGCTCTCTCTTCCTTTCCCTTCCTCTATGAAAATAAAATATATATATTTTTAAAAAAATAAATAAAAATAGCCCTGTTGATGTGGCTCAGTAGTTGAGTGTCGACCTATCAATTAGAACAGTGGTTCTCAACCTTCCTAATGTCACGACCCTTTAATACAGTTCCTCATGTTGTGGTGACCCCCAATTTCATTGTTACAAACTGAACATAATCAAAGCATAGTGATTAATCACAAAAACAATATGTGTTTTCTGATGGTCTTAGGCGACCCCTGTGAAAGGGTCGTTCAACCCTCAAAGGGGTCGGAGGAAGGGAGGAAGGGAAGAAGGGAGGAAGGGAGGGAGGAAGGGAGGAAGGGAGGAAGGGAGGAAGAGAGGAAGGAAGGAAGGGAGAAAGGGAGAAAGGGAGGAAGGGAGGAAGAGAGGAGGGTAGAGGGAGAGGGAGAGGGACTGAACCTCTAGTTTAGGATAGGTCCCTTTTTGTTCTCCTGAAGGGACACCTACTATGAGCACAATGCAGTCCACTCAGTGCTTCAGAGCAAAGCTTAACTAGAGCCCTACAGGTGACCTTCACAAAAATCAAGGAGAGCAATGGTAATCCTGGGAAGAAGACGTGATACAAAAAATAGAATAACTCTTTAAAAATAGCCGAAACCAGTTTGGCTCAGTGGATAGAGCGTTGGCCTGCGGACTGAAAGGTTCCAGGTTTGATTCCGGTCAAGGGCATATACCTGGGTTGCGGGCACATCCCCAGTAGGAGATGTGCAGGAGCTCCCTCCCTTCCAATCTAAAAAGTCAATGAGAAAAAATATCCTTGGGTAGGGATTAACAACAACAACAAAAACCATATATATATGTAAGGGACCACTGCCACTGTCTTTCTCAAAGGAGGGCAGGGCAAGCTATCTATTCTATATAGGATAGCTGGAAATATACAGAATTATTCAGAACTGTAATTCTGCTAGTTATGAATCGTAATGTAAATATCTGATATGCAGGATGTATTTTTATTGTTACAAATTGAACATAATCAAAGCATAGTGATTAATCACAAAAACAATATGTGTTTTCTGATGGTCTTAGGCGACCCCTGTGAAAGGGTCGTTCAACCCTCAAAGGGGTCTCGACCTACAGGTTGAGAACCGCTGAACTAGGAGGTCATGGTTTGATTCCCTGTTGGGGCACATGCCTGGGTTGTGGGCTTGATCCCTAGTGTGGGGCGTGTGGAGGGCAGCCGATCAATGACTCTCTTTCATTACTCTTGTTTCTGTCTCCCTCTCTGAAATCAATAAAAATATATTTAAAATATATATATTGCAATTTGTGCAAGAGGGCACTGTTAATTTTTTAAAAGCCACTATAAAACAAGCAGCAATTTCACACCAGCCAGGGTGGCTACTATAAAAACGTCCCAGAAAATACTAAGTGTTGGCCAGGATGTGGTGAAACTGGAATTCTTATGCACTGTTGGTAGGCATGTAAAATGATACAGCTGCTGTGGAAAACACAAAAAAGCTTAAAATAAAATTACCAAATGATCCAGCAATTCTACTTCTGGGTACATGCCCCAAAATCTTGAAAGCAGGATCATGAAGAGATATTTGGACACCCATATTCATAAGCAGCATTAGTCACAACAGCTAGAATGTAGAAGCAACCAATTTTCCATTGATTGATAAATAAGAAAATGTGGTATAAACATACAATGGAATATTTTCAGCCTTAAAAAGAAATTCTGACACATACTACAAAATGGATGAACCTTGAGGACATTGTGCTAAGTAAAAAATAAGCCAGTCACAAAAAAAAACAAATATTATATGATTCCACTTATATGAGGTACCTAAAGTGGTTGAATTCAGAGAGAAAGCAGAATGGTAGTTGCCAGGAGCTGGAGAGAGGGAAAACTTGGAAATTATTGTTTATTAAGTCTGGAGTTCAAATTTTACAAGATGAAAGGGTTATGGAGATGGATGGTGGTGATGGTTGCACAACAATGTCAATGAACTCAATGCTAGAATTGGATTTACTAGTATGCATTACTATATTACACTAATCATCCAAATTAACACCAGTAAAAATATTTTGAAAGAAAAACTGGTAACAAAAGAACAAATATTGTATGATTCCACTTAAATTAGGTACCTAGAATAGTGAAATTCATAGAGACAAAAAGAATGGACTAGGGGAAGGAGAAATGGGGAGTTAGTGTTTAATGGGTTACAGAGTTTCAGTTTGTGATAATAATATAGTTCTGGAGATGGGTGATTGGTGATGGCTGCACAACAATGTAAATGTACTTAATATCACTAAACTATACAGTTAAAATGGCAAATTTTATATTATATATATTTTACAATTAGAACAAAAGCTGATTCTACCAATATATTCCAAAATAATTTGGAATACATTTTAAAAATAATGTATTTGAGAAAAATAACCAGTTTCTTGGACTTCAAAGAGAGAAAGCTGCCCGCCTCCTTTCCTCGTTTTATTCCTTCCTGCTTTGATAATTAAAACACCAGCCATTGCTGTTCAAAGCATCACAAAGGCCAGTGTATAAAACTTATAACCCTTAGTTCATCTGTATGGAAATATTTTGCTCAGCAAACCCTTTATAACTTATAACAAGCATTTCAAAACAATTGCCTCATTTCTCAAAAAACAAATATTTGCCTTTAAAATTAGAACATGACATAAAAATTTACAGCAGTACCACAAAAGATCTGCTCTGGTAAAATCACCTTTACGTATAGGACTTTAGAGACTGCTGAGAATATGTACTGATATGCCTCTTCAATTTCCTGTTTGGCCAAAGACAATATACAAAATTATTATTTTTTAATATTTTTATTGATTTTTTTTAGAGAGAGAAAAAAGGAGAGGGAGAGAGAGAAACACTGATGTGAGAGCACAACATCAATCAGTGGCCTCCTGCATGCCCCCGGTAGGGATCGAGCCTGAAACCCCCACACATGCCCTGGCTGGGAATTGAACCAGCGACCTTTCAGTGCAGGGGACGGTCCAACAAAAACTGAGCCACCAGCTAGAGCCAAAATTA
>NW_006286587.1:1042042-1042292 GCF_000327345.1 Myotis davidii | reverse complement strand
GGTATGGGGGTGGGGGTAAAAGATTAACCAAAGGACTTGTATGCATGCATATGAGCATAACCAATGGACACAGACAGTAGGGGGGGGGGTGAGAGCATGTACTGGGGGTGGGAGCATCTGGGGAGAGGTCAATGGGAAAAATGGAGACTCATAATACTTTAAACAAAAATAATTTAAATTAAAAAAGATTATATTAGTATTTCATAATTAGCAATAATCTTGATAATTAAGGTAATTTTGTTTCTTTAAA
>NW_006286587.1:1029139-1042028 GCF_000327345.1 Myotis davidii | reverse complement strand
TGAATTTTATATATTTATTCTTTTTTAAAATAAAGGCAGTTCTCTTTTTTTAATATTTTTATTGATTTTTTTTAGAGAGAGAAAAAAGGAGAGGCAGAGAGAGAAACACTGATGTGAGAGCACAACATCAATCAGTGGCCTCCTGCATGCCCCCGGTAGGGATCGAGCCTGCAACCCCCACACATGCCCTGGCTGGGAATTGAACCAGCGACCTTTCAGTGCAGGGGACGATGTCCAACAAACTGAGCCACCAGCTAGAGCCAAAATTATTTTTTAACTTAAAAAGATTTAAACAAAAATTTTTTTAATTGATTTCAGAGAGGAAGGCTCGAGAGGGAGGGAGAGATAGAAACATCAATTATGAGAGAGAATCATTGATTGGCTGTTGCCTGCACACCCCACACTGGGGATCCAGCCTGCAACCCAGGCATGTGCCCTTGGCTGAAATTGAATCTGGGACCCTTCAATCCATGCGCTGATGCTCTATCCACTGATCCAAACTGGCTAGGGCTAATTTTGTTTCTTTTTAATCATAATATTGAAACTATTCAAATCCATATTAGTTAGCTAGGTAAAACAGGGATATATCTGAGGGAAGAGAAAGGCTGAATATTAAGAAAATACACATTAAGTAGAAGGAATCACATATCTGAAGTTTAATCTTGAAGCCTACCACTTTGTCTTTTGACTTTCTTGTAAGATTGGTTAAAAGAGCAGTTTTATGGAGAAAATCTATTTGCAACATAAATCTATAAACTTCTTCATTTAATAGTTAGAATCAGGTAAGAGGATGTGAATAGCCAGGATACTGCATTAACTGAATCTAGTTCCTAAGTTTAGGAAAGCAAGAGCTGCAAAATTGAGGAAACTGTACACAGTATGGCAACATCTCACTATTCCTCACCAAATACAGTGGCAGATGGATAACGCATAAAAGGTTGGAGTACCTACTTTTCTGATTCAAATGCTCCCTACTTATGGACTTCATAAGCCTTCAAATGTTCCATTACTTAATTAATGCAGGAAAAATTGTGCACAGTTAAATAATGGAATCAGAAAAAAAATACCTCAAAAAGTCTGATTTAATAGGAAATTCATGATGAGAAAGATTGCTTCACAGATTAACATTTTCCAAACTCAAATGAAATTTTCATTTCTTAGGCTGTTGGATGATTTCTTTCTCTTATGTTCTTTACGAGAGGTTTTTGTCCTGGGAAGCCCTGGTACCCACTCCTCCAGGAGAGAGACAGCCCAGAGCACCTTGTCCCCCTCCGCCACTGCCAGAGGATGGGAATGAGACTGGGCATCAGACATTCGTGGTAAACTCCCAGGTAGACATTTCAACGCCTCCCAAAAAAGGCTCACCATGGGCATCGGGAGCCTTGTCCCCAGGACATGGAAAGCCATTCCTCTCTGTGCACCGACAACCTTCCTGCTTCCTCACACCCTGAGAGGGAAGACCCCCTGCCCCCAGGCCCAGAACTCGGGAAGAGTGCTCCTCTCCCAGGAAAGGCTGCTGATCCTCTGGGACACGGGGTAGGGGACAGGGCTACAAAGACCTGATAGGGGCTGCTAGAGGCTCAAGAAATGAGCCCCACCCCACTTCTCACCAGGACAGCAGAGGCCATACACTGCAGAGTGTCCAGCTCCTCCCCCACCCTCCTCCTTCTCCTCATTCTGCAGGAGAATGTAGGTGCCTCCAACCATCCATCCCATCCACCCAGCATACAAAGCTGCTACCCTCTGGCTGAGGCATTAGGCCTGGGTAGGGGACCCCCAGCTCCCTGCGATTGCCGGCCCTGCCCCTGCCCAGGCCAAACGCCTTTGGCACAGGCATTAGGCCTGGGCAGGATACCCCCAGCTCCCCAGGATTGCCAGCTCCGCCCTTGCCCAGGCCTAATACCTCTGGCTGAGTTGTTAGGCATGGGCAGGGGCCCCCTCGGCTCCAATAGAAGATTTGGCTATGCCCAGGAGCCCCCTGGCTCTGGGCCTTCCTAAGCTGCTCAGGGCCCACATGGGGCCTACCTCTGAGTGACCTGGGTGCCAATGATGTTCCCGGGACCCAGACCGCTAGGTGCCTACATATGCAAATTAACCGCCATCTTTGTTGGATTAATTTACATACTAGTCCAATTGGCTGGTGGGTGTAGCAGACAGTCAATTTGCATGTTTGTCTATTATTAGGTAACATAGCTTTATTGTTGTCCTAAGTAAAATATGCCATTTCTACAGATGTGTACCACATATCCTGCTCTCTGGTGATCAGGGATTTGGCAGTACTGCTCAGACCACCGACACAGCTTCTCCAGTCATAGGGACTTTACACTAAAGGGCTGAAATCCATATAAAGTGATAAAGAGTCGACATTTTGTTGACTAGGGAAAAACAACACAAAGGTGGTATTTTAAAGGTAACTATGGCCTAATATCACCAATGGGTAATATTAACAAGGTGACATGATCAAGTAAGATACACTTGTTTCATTACTTGTTAAAACGCATCATAGCTATTAGAATCTGTAATCTATATTTAAAAAAACATGAGTACTTGTCCCTGTTACTCTTTTCTATGAGGTTGATATGAAAACAACTTTAGGGAAAGTAAACACATAACAGTCACAAACGCACAAGGTTACTACAGACTGTGAGCAAAGGAAACATAACAAATATTATACACTATAAAAGGGTCAGACATAGGGTGAGGGGCTCACCTCTTCTGTCCTTCGTGTCAGAATTACCTGTGTTACAAGTGAAAAATAGAAACATTCATTCAAATTAAAACATTACTATTCAACCTAAGGTAAGACAAAATAAACTCTAGGAATACAGATACATTCATCTTTATCTATATTGGAGCTAACAGGGGTGGGCAAACTTTTTGACTCGAGGGCCACAATGGGTTCTTAAACTGGACCGGAGGGCTGGAACAAAAGCATGGATGGAGTGTTTGTGTGAACTAATATAAATTCAAAGTAAACATCATTACATAAAAGGGTACGGTCTTTTTTTTCAATAGTTTTATTCATTTCAAATGGGCCGGATCCGGCCCGCGGGCCGTAGTTTGCCCACGGCTGAGCTAGAATGAGGTACCCTCCAACACCTGTGAAATGAGATTTCCCAGATTCACTGAACTTTTAATCAGTGGTTTGTCCTTCTTTGTGAGTCTAAAAACAATACAGCATCAATACTCATAAAAACGTACAAGAATATAGCCCTAGCTGGGTTTGGTCAGTGGTTAGAGCATCAGCCTGCAGACCGAAGGGTCTCGGATTCCATTCCTGGTCAAGGGCACATACCTGGGTGGTGGGTTCCCTCCTCATCCCTGTTTGGGGCACATGCGGGAGGCAATCAGTCAATGTGTCTCTCTCACATTAATGTTTCTCTTTCTTTGTTTCTCTCCCTCCCTCCCACTCTGTCTAAAAATCAATGGAAAAATATCCTCGGGTTAGAATTAACACAAACAAACAAATAATCAGTCTTGTGGCAAAATCTACCAAAGCTCTCCCAATATCAATCTCTTGTCTTTGGTACAGAACCCAATTTTTTTAAAAAAAAATCCTCATCTGAGGACATGCTGAGAGAGAGAGAGAGAGAGAGAGAGAAACAGAGAGGCAGAGAGAGAGACAGAGAGACAGAGAAACATCAATATGAAAGAGAACCATCAATCAGCTGCCTTCCATAGCTGCCGCAATGGGAGATCGAACCCATAACCTAGGTATGTGCCCTGACTGGGAATCGAACAGGCAACCTTTCAGTGAACAGGACAAGGTTCAAACAACGGAACCATTCCAGCCTGGCCAGAACCCATTTTTGTTTTGTTGTTTTCTTCAGCTGAGCACAAAGCTACTTAGCTAAAAACTACATTTTTGAGACTCCTTTGTGCTAGGTGTAGTCATATAAGGAATTCAGCCAGTGGGATGTGTGTGAAACTGATGAAGGCAATACCTGGTCACATCCCTTGCAAAAAAATTTGTGTTCCCACTGCCTGTTTATCCTTTAGAGGGGCTGAAACCAGAACCCAATAATGAGGGCCATCTTTAACCAAACAAATGAGAGAAATTTTGTTGTGATGACAGGGCCACAAGAATACAGGAACTTGGTCCTAGGCGAGGAAGCAAAGTCCTCTATCTACCTCTAGAATGTGATAGGGACCCTAACCGGTTTGGCTCAGTGGATAGAGAATTGACCTGCGGGCTGAAGTGTCCCGGGTTCGATTCTGGTCAAGGGCATATGCCCAGGTTTCAGGCTCGATTCCCACTAGGGGGCGTGCAGGTGGCAGCTGATCAATGAATCTCTCTCATCATTGATGTTTCTATCTCTCTTTCTTCCTCTCCCTTCCTCTCTGAAATCAATAAAAATATATTTTTTAAAAAATAGAATGTGATAGGGGAAAGATACTTTTGTCTTAATTTAAGTCACATAATTTTGCTGTGCCTTTGTCAAAGTAGTTTAGACTGCACCCTAACTTATACAACTAGTTACAAGAACCCTTATAGGATATGGCTAAAGCTATACACATAAAAAAAAATTCACAGCATTAAATATATTAAGCATTCAATTCAGGAAGACAGAAAAGGTGCAAAATAAACCTAAGAAAAGTGGAAAAAAGAATAAGAATAAAAAAGAAATTAATAAAAAGTGAAAAAGACAGAACTAATAAATACTATTAGCAGGTTCTTTGGAAGAAAAGAAACAATGAGTCATGAAACAGACAAATGGTTAGCCAATCTAAGCAAGAAAAAACCCATAAATATATAAAATAAATATTCATAGCTATATAAAAAATTGATCTTAAAAGATGACTTTTCCTCAAATCCCAATCAAATAATTTTGAAAACATGAATGAAATGCATAGTTTTCTAGGTAAACTTCAATTCTTTCCATGAAGCAAAACAAAATACTGACAACTAATGTAGCACAAATACAAAGGAAACACACAGACCAATTTCATTTGGAAATAACTTACGAATATCAATGGAGAAAATCCCAAATAAAATAATTATCAAACACATTACAACAATTCATTGAAGAAAAATACAACACAACCAAATACAGTTGTTGTTTTTGTAGGAATGTAGAGTTCAAAAATAGAAAATCTGTTAATATGATTCATCATAGCATGATAAAAATAAGAAAATCATATAGATCTTGCTCATTAATGTTGAACAGGTTATTGGCAAAATTTAACACCCATTTGTGACATAAGTGCTCTTTAAAACAGGAATAAAATGACAAAGCCTGAATATGATAAGTTTTTAATTAAAAAATTTTCTAAATTGCTAATAATAGTTTCTGCAATGCAGAAAAGCTAGATGACCAACTAGGGCGCAGTATTTGTAGTTTTATCACAGGTAAACAAAGGGCTCATTTCCCCAACATTAAAAAGCTTCAATAAATGAGTCAGAAAAGCCATGTTTAATGGAAAACCACAGAGAGCATCCTTCTTAGAGTCAGTACAAGACAAGGCTGCCTGCTTTTGTTTCCTAACTTTGTTCTGGAGGTATTTTGTTTTGTTTTGTTAATCCTCACATGAAGATATTTTTTCCATTGCTTTTCAGGGAGTGGGGGTATAGAGGGATATGAGGTCCAACCAACTGAGCCACACTGGCCAAGGCTCGGTATAGCTTTAATTTGCATTTCACTGAGTGAGGTTTTTCAAAGGATCATTTATATTTCCTTTTCTGAGAACTTTCTGTTGATATGCTTTGCCTAGGCTGGGTTGAAGCCCTGAACAAACTGACACTGCAATTCAACTGTTTCTCTGAGATCATCTCTAACTCCACCCCTGGATACAGGTCTCCCACTACATATCTAACTGCCTAGGCCATCCAGACCCATTTTACTTCCCATGGTCTCCATAGATTCCTTTCTTTTCAGGGATAATACTATTATTTACCTCTGTATACCTGCATCTTCAGTCTCTTGCATAATCACTTATTTTTAAAAAAATATATTTTATTGATTTTTTACAGAGTGGAAAGGAGAGGATAGAGAGTTAGAAACATCAATGAGAGAGAAACATTGATCAGCTGCCTCCTGCACATCTCCTACTGGGGATGTGCCCGCAACCAAAGTACATGCCCTTGACTGGAATCGAACCTGGGACCTTTCAGTCCACGGGCCGAAGCTCTATCCACTGAGCCAAACCGGTTAAGGCTCTTGCATAATCATTTAGCTCCCCTCTTTCTATTATATTTTCAACATTCTTCTCTACCTTTAAACATGATTAATCCTCGCCAATCTAACCAGGAACCCATGCAAAGCAGGACATCCTCCAGAATCTTTCTTCTTTCCTCTTAACCCTATATTAATCAGACATCACTGACCATTCCCTATATCTAGATTTCATTACTTTGTTTGGGCAATTTTACTTATTTCAAGAAATTTTATGCCTAGAAAACACACAAAAAAATAATAAAGGGTGAATAAACTCAAATAGTAAAAGAAAGAATAGAAACCATCTCTAGTACCTGAAGGAGGGAAAGTTTCTGGAGTGGTTGCTGCAGTGCTGGAATTTCCTTCTGGAGATTCTGTTGTGACATCTGTGAACGTGTTATCTGGAAGCCATGTTCCATTTGGTGAAATTGTAGTAACTATAAAATTGGTGCTTGCTATTCTTGTGGTCCCATTCTCAGAATCTGAAGTATTGACAGTGGTTACATAGCCGGGTCCCAGAGTTAGATTTGGGCTGAAAGTTGGTGTCACAGGAAAAGTTACTGAAGAAGTAGGATTTGAAGTTTTGATCTCTTCTTTTACTGACTCTGCTACCAATGCTTCATTAGATCTTGTAGGTGAAGCTATACACATCAAGAAAATAAGGAAACATCACAGGAAGAATGTGATAGCTTAAAAGTTACAAAGCACAAAGTATCAAGCCTTAATAAGCTCTCAAACACTTGGACACCAATCAAAGAGTGAATAAAATAAACAAGAGTGTGGGCACATTTATCTAGTGCTGGACCCTTTCTACCAACCCCAAAGACTACTATTCCAAGGGAGGAAGAAACTGGATTCTTTACTTAGTTCCTCCAAATTAATATATAGGGTCTTAAATAACAAATTTTTTTGTACTTTTCAGGAATGAATACATTACCTTTTTATTTACTTAAAGAAGTATGTACATGGTATATGCATAGTATGTAGCATGGTATATACCACAATGATGAGCGTTCACTAGGACTCAGAGATTTCTAAAGACATTTATTTTACCATTACTTTTAAGTAAAACTTTAATATTTTTTAAAGCAAAATTCTACTCTGAATACAGCCTTATTAAATGACAATTTACCTGTGGTTGCATTGTTGGCACTGACATGTATCAGACTACTGACAAGCAGAATAAGAATGATCCAGGAATCCATGCTGACCTGGAAAATAGAGAGCCATGTTAGATAAAATTCTATATTATTGTAACTATGTCCAAATACTCACCAAAGGAGTATTTTGGGTAAAATCTTCCCAGCTACTAAAATGTGCACACAGGACCAATAATTTTTTAGGAGTCTGATATGTACATTTCCCCAGGAATCCAACTACTTCATTGAATCTTTATAGACATATAAATAAGAATAAGAACAAACTTTTTTGAGCAGTGATTCTCAGCTTTAGTTGCACTTTAGAATTACCCCAAAGAACTAAAAAATCCCCATGCCAGATTGCATCTCTGGGGGTGAGAGCTAGGTAGCTGTCCTTTTAAAAGGTGACTGCTATGTGCAGTTTTAGCATCTTCAGAATGAGAAATATGAAAATGGTAGGTTGACTGCATAGTGCCCTTTGAAGCAGACATTATACAGCTGTCCTCAAGCTTAATTCCACCTCAAACCATATCAAAGGGCTGTGGCACATTTCCACAACTAATAGTGGCTCATTCATCTATTCAGATTTCTGTGCTCTACATTGAGGGAAACAACTGCAGAGCAATAGTCATAGGTCCTATCTTCATGGGCCTCATGCCTAGAGAGTAATTCAACATGGTAGTGTCTCTCCAGAGGAAAGGTAGGGACGTGCAGATGGTTAATATATATCCCAGGAGTTGCCTCTGGTACCAGCAACCATGCCTAACAGGGAAGTGGGTCTAGCAAGTGGCCTTTCCAAGGTGCAGCCATACAAGATTTGACCATATTCCCATTCTTCCCATCTGACCATAATCCAAAACTGGAAAAACATACAATTCCCTCCATAGGATTAGGAAACAGGTTGGAAGGCTGATTATTGTATATGTATATGTATATGTGTCTATTCTTGATAAATCAATATGAAATGGTTTTTTGGGAAAATACGTTTTTGGGGAGGGGGGGGTCAGACGAGTGCCTCATTCCATAGACCAAAATAAAATTCAGTTGAAGAATTAAATGTTTGCATGTATATTTTAAAAGAGAATAAATATTTATGTGAGTTCAGAATGAGGAAGAAAAACATAAAGGCAACATAAGAAAACACCAAGGTTAAAAATGGAATACCTAACAATAGAAAAAAACAAATGATTCTAAATATAAAAGAAATCAAGTAAAAATAATGTGCATTGAAAGGAAGACTTAATATTGTCAGTTCTTTCAATTTTGGTCTATAGATTTAATACAATCTCAATCTCCTAGCAAATTGTCTTATAGATACTGACCAGCTTATTCTAAAGTTTATAATAGAGAAAGGCAAAAAACAGAATAGTCAACTCAGTACCAAAGAACAATGCTAGAGAACTAACACTATCCTACTTCAACACTTACTACATAGTAATCAAGACAGTGTGGTCTGGTGAAAGAACATACAAATAGGAGAGTGGAACAGAAGAGAGCCAAAATACAGACCAACATAAATACAGTCAACTGAGCTTTAACAAAGGAGCAAAAACAATACAGTGGAGCAATAAACTGTGCTAGAACAAATGGTCATACATGTAAAAAAATAACAAATCTAGACACAGACCATACACTCTTCACAAAAAATAATTCAAAATTGATCACAGACCTAAATATAAATGTAAAACTACAAAACCTAGAAGATAACATAGGAGAAAATCTACATGACCTTGGGTATGGTGATGACTTTGTAGATACCACACCAAGGGCATGATCCATGAAAGAAATAATCAATCAGCTATACTTCATTAAAATTTAAAACTTCTGGTCTGCAAAAGGCAATGTGAAGAGAATGAGAACCCATAGATAAAGAGAAAATATTTGCAAAAGACACATCTCCTAAAGGATTGTTACCCAAAATATACAAAGAACACTTAAAACTCAATAAGAAAACTATTAACGCAATTTTAAAAATGGTCAAGCCCTGGTCGGTGTGGCTCAGTTGGTTGAGCGTCATCCCATACACCCAAAGGTTGCTGGTTCGATTCCCAGTCAAGACACATGCCTGGGTTGCAGGCTCAGTCCCCAGGGGAGGCCAATCAATGTTTTTCTCTCTCTCAGGGATGTTTGTTTTTCTCTCCTTTTCCCTTCCTCTCTCTGTAAAATCAATAAAAACATATATTCTAAAAAATAGTCAAAAGGCCTGAACAGACATCTCATCAAGGAAGATTTACAGATGGCAAGTAAGCATATGAAAAGATGTTTAGCAACATATGTCATTAGGAAATTACAAATTAAAACATGAGATACCACTCACCACACACCTATCAGAATGGCCAAGATCCAAAACACCGACAACACCAAATCCTGGTGAGGATGTGGAGCAACAGGAACTCTCATTCATTGCTAGTGAAAATGCAAAGTGATACACACACTTTGGAAGACAGTTTGGTGGTTTCTTATAAAAACTAAGCATACTCTTACCATAAGGAGAATCCTTAAATGCATGTATTACCAAGTGAAAGAAACCAATCTGAAAAAGCTACATACTGCATAATACTCTTGAGAAGGGAAAGCTATGGAGATACTAAAAAGATTAGTGGTTGTAGAGTTAGGAAAGAGAAAGAGAATGAATACATGGAACACAGGACTTTAAGGGCAGTCAAACTATTCTATATGATGATATAATTGGGGATACATATCATTATACAGTTGCCACAACCCATAGAATGTATTTACACCACCAAAAGTGAACCTTAATGTAAACTATGGACTTTGGGTGATAATGATGTGTCAAAATGTAGGTTCAACAAGGACCACTGTGGCAGATGTCAATAGTGGGGGAGGTTGTGCATATTTAGGGAAGGGAGTATTTGGGAGCTCTATAATTTCTACTCCATTTTGCTGTGAACCTAAAACTAATCTAAAAATAGTCTTTTTTAAAAAAGAAATAAACTGGGGAGCCGGAGCCGGTTTGGCTCGGTGGATGGAGCGTCGGCCTGCGGACTGAGGGGTCCCAGGTTCGATTCCGGTCAGGGGCTTGTACCTGGGTTGCGGACACATCCCCAGTGGGAGATGTGCAGGAGGCGGCTGAGCGATAGTTCTCTCTCATCGATGTTTCTGACTCTCTATCTCTCTCCCTTCCTCTCTGTAAAAAATCAATAAAATATATTTTTAAAAAAAGAAAAAAAAAGAAATAAACTGGGGAAATTTTCATAAATAAGAGAAAGATTAAAACAAGAACTCATATATCAATACGAAAAACATTAAAACCCCAACTTTGAAAAACCTGGAGAACCTAACCAGGTAATTTACAGAAGAGAAAAAGAAACAACTAAGAAAATACATGAAAAGTGCTGACCATTCCCACTAATCAAAGGAATATGAGATAACATTTTTATTTTCCAAATCAGAAAAGATCAATCATTTGAAATATTTAATGCTGGTATAAGGGTCCACAAGAAGCCTCCCCAAAATGTACCACTTTGGCATGTGAATTATTTTGAGCTGAAGGCAATCTGCAAGCACGCCAGACTTTAAATTAGGGGCCTTGCCCATAATAAGAGTTATCACCAGAAAAAAAATGTTTTGACCCATCTATATGGCAGGGCAAACTACTAATTACTGAACATCTACTCTCCTTATCATTTTGCAATAACTTTCCTCCCCTCTGAAACCTCAAGGTACCTTACCTCATCCTTAGCTCAGGATATCATTTATTTAATTTTCTCTTTCTGTCTTTGAACCTCTCATGTGAGGTCTCTGACTCTCTCATGTACTAGAATGTGAATTTCCCATGCATACACATGTAATTAAATTAGGTTATTTTCTCTTATTAATCTTTATCAGGTGAATTTAGTTATTAGACCAGCAGAAAGAACCTGGGTTAGAGGAAAGTTTCTTCCTCCCTCACACTCGCTAGAGTCACAGAAAAGAACACAAATACTGGTGGGAATGCCAACTAGCCTAAACTAACAAATTTCTTTCCAGAAAGATTATACAAGAATCTTAAAGATGTTCATATTGTTTTCTGACCCATTTTCAAGGTTCTATTCTAAAGTGAATATAAATAAACTATAACTCAGACTAAAATGATTTAGAGAGTCCAGCCAAGCATGGCTCAGTGGTTGAACGTTGACCTATGAGCCAAGTGGTTGCAGTTCAATTCCCAGTCAGGGCACATGCCTGGGTTGCAGGCTCGATTCCCAGTGTTGGGTGTGCAGGAGGCAGCCAGTCAATGATTCTCTCTCATCACTGATGTTTCTCTCTCTCTCCTTCTCTCTTCCTCTCTGCAATAAATAAGCAAATAAATATATTTTAAAATGATATAGAGATAGTCATTAAGTGGAAAAGAACAATCCAAATACCCACTAGGGAAAACAGGAAAAAGATGCAGTAAGTATTATGTTGTTATTCAAGATGATACATTATTATGATTCAAAATGCTGCATTCAAAGAGTACAAGAAAGTGTAACAAACCATTTATTTTTCTTAAATCCTCATCCAAGGATATGTTTTTATTAATTTTTTCAAGAGAGAGAGAAAGCAAAAAAAACATTGACTGGTTTCCTCTGGTACCATCCTGACCAGAATTCAAATATCCAACCTAGGCATGTGCCCTGAACAGGAATCAAACCAGCAACCTTCTGGTGTACGGGATGATGTTCCAACCAACTGGACCAACCGGGCAAGACAAGCCCTTCATTTAAAAAAAAAAAAAGGTGTGTATGTGGGGGGGGCGCGGGAGCGCGGGCAGCCCTGGTCAATGTTGTTCAGTGGTTGGAGCGTCAGCTCGTGAACCGAAGGGTCTCAGGTTCTGGTCAACCTACATACCTGGGTTGCAGATTCAATCCCCGGCCCCAGTCAGGGCATATGCAGGAGGCAATCAATCAACGTGTCTCTCTCACATTGATGTTTTTCTCTCTTTCTCCTTCCCTCCCTCCCTTCTACTTTCTCTAGAAATCAATGGAAAAAATATCTTTGGGTGAAGATTAACCAAAAAAATTTAAAAAGCCAGATCAAGACTGAATATACCATATGATCTCAACTAAATTTATAAATGTATATGCATGAAAGATTAGAAGGAAAAATCTATAAATATTTTGGCATAGTACTTTATGATTTTTATTTTCCTTATATTGTACTTTTTTATTTTCTAAATTTTAAAAATAAAAAGCATGTTATTTTTATAAATAAAAATAATCAATACAATTAAGTTAAAAAATAAATTTCACTACAGTCTGAATAAAAGAAACAAAACTAAAAGAAGGAAAACTGCACAAGGAAGGCATACCTCAAGTAAAAGAATGCCAGGGAAAAGAACAAATGCATAGTAGATGGCAGGTTGGAGAGGGTTTGTATGCATAAAGTAGGGCCTGAGAGATATGTCAGTTTAAAAAGACCCGTGTCGCCCTAACCGGTTTTGCCCAGTGGTTAGAGCGTCAGCCTGCGGACTCAAGGGTCCCAGGTTTGATTCTAGTCGGGGGCATGTGCCTTGGTTGCGGGCACACCCCCCGTGGGGAGTGTGCAGGAGGCAGCTGATCGATGTTTCTCTCTCATTGATGTTTCTAGCTCTCTATCCCATCTCCCTTCCTC
>NW_006286587.1:1009256-1028565 GCF_000327345.1 Myotis davidii | reverse complement strand
ACGGGTCCCTTGCCTGGGCCTAAAGTGGAGCCCACGATCGCGGGGCCGCTGCAGCTGCGGGTCCCCGCTGCCCGGGCCGGACGCCTCAGCCAGAGGTGTCCTGCAGGGTCAGGGGTGGAGCCCGCGCGATCACGGCGCCCCCCACTGCCACTGCGTGTCCCCGCTCCCCGGTCCGGACGCCCCGGCCAAAGGTGTTAGGCCTGGGCAGGGGCGGAGCCTGCAACCACGGGGAGCTGGGGGTCCCCTGCCCAGGCCTAATGCCTCGGCCAGAGGCGTTAGGCCTGGGTAGGGGCAGAGCGGGAGATCGCGGGGAGCTGGAGGTCCCCTGCCCAGGCCTGACACCTCTGCCGGAGGCCTCAGGCCTGGTCAAGGGGCCGATCCTGTGATTGGAGGGTGATGGGGATCAACGCCTGAGGGCTCCCAGTATGTGAGAGGGGGCAGGCTGGGCTAAGGGACACTCCCCCACCACCACCACCACACACCCAGTGCACGAATTTCGTGCACCGGGCTCCTAGTATATATAAATAAAAGAAGACCCGTGTCACTAAACCATAATTAGGAAAACTACAGGCCTAATTCTTCTTAGAGGATATAAAGACCCTCATGCTAATTCCTGTGACTTCCTGATCTCCAGACTAAACTGCAACCACACCTATGCTTACTTTCCCTCCTCTAATCACCATGTCTTCTATCCAAGCGTCCTAAAGCTACATGTCGGGATGTAGGGTTGAAGTTTCCTCATTCTTCATGGATGCTATTGCAAACCATTTTTCCTGGAGCCTGCTCTAACAGTCCTTGTTGCTGAGGACTTTTTTGCCTAATGATTGCTGACACTCCTCTGTTACTGCAATGTGGTTCACAGTTTTCTTTCCATCCCTAGGTCCTGATATTCTCCTAGAAGGCTGTTCAACATCCTCACAGACATCAGTCACTACAACTCACATCTGGGCCAGCCTCTGAGTTCCTTGATTTCCTCGATTCCAACCTATACCTCTACTCTACTTGGGCCCTATGACAATGGCTCACTAGGCTCTATCATCACCAAGAAAAGCTCTCATCCCACTCTCCACCACACTCCTTTATCCCTGCAGTTCTCTCCCTATTACTTCTACTACAAACTGTTCTCTGACCTCACCAGGACTTTGGTTCCTTCAGCTCCTCTCTAATTTTATTTCCAATATCTCTGTCCTGTCTTTATTTTCCTCTCTACATAATCAAGAATTGGTGTCAGTTTAATCACTTCCCCGCTAATATCCTAAGTTCTGTTGCTATATTGTTCCATTACATATACATGAGGGAACCCCCTCACCCAAACCCAATCTTGAACTAATCTTACACTTGTACTGCCAAATGCTGCTTAAGAAAACCAAACAATCCATTAAGTTTATATCACTATTTCTTCCTCAGTGGAACTCTGAAAACCTGCAATTTTTCTGCATTTCCCTATTCAGCTTTCTCGCCAATTCTCCATAGCAATGATTTCAAAGAAGCTCTTCTCTCCAACCATCTCCTCCCATACCCTTGGCTATTGGCCTTGCCTTCGCTTCAAAGAAAATAGAAGCCATGGGACATCCTTAATTCTCATCACCATATTTACAAATTTTCTCCTCTGCAGTTCTTTCCAAGAATCTCAGTTCATTGGAAACCTTACCCTCTACTAACATCTCCTAGATTTAATTCCTCCCTTTCATAACAGCATTTAAACACAAGAATTTATCAAATAATAATAACTCCTTTGAATTTGCATCAATCCTCCAGCTAGCATTCTCCCTACTACACTTTACAGCCAAATTTCTAGAAAGAGTTGTGTCCACGGCAACCTGACCTCTTTTATCACCATTCCACTAAAACTACCTCCATATTTTAAAGACTGAGCTCTTTCACAATATTCCAACTCATTCACAAAGGACTAATTTCCCTAATATATAAAGGGCTCCTAGAGATTAGATTAATAAAAAGGAGACCAAAAACCCCCCAAATGGGTAAAAGACATGAGAAAGACAATTCACAGAAAATGAAAAATTTCTCTTAAATGTACGAAAAATACGCAACCTCACTCATGATCAAAGAAAGCCCAATTTAAAGCTATACTGCAATATCATTTTCAACTATCAGAAGCAAATATAAAAACCTGAACAACACTGCACTGGCAAAGATTTTCATAAACAGATACTCTCATACAATCTGTAAATATTTATCAGAATTATGGAAGCACAAACTCTTTGACACAATTCTGCCCAAGAACTTTCCAGATATACCCATATTTTAAAAGTGACTTATGTACAAGGTTATTCAAAGCAGTATTATCTGCAATAAAAAAAAATACTGGAAATAACCTAAATGTTTATCAATAGGAAAAGTGAACATGATTAAATAAATCATGGCATATTCACAAAATGGAATACTATGTAATTGTTAAACGGAATGAGGAGGGTTTTTGGAAATCCATTTTAGTATACAAGACAACCTTTGATTTTGAACTTAAAAATAACTTTTACAAATATATTAAATTAAAATTCACTGGCGGGGGGTGGGGGGTGGGGAAGCACTGGTATTTCTTTCTCTCCCCACACATCCTCTTTCCCACATCTCCCACACAGCTTTTTTGTTGTTAAATCTCTCAACCTCTCTCTGTTACCTCTGATTCACTGATAGCCCATATTGTCTCAAATTCATCACTTCTCCACACCTCTCTCTGAACTGAAGATTTTAAAAACTGGTTCTATGACTAAGGTCTAGTTTCAACATGAACGAACAAATGGTTTAAATCCAAGGAAAATATGCACTACCAAATGTCAAAAGGAAACCAGCCCAGCCATCCAATTGTAGTCTGCACAATACCAGACACCCTGTGCATAATTCTAATAGTGGAAATGGTTCCACCTTGTCACAGGATGAGTTTTTAGGATGAGCTCTATTTGTGATATTTTTAAAAAGTTTGTCTGATAGCATCTTATAAATCTAAATATACACCTACTTTACGGTCTAGTAATTCTATTCTTATATTTTCACCTAAGAGAAACTATGTCCGCAAAGACTAGTACAAGAATGTTCATAATAACAAAAACTGAAAACAACCCAGGTAACCAACAATAAGGTAATATATAAGCAGTGGTAATACATAAACAATGGAATATTGCTCAGCAATAAAAAGAAAAGAATTACTGATACACACCACTTAGGTGAATCTAAAAAAAAATCACACTGAGTGAAAAAAGCCTTATGTAAGAGCATATTATAATGCATGATTCCATATATATGAAGTTCTAGAAAAAGTAAAACTATGGTGGAAAATATAACAATTGTTGCATGGGAAAAAGACAGGATTTACTGGAAAGGAATATAAGGGTATTTTCTGGACAATAGTAGTATTCCATATCTTAATAGGGTTTTGGATTGCCTGGGTATATTTCTTAGAATTCATTGAATGGTAACTTAAGATTTGTGCATTTACAGCCTGACCGGCATGGCTCTGTGTTTAGAGCGTCAGCCTGTATACAGGCTGGGTCATACCCTGGGTCAAGGGCTGGTATCTGGGTTGGGGGTTTGTTCTCTGCCCCCAGTTGGAACCAATCGGTGTGTATCTCCTCTCCTCTCCCCTCCCCTCCCCCCTTTCTCTTTCTCTCCCCGCCGCCCCCTTCTACTGTCTAAAAATCAATGGTAAACACATCCAAGGGTGAGGATTTTAAAAAAAGATTTGGGCATTCACTGTACATAAATTTTACCTCTAAAAAAGACTCTACCCATTAACAAATACTGCAAATGATGTACATGTTTAAGTATTGGGAAGATGGGTACTGATATATGTAATTTACTTTGAAATATATTTTAAACAATACGAATTGATGGATAAATAGTGGGATAGATAGATGGATAGATATGTGATAAAACAAGTATAATAAAATGTTAATTGTAGAATCTAGGTGGTGGATATAAAATTCTCTCAATTTTTCTCTTACTTAGAATTTTGTAAAGAATTTTTCCTCGCCAAGCCTACATGGGTCAGTGGTTGAGCATCAACCTATGAACCAGGAGGTCACAGTATGATTCCAGGTCAGGGCACATGCCCAGATTGCGGGCTTGATCCCGAGTGTGGGGTGTGCAAGAGGCAGCTGATCAATGATTCCCTCTCATCACTGATGTTTCTATCTCTCTCTCTCCCTTCCTCTCTGAAATCAATAAAAATATATTTTTTTAAAAAGAAATTTTTATGCATTTACTCAAGTTTTTATGTTCCTCAAAGTATAACTGTGTTGTTGTTTTGTTGTCCTATTCATTTCTGGGGAGAACATTCACGTTCTATTCTTTTAGCAAATTTGAATATTATAAAACAGTGTTATCAACTACAGTCACCAATCCCCAGACCACATTCACCTCCCAGCAGAAAGTAAATCTTTTTTTAAAAAATATATTTTATTGATTTTTTACAGAGAGGAAGGGAGAGAGACAGAGAGTTAGAAACATCGATGAGAGAGAAACATTGATCAGCTGCCTCCTGCACATCTCCTACTGGGGATGTGCCCACAACCCAGTTACATGCCCTTGACCATAATCGAACCTGGAACCTTTCAGTCTGCAGGCCGATGCTCTATCCACTGAGCCAAACCGGTTTCGGCAAATCTTTTTTTTTTAATGATAGTTTATTTAACACAATATATCTAAAATATTATTTCAACATGCATCAATTTGAAAGTAAATCTTTTAATGTTATTTATTAAAACATTACTTTTGTAATATAGGAAAGACACTGGTCCTCTTCTTCACTGCAATTATAAACAACTTAAAAAAAAGGCAAAGCATGCTCATTACAAGATATACAAACAGAAGAGAGGAATAGAAAGCAAAATGTCTCATTCACCTCTTGCCAGTCCCATTTCCCAAAAGTGATCACTAAATAGTTTCAAAAAGTGAATCATAAGCCTTTGGTTAACTGTGAATATAGGAGAGCTAAGCAGGGAGGCTTTGGGAGATGAGTCATGAAATCTGGGCAGTTCCCTAATTTATTGGACACAATGGCACACACATTGTGTTCTCTCTCCTATCCTACACCACACCCAGAAAAAGGGCCAATATACAGTCATTATTTCACTACAAAGACATTTCTTTCCTTAAAAAATTGGTTCCACTGCACATACATTAATTAGGGTGCTCAGTTCAGAAATTTTAACATTAAAAAAAAGGGAAAAGGGCCCTGACAGATTTGGCTCAGTGGATAGAGTGTCAGCCTGCAGACTGAAAGGTCCCAGGTTTGATTCCGGTCAAGGGCATGTACCTTGGTTTTGGGCACATCCCCAGTAGGAGGTGTGCAGGAGGCAGCTGATCAATGTTTCTCACTCATTGATGTTTCTAACTCTCTATCCCTCTCCTTTCCTCTCTGTAGAAAATCAATAAAATATATTTTTTAAAAAAGGAAAAGGAAAACTAAGATTCCATGAGCAATACTTTGTAAAAAGCCCTAGGCTAAGTGACAAAGGAGTTCTAAAATGTTATGGCTGTCACCCAGCTTGTATGGCTCAGTGGTTGTGCATTGAACCATGAACCAGGAGATCACCAGTTTAATTTCCCATCAGGGCACATGCCTGGGTTCTGAGCTCAATCCCCAGTAGGGGACATACAGAAGGCAGTCAATCGATGATTCTCTCTCATCATTGATTTTTCTATCCCTCTCTCCCTGAAATCAATAAAAACTTATTTTAAAAAGAACTATGGCTGTTGTTTTCCCAATATTTGAATCTCTAAGAACATTTCCCAAATTTTCTTAAAATTCAAATTCAGCATAGTTGATCTGAGACATTCTCCAGAAATACATGTGGAGGCTCTGAATTCTACAGTGGGGGCATGGATGGTGGGCAGTGTCTGCTGGCTATTAAATCATTCACCCTTGCCCTCCTATCTCAAAACCCAGCTGTACTGAGTTCTCTGTATGCCCCCTCTAACTTAAACCTCCCCAACCCTATGATGCCATTGGTGTTACAACTTACCATATTGTGCACCTTTGTGGGGGGAGGAGAGGCTTGAACTACAGAAACCTTGAATATTAAATTCATAAGCAATCAATTATACATGCTTACACACATATCATGGATAAATTGTGTGAAATATATATCCTGCACCCAAGATGAAGGAATCATCCACAGATATATTCTTTGGCTTCTAGCCAAAGAGTAACACTCCTTACCCAAACACACACTCCCTGTCAGTGGACCCTGAGGCCCTTGAGAGACATGCCATCCTGCCATCCTGGTCTAAAGCAAGGAGAGGAAAATTGGGTGCTAAGGAAATCCTTATTCCTCGGTTAGGTGTGGACAAGTGACTAAGTTCTAGATATGGAGATATAAGATAAAGTATATTATGAGATCTCCAGGAAGGTGGTGCAAACGGAAGGGTGTGAGCCTTCCCCCACCGCCCCCTCCCCGTCCTTCCTCCTGAATCTGGAATTTAGATGTGATAACCAGTAGTCACTATGGACCCTGAAGTGATTTTGAGCATAGCAGAATTGAGAGTTAGAAAGGGATTGAGTTCTCTGATGATACTGTGAAACTGCTATACTGACCCTACTTACTTTCCAATTTTGTACATACTAGTGGCCTGGTGCACTGATTCGTGCACACTGAAAGGAAATTAATTAGAAGAAATATTTTAATATTGCTATTTGCCCTTTCTCTATAATAGAAGTGTCAGAGCTGAAAATTAGTAAAATGTATATGAAAATAATATATAAATTGATTAATAAATAACAAAGACATGACATAAAAACAACAAAAACATGCTAATAAAAACATTGATAAAAACAATAACTGATAAATTGATTAAACTTATTCTAATATCTCCCTGTATACCACATTAAGAGTAAAACACTTTCAGAGTGCTTGACTAATTTCCCTTGTGATGAAGTATTTACAACTTTAATGTCACATGCTCTTTGAACTCGAGAGAAAGCAACATATAATTGAACATGTCCAAAAACGGGTTCAGGTAGGAATATTCCTATTCTGCCTAGAGTTTGTCCTTGTGATTTATTAATAGTCATCGCAAATGCTGGCATCACGGGAAACTGTCTTTGAATTAATTTAAATGGGAGGCTAGTGTCAAAACACACGTGTGATTGGCATCAGTGAGAGCTTTACTAGTATATGTATCACGGATGTGCGAGTCAACGTTTATTTTTAAATTGCCAGTGTGCATCATCTGTACCGGCCAGTCGGTTGATTAGTCACTTAGCCTTTTATATATATAAATAAGAAATAAATAAACCTGTTTCACTTTCTGATATAACAACCAACCCCAAACAGCTAGTTATCTATACTAATAAAAGCCTGGTGGCCCTCTTGTGTGACGTCATCACAAGATGCCCCAAACATACACAGATGGCTGCCACAAGATGACCATGCGCACAGTGGAGGCGGGGCCTGGCGGCCGCTCCACACAACAAGATCTAGAGGTCCCGTGGCTCCGTGCAGCACAGAGGAGGCCGGTCCCGCAGGGGAGGGACAACAAGATCTAGAGGTCCCGTGGCTCCGTGCAGCACAGAGGAGGCCGGTCCCGGCAGGGGAGGGCAGTTGGGGGCAATCGGGCCGGCAGAGGAGGGCAGTTGGGGGCGATTGAGTCGGCAGGGGAGGGCAGTTGGGGGTGATCAGGCCGGCAGGGGAGCAGTTAGGCATCAATCAGGCCGACAGGGTAGTGGTTAGGGGGCGATCAGGCTGGCAGGCAGGTGAGCGGTAAGGAGCCAGCGGTCCCGGATTGTAGAGGTATGTCTGATCCCACAGGGCCTAAACTGGCAGTCGGACATCCCCCGAGGGGTCCCAGATTGGAGAGGGTGCAGGCCAGGCTGAAGGACACCCACCCTCCCGTGCACAAATTTCATGCACCAGGCCACTAGCAAGAAATAAGACTTGTGATGACCTAGGAATAGGAATGATGAGGATGCTCCTGAATGTATTTTTCTCAGCCCTCTTGATAGAAAGTACAATGCTGTAGATATTCACTAAAAAAAAAATGTTACGAGAAATCAATATTATGAAGCCCCCACTAGCAAAGGAGACCTTAGCCCATCTGCACATTCCCCAAAGTTTATGCTTTGGCTGGGATAGCGTCCATCAAGAGTCTATCTATTGAAAGTTAAGCATTCAATATTCCATACATTAATACTGATAAAATCTGATCAAATATCAGGTATATGTTATTTCAGTTAAATCTAATAGCAACTCTACCAGCTAGATACTATTACTCCCATTTTGCAGACAAAGAAATTAAAAGATGGTCATGCAGCTGGTAAATTGTGGAAGTGGAATAAATCTAGGACTACCTTTCTTCACATATCTTATTATCCTTCAAAAGATTAAAGACTAATGAAGAAACAGGAAAATCTTCCTAATTTGAAATAAAACTAATTGATGATTATTTCCATTTTATGAGTTTCTAAACAAAGGGGCAGTGATTTTTTTTTAATGCACTCATTAATCAACCACTGATTTTCAGATATTCAATATACAGATGTGTCTGCTCAAGTACTATTACTGATTTTAAGTACACCCACTCTTTTGCAGAGATGAATATCCCTTTGGGAAAGGTATGGACTCAACTCTCAGCCTTATTGAGGATATCTCCCAGGTGTGGGAGAACCAAAGAAGTAAGTGGCAGCCAGGAATACTAAGCTCTGCCCTAGGCCTTTTCCTAGAGCTGTTCACGTTCTCTGATTTGAAAAAAAGGCACCTAGAAGAAGGGTTCAGCTCCTTCAGCTAATTGTTCACTCAATCAACATTATATTATTTTACATTAAAAATAAAAGCCAGTTTTACAACTACAATCCTTGGTTGCCTACAGCAGGCACTTGTACTAGGTATTCCATACATTTTAACCCACTTAATCCTCAGAACCACCTTATGAGTGAGGTATTGTTTTCCCATTTTACAGATGAAGAATCTAAAGATCACAGAGGTTAAGGAATTTGCTCAAAGCCATATATCTAAATAAATAGCTATTAGGATTTCAAACTCAGAACTTTTACTGGTTTTTTAAAATTTTTTATTTTTTAGAAAGGGAGAGTGAGAGAGAAACACTGATCGATCAGTTGCCTCCCATACACACACCAACCAGGATCGAACCCACAACCTAGGTATGTGCCCTGACCAGGAATCAAACTGCAACCTTCCAGTATATAGGATGATGCTCCAATCAAGCCACCGGGCCAGGGCAAAAACTGAGCTTTTAAAACTCCAAAGCTCACATCTTCCTTCATACTCCACCAGATACTAAGAACATACAGACAGTTTAGATATGGACATTGTCATCAAGTAGCTCACAAACCAATAGTGAGGCACAAATAAACTATGTATTCAAACTTTGAATGAACACTAATACTAAGATGAAGTGGTAAAACTTCAGACCAGGGGAGGAATTTTCAGGGGAGGTAATGTTTGAGCTCAATTTGGAAGGATAAAGGGTAGTTAGTTAGCCAGAGAAGGGTCAGAAACAGTCTTGCAAGCAGAGAGGACTTGGAAGCATGAAAAAGCTTATCTGGTTCCAGGCATGGCAAAGAGCTGGATAAGGGCATCAAGCAGACCTTAATAAATACCTGTTATATGACTGTGAAAATTACAGACATGTAAGATTGGAGTTTGTGAGGATATGTGGAAGAAATGCAAGTGGTGATGATAGAGGAAGCAGAGATCAGATCACAAAGGGGCTGTTGGCCACATAAAAATGTTTTAACTTACCACTGAACACACTGAGGAACCACCAAAGGCTTTAGCACAGGGAGGTTGATGGGAACAATTTGGATTTTAGAAAGAATGAGTGACAGACAGCAGGGTGGAGGATCAACCAGTGGTGTTTGAGGTTAGAAGAGCCGTTAACTGAAGCCTAGCCACCAAACCAGGAGAACCTCAGGGCATGGCAGAAATATTCAGAGGATACTGATAAGAGAATTTACAGGGGCAGAACTAAAGATTTAAATGAGATGTCAGAGGTAAGAAAGGCCCATGTGACTGACTTAGGTGAAACACAATCCTATAAGCAAGAGAATGACTGCTTTGGAACGTATCATCGGGAAGGCTATAAGCTGAATAAGGAAAATGTACATGCTGTATGTACATGGAGCAAGGTGGGTGGAGGGGGGAGAAGGGGCAGAATGGCAGACAGGCAACGATAGAGCAGCTGCCACAGAAGTTAGGCAGTAAGCCAAAGAAAGAAAGAGGACAGCTGTAAGGGTGACAAAAGCAACAATGAACAAGCCAGGCAGGAGACATCTGACAAGCACAGGAGGCAAGAGTAGGTGGGCACTGGTGAGTACAAAACTGATACATGCCACCAAGGGAGGGTGGAGTAAGAACAGCACACTGAATACTTGCCAGTTAGAGAAAAGAGCTTGAAAAACTGCTGAAGGCTTCTGAAGAAGTTCTAGAGCACCAGAAATAAACTTTCACTACAGATCTTTTCTTGAAAAAAGCAATGTGGTGAGAGAGGTCCAAAATAAAGGGAGGAGGACCCCCCAAAATCAGTAGGAGTCTGAGGCCCTAAAGAGCAGCTTACTCCCACAGATGAAATTATGCAGAGAATGAAACAGGAACAGTAAGCCTGTAAAAGAGGACTGTTAAATTCTACTCCCTTTAACTTTCACCTAAGGCAGCGGTTCTCAACCTGTGGGTCGCGACCATCGGAAAACACATATAGTATATCAGATATTTGCATTACAATTCATAACAGTAGCAAAATTACAGTTATGAAGTAGCAATGAAAATAATTTTATGGTTTGAGGTTCACCAAAACAGGAGGAACTGTATTAAAGGGCTGTGGCATTAGGAAGGTTGAGAACCATTGAGTCCTAAGGGTTAGAATTAGATTTGTTTAGGCCGTAGACAGAGGAGCCTGGAGGCAAAAAGGTCAAGCAGATTACTTCAAATAAACAAACACAGAAAACAGTCTGGCACAAATTTATATTGCAGATTAACTAAAACAAGAAACAATATAAAAAAGTATTTGGTTCTACTTAAAGCTCACCTTGAAATAAACTATCAGATATATGAAACCAAAGCAAAATATAGTTTATATGCATAAAAAAACCAGGAATAATTTTGAAAAGGAATAAAATGGGAGAAACCCATTTACCCAATCTTAAAGCATTGAATACAGCTACCGTAATTAAGACAATTTGGTATTAGCAAAGAAATAAACATAACAGATCTATGGAATAAAATAGAGAATCAGAAACAAATCCACACAAATATGCCCAAATAATTTTTGACAAAGGTGCAAAAGCAATTCAATGGAGGAAGGCCAGCCTTTTCAAAAAATGGTGCTAGGAAACTGGCTATCCACATGCAAAAGAATGAAGTTGGATTCCTACCTTATGCCACATATACAAAAATTAACTTAAATGGATCAAAGACCTAAACATAAGAACTAACACTATAAAACCCTTAGAAGAAAATATAGGAGAAAAGCATCACAACATTAGATTTAGCAATGATTTTAAAAAATATAACACCAAAAACACAGTCAATAACAAAAAAATAGGTAAGTTGGACTTAATCAAAATTAAAAACTTCTGTGTATCAAAGACACTATCAACAGAATGAAAAGGAAACCCACAAATGGGAGAAAACAGCTATTTGATAAGGAATTGAAAACCAGAATACTGTATGTAGGGTGTCCCCCAAAAATGTATACACACTGTAACAGCTGAAGCTCAATTTTGAAAATGAAATGTATTTTAATAAACACTGCCTTTATAATTATTCAAAGTGTGCGTGCATACATTTTTTGGGATACCCTATATGTAAACTCCTACACCTCAACAACCAAAAAAGTCAACCTCATTAAAAAATGGGTAAAGGACTTGAATTTATACAAGTGGCTAATAAGAACATGAAAAGATGCTCAACATCACTAATCATCAGAGAAATGCAAATCAAATTCACACTGAGGCATAGCTGGAGTGGCTCAGTAAGTTGAGCATCATTCCATGCACCAAAGAGTTGCAAGTTCAATTCCCGGTCAGTTCACATCCCTGGGTTGCAGGTTTGATCCCCAGTCAGGAGCATGTAGACGGACACAGATTGATGTTTCTCACATCAATGTTTCTTTCTCTCTCTCTCTCTCCCTTCCTCTCTCTAAGCAGTTCCTTGGGTGAGGATTAAAAAAAGAAAATCACACTGAGATATTATTTCACACCTATTAGACTGGCTATTACAAACAAACAAAACAAAAATAGCCTGGCAGGTGTGGCTCAATGGTTGAGCATGGACCCATGAACCAGGAGGTCACGGTTTGATTCCCAGTAAAGGCAAATACTTGGTTGTGGGCTCAATCCCCAGTAGGAGGCCCATTTTTTTTTTTTAAGTTTGGGGGGAAAAACAAAAATAGAAAATATTAAGTGTTGGCAAGAATGTAGAGAAACTGGAACCCTTGTGCAATGCTGGTGGGAATGTAAATGGTATATAACCACTTTGAGAAAACATTTGGCAATTTCTTAAAAAGGTAGACATAAATCTACTATACGACTCAGCCATTACACTCTTAGGTATTCATCCAAGAAACCAGGATATGTACTAGTATGTTCATACAAAAGCTTATATATCAAGCATGTCAAACTCATGACCCACGGGCTGCATGCGGCCCACAACGAGTATTTTTGTGGCCCAGCCAATTTAACAGTATGTAAGAAACATTTTAATAAAAATTTTGTAACTTAATTTTTACAATATACTGTTATACATAATTATTAATAATGAACTACAACATTTGCTAATGACTAATTACTATAATCACGTTGCATTCATTTCCCTTACACACCTTACACCCAGGCGCACCATTTCTCTCACTAGTACTAGCAACGAATATTTTAGCAGTTGGGGGCGAGCAGGCTGGCAGGGAGGGCAGTGGGGGGCAGTGGGGGCCAAGAAGGCCAGCAGGTAGAGTGATTAGGGACAATCAAGCAGGCAGGCAGGCGAGCGGTTAGGAGCCAGCAGTCCCAGATTGCGAGACGGATGTCCGGCAGTCAGACATCCCCCGAGGGATCCCAGATTGGAGAGGGTGCAGACCGGGCTTAGAGACAACCCCCCCGCCCCCCCGCATGAATTTCGTGCACTGGGCCACTAGTATCGATATAAAGGAACACTACTCAGCAGTAAGAATGAATGAAGTATTGATACACACCACATGGCAGAATCTCAAAATAACTATGCTGAGTAAAAGAAGCAAAACAAAAGAGAGTACATGCTTGCTTTAAAGTGTAGGTTTTATTATTATTATTCAGGTATGGTGAAACCAAAAAACCAGGTGATTGCCACTGAAAAGACAGTTTATTAGTTTGTTACTCATATCATAGTTCCTAAAAGGAGGTTACACACAATGCCACACAGGTGCCACATGGGGAAGTATCAGGGTTGGTTAGGAGGCAAGAGGGAGTGAGGGGAAAGTAAAAACCTGTATTGGGGTTTCTACAGGAAGGAATGGTGGAGGCTGCTAAACAGGTTTAGGATCAGCTATTTTGAAAAGTATCAGCCAGCTCTATGGTTTAGAGCAGTGGTTCTCAACCTTCCTAATGCCGTGACCCTTTAATACAGTTCCTCATGTTGTGGTGACTTCCAACCATAAAACTATTTTCGTTGCTACTTCATAACTGTAATTTTGCTATTGTTATGAATCATAATGTAAATATCTGATATGCAGGATGTATTTAGGCGACCCCTGTGAAAGGGTCATTCGATCCCCAAAGCGGTCGTGACCCACATGTTGAGAACCGCTGGTTTAGAGGCTGTCCCTAATTGCCTGGTACCTGGCCATGGAGTGAATTGACCAGGTGAATAGTGTCCAGGGTGTGAGAGCCCAATAAAGCAGGTGGTTGGGGTTTGGGGTCTGGATTGATTGGTTTGCATACAAAAGGCACAGTAGCAGGTGAGTTGTCTCTAGAAACTGGCTAACCCTAAAAGCGGCAGTCTCTCCGGAGTCAGCAAGGTCCCGATGCCAAATCATCATGAACACATGGTTAATATAATAATGCATGATTTCACTTATATAAGCCACTAGAAAGTACAAACTAATCTACAGCAACAAAAAAGTAGATCGGTGGTTGCTTGGGGACAGTGCTATGAGCCCAAGCAAGAGAAAGGGATTACACAGGGGCACAAGAAAATTTGGGGGGTTGATAGTTATTTTCACACTCTTTTGATTGTGGTAATAGTTTCATTGCTGTAGACATGTCAAAACAATACATGTTACACATGAGAAAGCATAAATATTATTAATAAAACGTGGAAATAACATACAGCAGATGAAAACTAAGATTATTATCAACAACTATAAGCAAATAATTTTGAAAACTTGAAAGAAATGAACAAATCTCTGGAAAAACAGAACTTAAAACTAGCTCAGAAATAAATAAAAAACCTTGATAATCTTCTAACTATTAAAGAAGTTGACCTGAAGTTTAAATTTTTGCCAAAAAGAAAACACTGGGCCCAGATGATAGAGGATTAGGGTGGGGTGGGGGGGTAGATAAATCCCAACTCATCCTTAGAGGTGAGTGAAACCTGGCAGTAAAATTAGTTAAAAAACATTACAAGAGGTGCTGGCTGGCATGTCAGTTGGTTAGAGCATCATCCAGATATGCCAAGGTTGCGGGTTTGATCCCCAGTCAGGGCACATACAAAGAAATAATAAATGAATGCATAAATAAACAGAACAGCAAATCAATGTTTCTCTCTCCAAAATCAATAAAAAAATTACAAGAAAGGAAATTATAGTCCACTTCCACTAAATATTATAAATTAAAAATCCTAAACAATATATATTTTTTTAAATATATTTTATTGATTTTTTACAGAGAGGAAGGGAGAGAGATAGAGAGTTAGAAACATCGATGAGAGAGAAACATCGATCAGCTGCCTCCTGCACATCTCCTACTGGGGATGTGCCCGCAACCCAGGTACATGCCCTTGACCGGAATCGAACCTGGGACCTTTTCAGTCTGCAAGCCGACGCTCTATCCACTGGGCCAAACCGGTTTCGGCTAAACAATATATTAACAAACTGAATCTGTTATATAAAATTTATACTTATAGAAGAAAAACCAAAGAAGAAAAATCATATAATCATTTCAACTTACGTAGAAAAAAAGCACGGGATAAAAACACATGGATTCATGATTTAAAAACAACACCTCTCTTACTTAGGAATAGAAGACTTCTTTATGGTGACAAAACAGTTGTTTAAAACAATAATCCTACACAATTATCCTCTTCAATCAGGAAACACTAAAAGCATTCCCTTTAAAATCAGGAATAAGACAAGGTGACCCACCATCACTTCTTCTATTAAATAATGTATGCGAGGTCCTAGACCAGTGATGGCGAACCTTTTGAGCTCGGCGTGTCAGCATTTTGAAAAACCCTAACTTTACTCTGGTGCCATGTCACATATAGAAATTCTTTGATATTTGCAACCATAGTAAAACAAAGACATATTTTTTATATTTATTTTATATATTTAAATGCCATTTAACAAAGAAAAATCAACCAAAAATATGAGTTCGCGTGTCACCTCTGACACACGTGTCATAGGTTCACCACCACTGTCCTAGACTTTGCAATGAGAAAAAGAAATTAGAAGTATAAAAATTAGATAGGATAAGATTCTTTGCAGGAAATGCTGCTTAGAAAATCGAGAAGAACCTACAGGTAAATTATCTACACTAATAAAAGACAAAGATGCGAATTGACTGTACCTTCGCTATGCCCTAAGCCACGCCCACCAGCCAATCAGAGAGACTATATGCAAATTAACCCAACCAAGATGGCGGCCAGCAGCCACAGAGCTGGAGCAAGCGGGAGGCTTGGTTGCCCGGGCGATGGAGGAAGCCAAGTTTCTCACCTGCCCTGAGCTGGCTGTGGCCTCCACTCATGGCAAACAGCAGAACCACTGGGAATGACTGGTGACTATGATACACACTGACCACCAGGGGGCAGACGCTCAATGCAGAAGCTGCCCCCTGGTGGTCAGTGCATTCCCACAGGGGGAGCTCTGCTCAGCCACAAGCTAGGCTGATTGCTGCCAGCACAGCGGTGGTGGCAGGAGCCTCTCCTGCCTCCTCAGCAGTGCTAAGGATATCCGACTGCAGCTTAGGCCTGCTCCCCACTGGCAAGTGGACATCCCCCGAGGGCTCCCGGGCTGCCAGAGGGATGTCTGATTGCCAGCTTAAGCCCAATCCCCCCCCCAGGTAGTGGGCCTAAGCCAGCAGGTGGTCATCCCCTGAGGGGTCCCAGACTGCCAGAGGGCACAGCCGGGCTGAGGAACCCGCCCAAGTACACAAAGTTTTGTGCACCGGGCCTCTAGTTAATAATAATAAAGGAGAGTTAATAAAGAGGGTGATCAAGGTAACTAGATTCAGGGTCAAAAAGACCCTATATACCGTAGCAAAAAGAGCCACTGATTTGCACTCAAGAAAGTGTTTGCTGCACTGGCCAGTATACCTCAGTAGTTGAGTGTCGGATGAGCATCAAAGGGTCACGTGTTTGACTCCTGGTCAAGGTCACTTACCTGGGTTGCAGGTTTGTTTCCTGGTCCCAAGGCATGTGGAGGCAGCCAATTAATGTGTCTCTCTCACATTGATGTTTCTTGGTCTCTCCCCTCCACCCCCTTCCACTCTCTCTAAAAAAATCAATGGAAAAAATATCCTCAGGTGAGGATTAACAAAGGAAAGAAAAAAAAGAAAGAAAAGAAAGGATTTATATGTTAGGTTGAGCAGGAACAAACGATGTGTAAATGCTGATGATTTCCTGTAAAGTCTGTAGAAAAGTCAAAGGCTAAAAAACTGGAGGAGATAGTGAGATAAACTTTTAAGATGTGGTAAGACTTAGAATGCTGCTTCAGAAAATGGCAGGAAATGCTGACACTGGGCAGCCCTGAGGGCCCAGATAAGGCCCATTTTTCAAGAATTCTTTTCTAAAAAAATGCTCTGAGCCACTGGTTCTCAACCTTCCTAATGCCGCGACCCTTTAATACAGTTCCTCATGTTGTGGTGACCTCCAACCATAAAATTATTTTCGTTGCTGTAATTTTGCTACTGTTATGAATTGTAATGTAAATATCTGATATGCAGGATGTATTTAGGCGACCCCTGTGAAAGGGTTGTTCAACCTCCAAAGAGGTCGCGACCCACAGGTTGAGAACCGCTTCTCTAAGCAGTAATAGCTTAGAGAATATACAGAATTAAAGTTTTGCTGGGTGAATGTGACAGAACTCTAAGCAATAGAATTGAGTACTGACAAGAGAATTAGCTAAATAGCTGAACCAGAGTCTTGATAAGAATGGAAGGTAGATATTAAAGATGACTAAAGGAAATAAAGTACTTAAGTGACTAAAAACTCAGAAGATGTTCAGGAATGTTTTACAGTGAGAACTACAGAATAGGTAAACTGGAAGGCCCCAAGAGACTAACTTCACCAGAATTGTTTGGAAACTATTATAACTGATAGGCTCTAGTCCTTGGGGGGGGAAAAAATCAATAGATATGGTTAACTCTATGTAGTTACAGTTTCCTTGAGACATATGGATCTCAATGCCAGTAAAATAAAAATCCTTTACTATCCCCAGATGATGCCACAAGCATCTTGTTTAATATCCCTTGTTTCAAAATTCCGTTTACTTTCCTCCTCTACTCCTGCAGTCAAAACTACATATTTCTGTGTTATCTTCTTTTAAAAAGTAAATAATGAGTACACAGATTATTTGAAGCATCTCATCAATCTCCTAACTGATTTGACATAACTATCTAGAGGCAAATTTTATATATAACTTTAATATAAACATTTAAACTCTGGCCTAATTACTTGGCAAAAATTTGGCTGCAAGTCATTTTATTTATTAGATACTGATGGACACTAACTTCGATGGCTATGACACTAATACTGAAATTTCTTATCTTGAAGGAGGACTATTTATATATGCAGTGTCTGGAAAGAGTCCCTGCTGAGCTAAACATAGTGCAGTATGTACTCTATGAAAGAGTCCATGAGACAGGCTTTGCAGGGGGAGGGTGGTTTTATTCTTTCACAATGCCCGTGGAGAGTCTGGCAGCAAGGAAAGCCTAGAAAACTCATGAAAGGCCCTTTTATAACTATGGTGAATGTGGAACACAAAGTAAAGTCAGATGACCTACTTAAAGCTTTGCTTTTACTGATGAGAATTCTCATTCCAGATTAGTTTCTTTCTAGAAAAAGAAAACCTTACATAATGGTTGGAAAATTAAGACACAAGCAGTATGACTCGACTAAGTTTTAATATTTCTTTCTCAAATATCAGCTCAAGACCTAAGACCTATGGCCAGAGACAAAATATATTTCATAAGGCTCTGAGAGGTATGCTCTTGTTTACCTCAGTGTAACAATTTGTTGATTGCTGGGCAAGGAAATTTAAATTCTATAATCCATTGATCAGATCAGAAGTTTGGGCTAATAATATTATAAGAGGAAATAATTTACTGATTTCTTCCTGGACCTTATGCAAAGAAATGGATGGTAAACCTGTCTTGAAAGATAAGGACACACTCAGCAATAAGAAGGAATGGACTATATATGTATGCAACAACATGGATGAATCTCAAGACCATTATGCTGAACTGAATGCAAAAAACCAGACACAAGAGTATATACTGTATGATTGCATTTATTTTTCATTTATTAAAGTTATAATTTAAATGTTTATTAAAATTACCATTTGTGTCTAACGAATATGCAGCAAAAACAACATATTTCCCTGGCCAGGTAGATTAGTTGTTTAGAGTGCCGTCCTGATACACCAAGGTTGCAAGTTCGATCCCTATTCAGGGGTACATACAAGAATCAACCAATGAATGCATAAATAAGTGGAATATCAAAGTGATGTTTCTATTTCTCTCGGTCTCTATCTCTTTCTCCCTTCCTCTCTCTCTCTAAAATCAATGAAAAACAACAACAAAAACCACTAGAATTACTTGTTTTACATTATGTCTGAATATCCAGGAAACTCTATATGCCTATGGCTGGACTGGTACCTACTCTGCCATCTTAATCAGAAGTGTATTATTGCATTTACATAACATTCTACAAAGGAAAAGAAAGTGAAAGCAGCTGGGGTTAGGGGTAGAAATGCGGATTAATTGCAAAAGGGTATGAGGGACCCTTTGGAGGCTGATAAGAATGTTCTATATCTTGACTACACTGGTGGTTACATGGTGTATACATTTGTCAAAAGACATCTAAGTATACTCCTAAAATGGCACATACATTATATGTAAATTATACCCCAATCGTTGAAAAAAAATGAAAAGAAG
>NW_006286587.1:1002649-1008503 GCF_000327345.1 Myotis davidii | reverse complement strand
TGCTTCGCCGACTCCGTCTACACCTTTGGGAACCCCTGGACCTGCTGGGGCTGGACCCCGGCACTCTCCTTTACGTAGAAATATAAACTGGAAAATTCTTATCTCATTCTCCTCTACGATTAGTTTCCCATTTAAAAATCCTCTGACCTGTTCTTATTTTGCTAAATTAATAGGAACTTACAGAATGCCTACTACATATGCCAAACTGTAAACACTTGTGTAGAATACAAAATACTTGACATGTCTTTTTCCTCATGTGCTCCTTTCATAATTTCCCATCCCACTTTCATGTGTGTCTTCTCCTTCCGTCCCTTCCTTCCTCCATTTTGCTTTGAGTGCAGAATTAGGTAACTATCCAAGATCACAAAGCTAGGTAAATCATCAAATCCCAATTGACTAATTTTCTAAAGGGAAAGGGGAGAAAAATGGTGGAAGGTGTGTGTGTAGGAGGGTATCCCCTGGACCTCATTAATATAATTCTAAATCAATCTCAACTCTCCCTCCACCATTCCCACGGGGCCCATCCTCAAACTTTTTTTGGTGTCATCCAGTCTTTACATTGGTAACTGCTTTTGTTTAGAAGCTTCTACTCCCAGTTCTCTCACATTAGCCAGGTCTCTGCTTAAATGAAACCTGCCCTCGTTAGTTACAATAGAACCATTCTTACCCCCACCCCATATAATATTCACTATCATAGCAACTTATTCACTGCTTTCACAGAACTTACAGATATTTACCTGTCAATTATAATCAAGACCATAGCAACTTATTCACTGCTTTCACAGAACTTAATTATAGATATTTACTTGTCAATTATAATCAAGAATATGCTCCATGTAGATCAAACACATGACTGCTATGTTCATAGGATCTACCCAGCACCTAGCAAAGTGGCCCACACATAATAGGTATCCCAGGTAGTAGACTGATCAGTCTGCCTCTGTAGGGCCTAAAGTCAAGCTTAAAAGAATCTCAGCCCCTGAAACTGGATTAAAATGATTCAATACCCTAGGCAAGGCCAGAAATAAATGTAAATTCTATCTAGAAAAAGGTATCATCCTAGCTTTCAAATCATATTATAAACAATTTTTTAAAATATGTCTGGTCCATGAGGCAGTAACATGGGAATAAGTAGAAAATAGGTAAGAACAGTACCACAGCATTAAAAATTTCAGCCAGTCCTGGCCGGTTTGGCTCAGTGGATAGAGCGTCAGCCTGCGGACAGAGGGGTCCCGGGTTCAATTCTGGCCAAGGGCACATGCCTGGGTTGCAGGCTCAGTCCCCACTAGGGGCCGTGCAGGAGGGGCCAATCCATGATTCTCTCTCATCAATGATGTTTCTATCTCTCTCCCTCCCTCTCCTTTCCTCTCTGAAATCAATAAAAATATATTTATAAAAAATTTCAGTCCAGAATCATTTTATGCACATACATAAATAAAATGTAATAACAAATCTAAAAAAGAAAAAGGACAAAGTAGGAATTCTAAAACTGAGAACAGAGTTGAAGTAAAGACTCAATAGATGGATTTAAGAACAGATAAAATACAGCTGAAGAGATAATTAAGGAAATGGAGGTAAAATCAAAAGGAAGTATCTGGAAAAAAGCAGAGAGGCAAGAGGATAAAATATACAGAAGAGAGGGTAAGAGGTATAGAGAATATAGTGAGATGACCTATCCTACATATAATTTGAGTCCAAGATAAGAGGAAAGAAGACAGAAGAAATATTTGAAGAGACAAAGGCTTAAAATTCTCCAAACTTAAAAAGAAAATTTGTGTCTAGATACCACAGTAATACTTCTGAAAACCAAAGAATTAAAAAAAAATTTTAAGCAGCACGGGAGGGTGAGGAGGGTCCTAGATTTTTACAAAGGTAGCTAAAAAAAACTCCTTCCATTTCTATACACATGTCCTTTATAATGAGAATGGCCAACAACACATTGAAAAGCAAAACACTGAAATTAGTTATCAATAAATCAGGACAAGAAAAGCATGTTGGCTATCACCACTATGATTTACTTTTATTTATTTATTTATTTATTTATTATGTTTCAATTGATTTGAGAGAGAAACATCAATGTGAGAGAGAAACATCGATCAGTTGCCTTGCCTATATGCCCTGACCCAGGATTGAATCCATATTCCAGATATGTACCATGACTGGAATTGAACCTGCAACCCTTTGGTGTATGGGATGAAACTCCAACTGAGCCACCTGACCAGGGTTGATTTATTAATCTAGAATAGGGCCAACATATGGTTTCTGTTGCAACAACTGAACTCAACTGAAATTAATGTTATTCACATTTAATATAATTATATCATTCTTCAAGTGTTCCCCAACCATTTAAAAATGTATAACAAACACTTTGAGTTCAAATGTCATATGAAAAAGGACTGGATATGGGAGGCAGGCCATAGTTTGCTGACCCCTATTCTAGAAGTTCTAACTAATGGGATGAGAAAAGATAGAATTATTAAGAACCTCCCAAAAAACTTATTTGCAGGTGAAAGTCTGTGTACTTAAAAAATAATTAGGTACAAAACTAATGTTCATAAACTAATGCTCACAGTTGAAAATACTCACCAAGCAGAATATATAGAGTATCAAATTGAAATTTTAGAAATGAGAAACACAATAGCTGAAACTAGGGAAAAAAACACCCTAGATGGGTACAATAGCAGAAATAAGAAAGGAAACAATCAATACATTGAAAAAGAGATAAATAGAAAATGTCCAGTTTGTACAACAGAGAAAAAAGAAATTAAAAAAATTAACAAAGACTCAGAATCCTGTGGGACAATAATAAAGCTCAAACATTTGTTACACTACAGTCCCAAAAATGAGAGGAAATGTTCAGAGATTTAAAAAAAAAAAAATTGAGCCCTAGCTGGTTTGTCTCAGTGATTAGAGTGTCAGCCTACAGATGGAAGGGATCACGAGTTGGATTCCTGTGAAGGGCACATGCCTCAGTTGCAGGCTGAATCCTCAGGCCCTCTTGGGGCAAGTGCGGGTTGGGGGGGCCAGTGTGTCTTTCTCACATTGATGTTTCTCTCTTTCTATCTCTCCCCCTCCCTTCCACTCTCTCTAAAAATCAATGGGGAAAAATATCCTCAGGTAAGGATTAAATAATTTAAGAAATAACTGCTGAAGCCGAAACCGGTTTGGCTCAGTGGATAGAGCGTCGGCCTGTGGACTGAAGGGTCCCGGGTTCGATTCCGGTCAAGGGCATGTACCTGGGTTGCGGGCACATCCCCGGTGGGGGATGTGCAGGAGGCAGCTAATCGATGTTTCTCTCTCATCGATGTTTCTGACTCTCTATCTCTCTCCCTTCCTCTCTGTAAAAAAATCAATAAAATATATTAAAAAAAGAAATAACTGCTGAAAATTCCCCAAATTTAGTTAAAGATAGAAACTTCAAACTGCTAAAAACTAAAGACAATGTCCTGAAAGCTGCTAGAGAAATGACACATTACTTACAGAAAACCAACAATCCAAAGGATACTTTTTTTTATCAGGAATCATGGACATTATAAGGAAGTGTACAATATATTTCAAATGCTGAAAGAATCAAGCCAAAATTCTATATAGAGTAAACATATACTTTAGAAATGAAGGTGAAATAGAAACAATGGCAGATGAAGAAAACTAAGAATGTGTCACCAGCAGACCAGCTCTAAAGGAATGGCTGAATTTCTTCAGAAAGGAAATAAATGATCACAGAAAGAATAAAGAGTAGTGGAAAGGGTGTATATACACACATATATTTATGTTACACATAAACACATATACACCAATTAAACAATCCTCCTTTAATTTTAAAAATTATGTCTGATACTGAAAATAAAAATTCTAACATTGTCTTATGATTCTCAATACATATATAAGAGATAATATTTAATATAACTGCATGATAAGGGGGGGTGAGGTAAAAGAACCTAAAAGGTGGTAAGGTTTCTACATTCCACTTAAAAGTGGTATAGCCCTAGCTGGTTTGGCTCAGTGGATAGAGCATCCGCTTGTGGACTGAAAGCTCCTAAGCTTAATTCCAGTCAAGGGCACATGCCTGGGTTGTGGGCTCGATCCCCAGTAGGGGGCATGCAGGAGGCAGTCGATCAATGATTCTCTCTCATCATTGATGTTTCTATCTCTCTCTCTCCCTTCCTCTCTGAAATCAATAAAAATACATTTTTTTAAAAGGAAAGAGCCCTAGGCCTAGCCAGTTTGGCTCAGTAGATAGAGCATAAAAACAACACATAGATCAATGGAAGAGAATAGAAAGTTCAAAAATAAATCCATGCCTTACGGTCAATTAATCTTTGACAAAGGAAGCAATAATATACAATGGGGTAAAGGCAGTCTTATCAATAAATGGTGTTGGGAAAACTGGAGTAATATATGCAAAAAACAAAACTAGACCACTTTCTTACACTATATAAAAGAGTAAACTCGAAATGGATTAGACTTAAATGTAAGAGCCCAAACCATAAAACTCCTAGAAGAAAACATAGGCAGTAAAATCTCTAACTTTCTCATAGCAATGTGTTTTTCTGATATATCTTCTCAAACAAGGGAAACAAAAGAAAAAACAAACAAATGGAACTATATCAAACCAAAAAGTTTTTGCAGAGCAAAGAAAATTATCAACAAAACAAAATGACAATTTACTAAATGGAAGAAGATATTCGCCAATGATACATCCAGTAAGGGGTTAATATCCAAAATGTGTAAAGAACCCATACACCTTAACATAAAAAAAAGAAACTTATCTGATTTGAAAATGGGCAGAGAACCTGAACAGGCATATCTCCAAAGAGGACAGACAAATGGCCAATAGACATTTGAAAAGATGCTTAATGTCACTAATCGTCAGAGAAATGCAAATTAAAACCACAATGAGATATCACCTCACACCTGTCAGAATGGCTATCATCAATAAATCAGTAAACAACAAATGTTGGCGAGATGTGGATAAAAGGGAATCCTCATACACTGTGGGATTGCAAATTGGTGCAGCCACTATGGAAATAGTATGGAGGTTCCTCAAAAAATTAAAATGGAAATGCTTTATGACCCATCAATTCTACTTCTGGGTATTTATCTGCAGAAATCCAAAACACTAATTTGAAAACATATATGTATCCCTATGTTCATTGCAGCTTTATTTACAATAGCCAAGATATAGAAGCAACCCAAGTGCCCATCAATAGACAAGTGGATAAAAAAGTTGTGGCATATATAATGGAATTTTCCTCAGCCTTAAAAAAAGAATGAAATCTTACCATTAGTGACAATATGGATGGATCTAGAGGATATCATTTTAAATAAAACAAGTCAGACAGAGAAAAACAAATACCATATGATTTAACTTATATGTAGAATCTATAAAACAAAATAAGCAAACAAAATTGAAACTAACACATAAATACAGAGGACAAACTGATGGTTGCCAAATGGGAGGGGGTTTGGGAGAAGAGGGTGAAGAGATTAAGAAGTACAAATTGGCAGTTACAAAACAGTCATGGGATATAGAAGTATAGCATAGGAAATACAGTTAATAATATAATAACTATGTATGATGTCAGGTGGTTACTGGACTTATTGAGGGAATCACTTCTTAAGTTATATAAATGTCTATCTAACCACTATACTGCATGCCTGAAACTAATATAAAATATTAAATGTCAACTGTAATTGAAAAATAAAAACTTTTTAAAGGAAAAAGACCTAACTATATGCTGCCTACAAGAAATGTACTTCAGATATAACATAACAACCAACGTAGCTGAAAAATAAATGGATTCAGTGTTTCAGGGATAGGGAAAAAGGAATGAATTAGTGGAGCAAAGAATTT
>NW_006286587.1:1000846-1002573 GCF_000327345.1 Myotis davidii | reverse complement strand
TAAATACAGTTCCTCATGTTGTGACCCAACCATAAAATTATTTTCGTTGCTACTTCATAACTGTAATGTTGCTACTGTTATGAATTGTAATGTAAATATCTGATATGCAGGATGGTCTTAGGCGACCCCGTGAAAGGGTCGTTCGACCGCCAAAGGGGTCCCGACCCACAGGTTGAGAACCGCTGGCCTACAACAACTTCCCCAAAGAACTTATACCTATGTACTTCCTCTAACAAAACATGTTAGGATCTATATGCTGAAAAATGCAAAACACTGATAAAACAGTAATCAAATTAAACCTAAATGAATGAAAAAATTTACTGTGTTCATGTTTTGGATTCATGACCAGGATGAAGGCCACCATTATAAATATTGATAATTATAATGTTTTAATCACAAAAAAAGCTATTCTACAGCCTGCAAATAAAATGGAATGGAGAAAACCCGATTTAGCTTTGTTTTGTGAGAATACTAACTTGGGGGACAAAGACTCCTCACAGCTCTGGTTTTAATTATTTAATTATTTAGCTCTTACCTTAATTATTTGAGATGCATCATCCATCCCCACTCACTGGAATTCCATAAATACTTTTTTTTTAGTTTGTCACCTGCAACTAAAGGGAAAAAAAACCTTTAGAAAGGTAAAACAGCCTTATTTAAACCCATGGATTGTTCCCAGGGAGTACACTCTAAGGAGATGTTTTATAGAGCTGTGCTTAACATTCCAGTAGCCATAGAACAAAGCTCCATCTTAAATAGTTTAAATCACTGAAGAGCTCATGAGAACTCAATGAGAAATTAGGTCTTCCCAGTGGAGGCAAGATGGAGCACTTCTCTCTTCTCCCAAAACCTGGAATAGTCTGCCAGGGGACATTTGGCAATGCCTAAAGCTAGTTTTAATTGTCTCACAAATCACAGATAGTCCTTGCATAACCAAGTATTGGTCAAAGACCCACCTTCCGGTCCAAGTGCTGTAACTCATTAGCTAAGTGACCCAAACCAAACCTATTAACCTCTTTAAGCTTCAGTTTTTTTTCTCTTGGAAAAAGAGTAAAGCCTGAATTAAGTTCTTTTCTAATTCTCACGGTACCAAAATAATCAAATTTATATTGAAATAATGCCTAACCTTTAAGCATACACAATGGGCCAGTCATTATATTGAGGGTGTTATGTGCTCTACCTCATTTAACCCTCTAATAGACAGATGCTATCATTAGCCTCATTATCCAAATACGTAACCTGTTATAGACGCTTAGGGTCACAAAGTGGTAAACAGCAGATCCAGGATCTGAACCTGGCCAATCTGATTCTAGAGCCTCATTCTTATCATTATCTTCACCATCCCGCTGGGATTTGAGGAGTAATGACTGTAGTTCTTAATCCCCTTGGACAGAGGATTAAGAATCATATCCCTAATTTCACCACCCACTAAATACCATAGGAGACTTTAGGTTCAAAATGGCGAAGAGAATACAGAACCCAGAAATTGACCCAAACCACTATGCTCAATTAATATTTGACAAAGGAGGCAAGAATATACAATGGAGTCAAGACAGTCTCTTCTTACCGAAACCGGTTTGGCTCAATGGATAGAGCGTCAGCCTGCGGACTGAAATGCCGGGAGTCGGTCCATCCTTGCTGTTTCAAGGGACCTGGCATATATGGCACACTGTTCTTAATATATTTGCTCACCTTTTGGCACTATGTGTTTTAACCAAGGTCACCTC
>NW_006286587.1:983196-999063 GCF_000327345.1 Myotis davidii | reverse complement strand
GGGGGGGGGGGGATAAAGACACATTTGTAATACCTTAATCAATAAAAAATTTTAAAAATATAAAAATAAAAAATAAAACCTGAAACACACACACACACACACACACACACACACACACACACACAACCCGAAACGGTGAAGAGACACCATTTTTAAGCTACAAACTAGCCAAGATTAGGAAAACAAGATCTAAAGCTGTTAGGGACCTGATGCCATAGGTTGCTCATACCTTGCACTGACACTGTACAGTAAAAGACAATCCCTTTCAACAGAGGGCCTTCCGAATGTTCACACACTTCTTTAAAATAATCCTAAATACAGTAAAAGAAAACTTCATATGAAGACATTCATTGACTGCCAATGACTAGGCAATGAAGTGGCCCAAGGCCCTCGCGTTTCTGTCCAGTGAGATACTCCACTACTGGGCAATCTGGGCTGACAGAGACTCTGTCAGGTGTGCGCTGCAGGCTGGTGGCTCCCCCTACCTGATCCTACCCTTTACCTGTTTCCTCATCGACATTACTCCCCAATGTCAACAAAAGAAAATCCAAACCGATAGGAAAATTTTATAAACGTTTATTTGAACAAAATCTGAGGACATACCCAGGAGCAAGATCTCAACAAATTGAGAAAATGCTCCAGAGAATGGCAGTTTGGCAGTTCTTTTTTTATACATTTAGAATCAAAAGAGAAGACGTAAGAAAGGCTACATGAAATCCACTGGTGGCAGATTAAGGAGATGGAAAAAAACAAAGCAAGGAAATATCTAGGATTGGATAAAAAGTAAAATGAAGAGACAGTTACTTCTTTTACAGTGGTGGGGACAGGATAGTTAACATTTAACATTTACAGTAAATAGAGATGGTATGTGGGCAATAAGATAACAATGAGGAGTTTCATAGTCATGTGCTCTGGTGCTAGATTGTGACTCTGAGGAAAATTATTCTGATACTAATGCCCCAGTGCAGGGATTCATGAACATTGAAAAGAAATTAACTGGAAGGTGGCTGGCAGGACTGGGTGAGACGTACCGTCCCTTCCTGGCCAGCCGTACCTGGGGTGGTGGCGTGGCTCGAAGGGCATCTGTGCAGTGAGCAGGGTTCCTCAGCAGGTGGGGTCCCTCAGCCTGGCCTGCGGGGATCAGGCTGAAACCGGCTCTCAGACATCCCCCAAGGGGTCCCAGATTGTGAGAAGGTGGTTCTCGGGTGACTACCCTGGAATCGGGCTCCTTCCTCTCTTGGTTCCAGGGTGTGTCACCAGAAAACCACCGCTGCCAAGTCACCACAGCTCAGCAGCTCCTGCATTAAGCATCTGCCCCCTGGTGGTCATTGCACATCATAGCTACCGGTTGGACAGTCGCTTAGCCTTTTATATATCTAGATTTCATACTCTGGTATTTCACAGGGCTCACTTAACGTAAAGACTGACTTTTGCTGAGAAAGTTATAGGCCTGGTGCGTGACTAACCACCTTGACCTGCCCAGTTAGCAATCTATGATCAAACTATCCTGTGTGGTCACTTTCAGTCACTGAGCTTGTGAAGCCTGTCATATGGTACTCTGAGCTTGCCGGTTCTGTAGCCCCTTTTACATTCACACCAATGAGCCCGTTGCTCCCCTACTCCATCTCAATCTGCTTTCTAAGAACCTAATTGGCACATATATTAAATGTATTTACAGTGATGAAGAAACAAAAACCACTGGGGGAAAGAGGACTCCCAATAAATAAACCAAAATGTTAACAATGTTAGGACCTCTGTGCTATCTAAGTATCATCTATTACTTATACATAATAAAAAAAAAATTAAAAGAAGATTTTGTGCTAAATTTTGCTCCTGAAGAAATATTCTTATGGCAGGAAAAACTGTTATATGTTGTACACAATGTGCCCAAATTCACCAAGCGCTGCATCAAAACTAAAGTGCTGGGGTCCTTCCAAAAAAGCATATGCCCACCCTGGCCAAGTGGCTCAGTTGGTTGGAGCATCAGCTTGTATCCCCAAAGGTTGCGGGTCAATTCTTGGTCAGGGTACATGCCTAGGTTACAGGTTCCCTCCCCTGTTGGAGCGAGATGCTCCTCTCTCTCTTCTCTCTCCCTTTCCCCCCTCTCTCTCTCTAAAAAAAAGGAAGCATATGCCCAAGTACTAAGAACTAAAGACCAGGCAGTGGGCTTTACAGACATTTCCTAAGCTCGGCTTCCTTATTTGTTAATCCAAAGTTGAACTAATTTAAAGACTTTTAGAGGAGACTATGGAGGCTGCTCAGTTCACCCTCCCGTTCTCACAGATGAGACCAATGATCACATAGGATGAGCAAAGAATAATCATTGGCCTTGTTTTTCAATACCTAGGTCTGTTTCTCTTTCCAGCTGTACTGGTAATGCATCTAAACGTAGATAGCACATTAAACACACAATTCCAAAAAGGCAAAGATTGGTGGCAAGACTCAAACCCAGATATATCTTATTCTGAAATCTGTGCTCTTACCCCTGGTTGATGTATGTCAACAGCCACATGAGGAAAAGGACTCCCCTCTAAGAGCTGAATGGAAAGTTTTAAAAACCTGATTGAAATTTATCATAATTGTCCAATAATTACAAACTCATAGTATGGTGCAATGTACTCAGCCAGTGAGACTTTCTATCACTGTCTGACTCAATGAGTAAAATAAACTAGAAAGGGCAATTCCTTGATATAAAGGTCAGTTCCTAAAGCACCTATGTCAAAGATGGGAAACAAAACCTTGTGGCAGCCCTGGCCATTTGGCTGTTAGTTGAACGTCATCCTGTGCACCGAAAGGTCACCAGTTCAATTCTTGGTCAGGGTGCGTGCAGGAAGCAGCCAATGGATGTCAATCTCTCTCTCTTTCTTTCTCTCCCCCCTCTCCCACCCTCTCCCCCCTTTAAAAGTAATGAAAACATTAAAAAACCAAAACACACGCCCTGACTGGTTTGGCTCAGTGGATGGAGCGTCGGCCTGCGGACTGAAGGGTCCCAGGTTCGGTTCCGGTCAAGGGCATGTACCTTGGATGCGGGCACATCTCCCGTGGGTGTTGTGCAGGAGGCAGCTGATCGGTGTTTCTCTCTCATCGATGTTTCTGACTATCCCTCTCCCTTCCTCTCTGTGAAAAATCAATAAAATATACTTAAAAAAAAAAAACCCAAAACACACAATCTTGTGACAAATTAAAGCAGCACTGCCATGGTTTCATTTCCTACTGTTAATAGAGCCACTGCCAGGAAGTTCCCTGTTTACTATAGCAACAACTCGTCTTGCTAAGTCACCAAGTTTCTGCCTTTTTGCTTCCTCAGGAAGCAGACAGGAAAATCAGGCTTCTGATCACATTTTTAAAGAGGAGTTGCCATTTAAAAATAGAAATTAATAAATATATATGTAAAAAGTAATTTTATACTTTGGCTGATATCCTATATTTCTGTATATTAAACTCAATCTTGAAAGTACACAGTCTTACCTTTTTTATCTTGCAATACAACAATCTAGAAAATCTACTAAAAATCTCTAGCTACTAAGTCTAGAAATGCTGGATAAATGCCCTTTGGAAAACTTAGCTAAGTTCTCAAGAAAGGAGAGAAAACTGCCAATAGCATGAAACAAAATGTGAACCAAAAGCCAGAAATGGGAGTATCTGCTGATCTTTGTATTGGCCCCGGAAGCATTTAAGACATTTCAGTAACTGATAGAAGTGGAGAAAAGGAGACAGAAAGCAGGAGAAAAGAAGAAAAGGCACTTCAGAAAAGTGGAGAGTTAGATCTAAGATTTCTTGCAAAGTTTTGACTCTCAAAGGCCTATACTTTCAATGACAATAAACAAGGAAAAATTCACCTGCATGAACAAGACCAGAAAGCTTGTCTGCCTCAGTTTAAGCTATAGGTAAGGTGAGGAAAAGGTTCCCCTTGAGAATTTGAAACCACAAACATAGACCTCATATAGATTTGAGGTCTAAATTTACTAACTCTATCTTATAACTAGAGGCCCGGTGCATGGATTCGTGCACCGGTGGGATCCCTCGATGTGGCCTGTGGTGATCAGGCCAAAACCTGCAGTCCAACACCACCTGCTGCTCCTGCCTGCCGCTCCCGCTCATCCCAGCCCTGTTGTGCCTGCCACTAACTCAGGTCCAGTCAGTCCTGATCGGGAGAGGCTCACACCGCCACAGCAGTGCTCGCCAGCCATGATCCCTGCATCTGGCGCCGGTGGATCAGCTGAGCTGCGATCTTGCTGTGGGAGCGCAATGACCATGAGGGGGAAGCTCCTGCATTGAGCGTCTCCCCCTGGTGGTCAGTGCACATCATAGTGACTAGCTGACCGGTCATTCAGTCGTTCAGTCACTTAGACATATATATATATATAAAATTTCCCCCCATGGGAAATTAACAAAACTGGCCCATGCCAGTGAACCAGTAATGCCCCAAGACATCTCTAGTAGAAACAAAAGGAAACCACTGTGTAAAGGCAATACCTCAACATAAAATGGACAGGATTCAGAAAACATAATAGTCTTATAAAGACTATAAAATAAGTATGTTTAACAATATTAAAGATAAAAGCATCAAAACCAAAAGGAAGGTGCCTGGCTGGAATGGCTCAGAAGATTGAGCATTGTCCTGTGCACTGTAAGGTTGCCAGTTTGATTCCGGGTGGGAGCACATGCTTGAGTTGCAGGTTCGATCCCCAGTTAGGGTAAATACAGAGGGCAGCCGATCAATGTTTCTCTTTCTCTCCCTTCCTCTCTCTAAGCATGTCCTTCGGTGAGGATTTAAAAAAAAAAATAAGGAGGATATGAAACACTTTTTAAAAAAGAAAATAAAGCAGAACAACTAAATGGAACTTCCAGAATAAAATGAAGTCAATGAAATTTAAAATTCTATAGATGGTTTAACCACTGGAGAAGACTCAGCTGAAGAGACATTTAATAAACTGAAAAATATATCAGAAGAATTTATCTAAAATACTGCACAGAAAAATAAACATTCTCTCATCTAGAAAAATAACTGCAGAATAAAGAATATAAAGCTAATTATAAAATTTACATAGAAATGCAAAAAACTTAGAATAGCCAAAACAATTTTGATAAAGAAAAAAAAAAGTTAGAAGACTACTTGACAGTGAACAAGACAATGTTCTATGAGTATAAGAACAGACATATACACCAAGAGAATAAACTGGAGAGTCTAGACATAGAACCACACACAGATAATCAACTGATTTTGTACAAAAATGCCAAGGCAATTTAATGGGAACATAACAGTCTCTCCCACAAATAGTGCTAATATACTAGATATGCATATGGAAAAAAATGAACTTTTGACTCTTAGCCTCATGCCATACACAAATATTAACTTGAAATGATATCAGACCTAGAACTAAATGTATGCCCTGGCCGGTGTGCTCAGTGGTTAGTGTCGGCCCGCGCACTGAAGGGTTTTGGGTTCAATTTCCAGTCAACAGCACGTGTCTAAGTTGCAGGTTCACTTCCACCCCGGTCAGGATGTGGGTGAAAGGCAATCAATCATGTGTCTCTCTCACATCAATGCTTCTCTCTCTGATCCTCCCTCCCTCCCTTTGCCTTTCTCTAAAAATCAATGGAGCCTTAGCATGTGTGGCTCAGTTGGTTGGGCATTGTCCCAGGCACTGAAAGGTTGCTAGTTCAATTCCCAGTCAGGGCACATGCCTGGGTTGCAGGCTGGATCCCGGGTGGGGGGGGTGTAAGAGACAGCCAATTGATGTTTCACTCTCACAGCAATGTTTCTCCCTCTCTCTCTCTCGCTCCCTTTCTCTCTAAAAATCAATTAAAAATATATATATATTTTAAAATCAATGGAAAAAATATTCTCAGATGAGGATTTATAATAACAAAATTTATTGATGTTATATACAATATTAATAAAGAGGGAAACATGATCCTCTCAATGCAGAAAAAGCATCTAACAAAATCAAATACCTCTTTGTGACAAAAACACTCAACAATGCTCATAGTGGTCAACAATGCTATCCACTATGCCTTTTTACTGTTCATCTCACAAATGCACAAATTTACCGACTCTTTCCTCTTTCTACAAATTCTCCATGCACGATAGATGTCACTTTCTGGAGTGACCATGTATAGATTGGCAAACTTCCTCTTTCTTTTTCTGGATATATTATATTGTTGATGCATTAACAATGAACTCATGGCCAACAGCACTGTAACTTATGACTGTACAAAGTTTACTTAACATGTTTTTTCCATAAGGCATACATCACAGCCCTCCTGAGCCAAAGAATACTAGATAGCACATCAGTCCTATGCTTGGTGGCCATTTTAAACAATGAAATCAATAAAAAGCACACCAAAAAATCCAAAATACATGGCACCACACAGACTTCAAAAAGAACCTTGTTTACAATATGAGAAATGACACAAAAAGGCAGAGCATTACCTTGTATGACCTAGGCTAGGAATGTATGTGTTGAACCACACAAAATTGTCACCCCTCTGCATATGTATATGAATGACCATGAAAGCGAGTAGATTTGGGGGTTACAAATAAATTTCAGCAAGTAGGTGAATCTGCAAATAATGATGGTCCACTGTACTTCCTTAGTTCATGAATAATTCAACCTAAAAACCATTAGGTGATGCTGAGTAAGGCTGGCATCCATATAGTCTCCTAAGGAAAAGACAGACTGGGTACATTGGAGGGGCTTGATCAATTAAGTAAATATATTAAGAATAATAAGAGCTAAGTTTCTGTCAGATAAGAGTTACATATATGAAAGGGAGAAAAATAAAATGAACTCTTGAGATATTAGACTGGAATCAGAGGTACCAGTGTAAACTCACAGCATTTTAAGGAGAGAAATAGTATATATTTGGCTATATTTGCGCATATGTATATATATATTTGTGTGTGTACATAAAGTCGTATATTCCCTTGCACTGAGAGTGCCTAAGAGCAATGATGTCCCAGTAGATGATACCTAGCATCCAGATCTGGTTTCTAAATACTTGCTCCAATAAAAGGAACCAGGGCTCCGTAGTGAAATAACTGATTTCAGGGTTAGGGCAGGAAAACAGGAAGAGACTGAAACATCTTGTTGTATCAGAAAGTAAGGAAGGGATGTGATCAAAGAATGATAGGACATGCCAAAAGGATACAGGAACCAGCTTACTGGCCAAATCTGGGACAAATTTAGTATCAAACAACCAATTATATTAATAGATAATAATTACTCACTGAATAAAATGGGAATCCATATATCCACATTAGTAGAATAAAATAAATGAGAAAAGAAAGCTTTTCTTTACAATGGTATGTTAACTGATGAATGTAGAAGAAATGATATTAGAAAAATCATCATTTGGCAACCATCGTGGTAGTAATCCAGCCAAGAAATATCAATGATGCTAAAACTAGTGGGTCAAAGTTTGACAAATGATATTTACATGGTCACAATGTGCCTCTTTCTCACAAAATAACTAATTGACTACAAATGGAAAAATAGATAAATTTACAGTAGAGAGAACTGGCAGGCACCATCTTAATCAAGTGTTCAAGGTTAACACACAGAAATGGGATACATAGACACTGTGTACCTCTGACAGGATAGAATAAACATACAGTACAATTTATGTGGTATTCCTGATAAAATGCATATTCTGAATCTAACCATGAAGAAACATCAGGCCCAAATTGAGGAATAGTCCTCAAAATAGTCTATATTCTTCAAAATAATCAGTCTATATATGATCAACTCAAAGACAGATGTGATAACTAAATGCAATGTGTGATTCTGAACTGGATCTTTTTGTTATGGAGGATATAACTGGAACAACTGGTAAAACTTGAATAAGATTTGAGATTAGCTGGTACTACTGTATCACTGTAAGTCCCTGATTTTAATGGGTATATTGTGGTTACACAGGAGAATGTCCCTATTTGTAGGCCATACACACTAAAGTATTCAGGGTTGATAGGCATCAAGTGAGCAACTTACTCTCAAATGGTTCAGGGAGGGGGAAAGCTCTTTGTACTATTATTGCAACTTATCTATAAATTTAAAATTATTTCAAAATAAAGCACATCTACAAATACAACAACAACAAAAAGCACACATGCCCGATTCTTCCTTAGTAAAACTTCTGGATAAAAAGTGCCCCAATACCCCTACTTACTTTTACTAAATTTTATAATAATGTATCAAAGTTTCACACACTCCCCAATAGAAATGTCTGTGATGTTGAAAACGTTCTACATATGTACTGCCCAATAATAGCACATGTGGCTGATGACTATCATATTGGATATAGCAGGTCTAGAAAATAGCAGTAAAAGCCATAAAAGATTAAAGAGTGTTTTCATAAAAAATATTTTAATACTAATTAGTTTTTAAAACAGCCCGCTTCGTGTAGCTCAGTGGTTGAGAACTGACCCATGAACCAAGAAGTCATTGGATCAATTTCCAGTCAGGCACATGCCAGGGTTGCCGGCTCTATCCGGTGTATAACTGGCATTACAGGTTTATTTCCTGCCATGCTCAAGATAAGATTCCTTCTGATCAGATCAGTTTATTTCAGGACAAGTGTATTATTTCTTGTCCACATGAAACATACTTAATTATCACTTATCACTTACCCAATCATTCCAATATTTTAAATCAAGATCTAAAAGCCAAAGTCTAGTTTAATGACATCACCTACATAGACTATAGGAAAAGAAAAACAGCATGTTCCATGCACATCAAATTCTACAATTCTTGATTTGAAAATAAATGCAAAGTAGAATTCTCATTACTTGTGATTCACCTTGGTAACCTAATGCCTAAAAACAGGTTCTGTTTTTATTCATGACTGACTTAATTCAGAACTAGAAAAAAAAATACACTCATGAAGTTAACACCTATGCCAAACATCTTTAGAAATATTTAACAAATCTAGGAATATCTAGAATCCTACCAAAGATAGAACTGTTTTAAACAAGAGTTGATTTAGAAAAATCCCTCCAGCACGGTCCATGTGGGATTTTTCTGATTGAGCATGAACCCATGAACCAAGAAGGTTTCTGTTTGATTCCCAGTCAGAGCACATGCCCAGGTTGTAGGCTCCATCCCCAGTAGAGGGCGTGCAGGAGGCAGCCAATTGATGATTCTCTATCATCATTGATGTTTCTTTCTCTCCCTCTCTCTTCCTCTCTGAAATCAGTAAAAACATATTAAAAAATTTTTTTAAAAGAAAGAAAAATTCTTCCACCCCCTTACTTCTATTGCTAGTTACTTAAAACAACAAAAATAAAATTAAAAAGCAATTTTGCCCTGGCTGGTTTGGCTCAGTGAATAGAGCATTGGGCCTTGGACTAAAGGGCTCTAGGTTCCATTCTAGTTAAGGACACATACCTCGGTTGCAGGCTCAATCCCTGGCCCCAATTGGGGCGCTTGTGGGAGGCAACCAATTGATGTCTCTCTCTCACATTGATGTTTCTCTCTCTCTCTGTCTCTCCCCCTCCTTTCTACTCTCTCTCTAAAAAAAATCAATGGGCGAGGAGAGATAAACCAAAGAACTTATATGCATAGCCCATGGACAGGGGCAATAGGATGGTGAAGACCTGAGGTGATAGATAGGGGCTGGGCAGAGGGGATTAAAGGAGGGGAGGGGAGGATGAGAGACCTCCGTAATACTGTCAACAATATATTTATATTTTTAAATAATACATTAAAAATAAATAAAAATCAATGGAAAATATTAACAACAAAAAGCTATTTCAAATTTCTAAGATCATTAACATTTATAAGATGCTTAATGAAACCAACAAAGTTCTATCTCACTTGAGAAATCACAACCTAAACTTTCAAGTTAACATGGCATCAATGCAAGTAATGCCCATTAGGTTGTCCTTGTAAAACACCCAAGAAGATACAAAAGGCAGGACTGGGGTGGAGGAATCTGATGGAGCCTATACTTTGTATGCTCTGCCTCTGAATAAAACATGTATAGAGAGAAAAGGCAGATGCAAAACACTAGACAAATGATTTCAAATAGATTTCACTGCCCTAACCAGTTTGGTTCAGTGGAAAGAGCATCGGCCTGTGGACTTAAGGATCCCAGGTTCCATTCCGGTCAAGGGCATGTACCTTGGTTGCCGGCCTGATCCCCAGTAGGGGTTGTGCAGGAGGCACCTGATCAATGTTTCTCTCTCATTGATATTTCTAACTCTCTATCCCTCTCCCTTCCTCTCTGTAAAGTCAATAAAATGTATTTTTATAAAAATAGATTTCCCTAACTGTTGTTGAGCTGACAGATGTTACCAATACTGCTTAGTTGTTGTTTACTCAAAGAGTCAATGCCAAGTTTAAAGTGAACAAAATACTAATTCAGTACAACCTAAAGTGAAATCTGCTAAGATGTGTTATAACTGATGGTGATAAAAATACATGTGGAGTTGAAAAGGGCTTATATTTTTCATTAGCACATACACTGGAAAATATCTGAATTTATCACGTGCTACTCAATCAACACTGTTGATGGTGAACGTGATTTGCTGTCATGGACTTAACAATTGTCATAAATAAAAGCTGAATAACCTGACTTGCCTGACCACACAGCAGTTTGATGGCTTAGCAGTAAAGTTTTATTGTGATTTTTTTTTAAGACCAGGACTGAGACTGAAAATTTTCAAAACAATAAGACCTCTTTCAGCCACTATAGGGTGAGGCAAAAGTAAATTTATAGCTGTTCATTTGGAAAATAATACAATAATTAATAAATAATAATTTTGCATACTCACAACTATAAACCTACTCTTGTCTCACCCTGAAATTTTGTTTGGGAATGTAGATTTCACTTCTGGTTTGAACTTCTGACAGCACAGGAAGTGTATAAAGCACCTTAACATGGCTCACGATTCACGTATTAGTTTTTGTCTAACTGGTGTAACTGCAGTTTCAGATTACTCAAATAATTACCAGATTATAAAGTCTACTTAACCAAATTACTGAATTAAGCACACACTTCATTCCTTCTCTAGAATGTACTAAGTGATTCTTAAAAATAAGAATTAACTCATGGCTAATTGACTACTCTCTAGTATACCTTGGCTACTGCAATCACAGTTGAATTTTACCTATACTTTGAGGTGTCAAGTTTGTTCCAAACCTGTTTATGCCATTTATATTCATTACTGTATTTTTGGAGCCTAATTAAATATTATATAAACTAATGAAATGAGTATAAAACAGTTGTTTTTGATAAAGCTAAGTTGAAAATTTTTAAAGAATTGGATAAACACGAGATTCCTCCCCCCGCCATTACTGTATTTTTAGTTGTGAGCATGAACACTTCGAAAGATGGGGGGAGCCCTAGCCGGTTTGGCTCAGTGGATAGAGCATTGGCCTGTGGACCAAAGGGTCCCTGGTTCGATTCTGGTCAAGGGCATGTACCTTGGTTGGAGGCTCCTCCCCTGCCTGGACCCTGGTCAGGGCTCGTGCAGAAGGCAACCAATGGATGTGTTTCTATCACATCAATGTTTATCTTTTTCCCTCTCTCTTCCACACTCCCTAAAAATCAATGGAAAAATATCCTCGGTGGGGATTAACCAAAAAAAAAAAAGGAAGATGGGCAGGAAATCATACTAATGGTCTGGATGCTCAATTGTCTTATAGTTGTCGAAGTTCTTGCTCCATCTTAAAGAAATTCAAATTTGAAATCAAAGATATGTATTATGGATGTGATATATACAAGAGCGAACATGTGAAACATTATTTAGCAGATCCATACTCAAAGTCTTGGCTTTCTACCAAAATATTGACTGATGAATGTACATGTGTTTGGTTTAAGTAAAAAAAAAATCAAATATTTAAGTTACATATATATTTTTTTATGACCTGATTTACTGTATTTATTTTCATATAAGTAGCCCAGGTCCTATTTGTGTTGGGTAAAGTTTTTTACCAATCCCTAGAGGAAATAAAGGAGATTCTCTTATATGCTTACTAGAGGCCCAGTGCATGAAATTCCTGCACTTGGGAGGGAGGGGGTCCCCCAGCCTGGCCTGTGCCCTCTCACAGTGCTGGAGCCCAGCAATGGATTGCCCCAAAGAGGTAGGCCAGAGCTGCGGGATCCCCAGGCCTTGCAGCGTGGAGCCGCCAGGCCCCAACTCCGCAGCAGGCACACAACATCAAGCCCCACCCACCCTCGCGTGCTTGCTGCACACGCAGTTTCCTAGTGATGGATTGTGACGACATGAGGGCATGATGAACACATAGGCTTTTATTAGTATAGATGTTAAGGGAAAGCCTTTCTCCATAGGAGGGGTCATAAACATTTTCTGTAAAGGGTCAGAAAGTATACATTTTAGGCTTTGCAGGTCAAAAAACAAAATTGGGGCTATTATGTAGGTACTTTATAATGAGAAAACACAAATTTCTTATTAATAATGAATGAGTTGCTACTAAGTATAACTTTTGGTAATATAGGTATACTAATGAGAAAAATTAAATTCTTTTTTAGGGTGATACATTTTGTTTAGTTGGAGTTCAGAGTTAGTGTGTCCTATCAAAATTGGTTTAACATGCTTATCTATTAATGCTGATCTGTAATGAAATTTTATGTATTTCATCTTTGAAAATGTCTTCACACAGAGTACAGCCAAATATTAGTATCAGCCCACAAGCATATGATTCAATTGAGCATATTAATAACTTGGGAAACACATAAAATTGTATTCAATTTTCCTTTTAATATTTACCTTTTAGCATATCATTACATTGCAGGCTAATGAGTTTCAAATGAAGGTTAGCTGGAAGCTCCATAATTGCACTGCTAGATTTTAAAATATAGAAATTTTCTTTGCACTTTCATTGAAGTCCTAAAAATACTGCTAGGACTTCATTTGAGCTACAAATATAGTATTTTGGTTTCAATCTTTAAAGACAATAACAAAAGCTGTGCCAATAAGCACTTCATAAATATCTCATTAGTAACAATATTCAGTACCTCCTCAATATCCTTACTGTAAACTGCATGCTACGATCTAAATTCTCTACACACATCCTGTACAACCTAGAAGTGTCCTTTGGTTTAAGTGCTTAAAATTGTGAAGTTTTTAAATGTAAGGTTTTTCCAAATTTAGGAGCAGATTGAATATGCTTATGAGGTATCTATACTTCATAAGTTACAGATCCATTCATCTCAACTACATTTCTAAGGTAAGAACTTCCTATGAAGTACAAATGGCCTTTAAAGAAACATATTAAGTACAGCCTCCTAGGTTTTCTTAAACCAGGACTCTCCTTCCCTGGAGCTATAAATATACTTCCTGTCATCAATAGCAATGGCTGGAGCAACCCCTCTGGTTCAAAAGAACTAAAAATACATTATTGTACATAACCTTTCTTCTGCTACCCACCCACCATTCCAAAAGGACCTGACAGAGGGAAATGCAGAGTTGTGTAAAGTTCAGCTGAGAGCAGTGCAGAGATTGTAATTTTTTTTTAAGGCTAACTTCAATTGAATGATGTCTAGGGAGGTAATAAACAGCTATTACAGGGTCAGAGTAAATTTTAAATTTTGAGAAAAGCTATTGCTGGTTACAAGTTATATTTTGTATTTCCTCAACTGATATTTGGGGACCTGTGTCCTTTAATTAAACCATTAAACTAGAAATTCCTGTGTATTAGAACCAAACAAAGTAAGAACTGAACTGTATATAAAAATGGTACATGGAACTAGAATCAGCCGTGGGCAAACTACAGCCCGCGGGCCGGTTCCGGCCCGTTTGAAATGAATAAAACTAAAAAAAAAAAAAAAAAGACCGTACCTTTTTATGTAATGATGTTTACTTTAAATTTATATTAGTTCACACAAACACTCCATCCATGCTTTTGTTCCAGCCCTCCGGTCCAGTTTAAGAACCCATTGTGGCCCTCGAGTCAAAAAGTTTGCCCACCCCTGAACTAGATAGAAGTGCTCAGCCAACACTTTAGTGGGGCTGGAAGCAATGGGATGGCCCTCCTGGTCTGAAGATATTCCCTATAGGGGGTGGAGCAAAAAGGCTAGAAAGCCAGATTCTCAATGTCAGAGAAGGAGGTACAAATTCAGAAAGGTGAAAGACTAGCAAAAAAAACCCCTGCGGTGTTGGAATGGGTTTTGAGGTATCAGACTGAAATTATGGTTTCCAATATTTACAGGCAGATATGGATGTTTATATATGTTTACATACATATATATATGAAAACATTATGACCTTTATAACCACAAACCCCTACATCTGTGTTTTACTTCCTGCCCAACAAGTGGATGTTCCCACCACTATAGTAATAAAGGCTCTCACCACTTTCCCTTCACTTCTTCTGCCTCCTAACTGACACTGGTGCTTTCCCCAGGTAGCCCTGCATAGCATGGTGTCCCTTCTGATTCTGGGAAACTATCCTATACAATAAAAGCCTAATATACAAGTGTCTAGTTGTCCATTCAGCCAATTAAAGCGTAATATGCTAATGATATGTTAAGGCTGCTCAACCGCTCGCTATGATGTCCACTGACCACCAGGGGGCAGACAGTCGACCAGTCACTATGACGTGCACTAACCATCAGGGGCAGACACTCTGACTTATAGGTTAGCTTGCTGCTGGGATCTGGCTGATCAGGACTGAGCAAGATGGGCCAGACACACCCTGGAGCCATCCCTTGGTCCCTCTCTGGCTGGCCAACCTCCCACGTTCCTCCCCAGCCCTGATCGTGCACTGGTGGGGTCCCTCAGCCTGGCCTGCGGTCTCACAATCCTGGACCTCTCAGGGGATGTCAGAGAGGTTTAGGTCCAATCCTGCAGGCTAGGCCGAGGGACCCCACTGGTGCACGAATTTGTGCACCGGGCCTCTAGTAAGTAATAAACATACTTCGGTGGTATTGACCTCTTCATGTCATCACTCAGTCATACTTATAAATTAAATCCGTAGGTAAACAATATCCTACCTCTGACCTCTAATAGGGCCTATAATCAATGACACCCCAGTAACAAGGAACATACCTGGTTGCCCAGAACTTTTTTCCTAAATACAACCAGAGTTCCCTGATAAAATGGTTGATTCCAGGACTGAGGGAGTCAAAGTACAAGATGAGCATAGAAAATCTCGTTGTATCAAAAAATAAGAAAAGTAAGTGATCAAAGAATGATGGGGACATGAAAAAAGGGCACAGGAGCCTTGGCCAGTGTTGCTCACTTGGTGGTTAGAGTGTCAGCCCATGTACCAAATGCAGTCTCGGGTTCGATTCTCGATCAAGGGCACATACCTGGGTTGCAGCTTTGCTCTCTGCCTTAGTTGGGGCATTTGCAGGACGCAACCAGTCGATGTGTCTCTCTCACATTGATGTTTCAATATCTCTATCTCTATCTCTCTCTTTCTCCCTCTCCCTCTCCCTCTCCCCCAACCACCCCCACTGCCCCCTTCCTCCTTTTCTTCCATTCTCTCTGAAAAGCAATGGAAAACATAGCCTCAGGTAAGAATTTTTAAAAGGGGAGGGGCCACAGGAGCCAGCTTAAGAATTCCAGGACAATTCAAGCATCAAAATAAATGAAAATAGGAATCCAGGCATCCATGCTAATGTGTTCCATTGATTTAAAAAAAACAAAAACAGGAAGAGAAAGCATTTTCTTACAATGAAATACTATATGATAAATGTAGTAAAATTTTAAAAATTCACCATTTGAGATACTTTTCCAAAGTGGACATACAGAAAGTCAAAGAGACATATGAAAGTCTCTAATCATCTGAGAGATGCAAATCAAAACAACAATGAGATATCACCTAACAGCTGTCAGAATATCTATCATCAACAAATCAACAAACAAGTGTTGGCAAGGTGTGGAGAAAAGAGAAC
>NW_006286587.1:981287-983076 GCF_000327345.1 Myotis davidii | reverse complement strand
AATAAGCCAGTCAGAGAAAGATAAGTATCACATGATCTCACTCATATGTAAAATCTAATGAACCAAATAAACTGATGAACAAAAACACAGACCCAGAGACATAGAAGCATGAACAGACTGTTGAACCTCAGAGGGAAGGCAGGGAAGGATGGATGGGAAGAATCAACCAATAAAGTTGTATGCATATATGCATAACCCGTGGACACAGACCATTGAGTGCTGAGGACCTGGGAGTAGGACAGGAGGTGGCTCTTATAAGAGAAAAATGCCTCAAACCCGAGGCAGGAAAAGTTGTTTTTCACTCCTGATGATGGTTTATATCTAGTAAGTAAAGTGAAGCTCTTGAAACCACTTTATTTTGGCCAATATAATTTGAGATCTCAATATGTGTGCAGAGTTTTTTTGAAATAAATGCACAGGATCTAATGGACTGCATTCTTTGTACTAACATTCTCAAGCTGCCTCTCTCCTACCATGAGACCCTTATTTTCCCCTCACTCTGACTTCTTTATATATATCTTATATAATAAAAGGGTAATATGCAAACTGACCCTAAAGGCGGAACTGGAATCGACCGGTTGCTATGACACACGCTGACCACCAGGGGGCAGACACTCAATGCAGGAGCTGACCCCTGGTGGTCAGTGAGCTCCCACAGGGGGAGCTTCGCTCAGCCACAAGTGGGCTGATGGCTGCAAGCGCAGCGGTGGTGGTGTAAGCCTCTCCCACCTCCTCCACAGCGTTAAGGATGTTGGACTGTGCTTTAGGCCCACTCCCTGTGGGAAGAGGGCCTAAGCCGCCAGTTGGACATCCCCTGAGGGCTCCGGGCTGCCAGAGGGATGTCTGACTACCAGCTGAGGCCCGAACCCCCAGGAGCAGGTCTAAGCTGGCAGGTGGACAACCCCCAAGGGCTCCAGGCTGCCAGAGGGATACCTGACTGCCAGCTTAGGCTGATCCCCTGGGAAGCAGGCCTAAGCTGGCAGGTGGACATTCCCCGAGGGGTCCTGGACTGCGAGAGGGCACAGGCCAGGCTGAGAAACCCCCTCCCACAGTACACAAATATTTGTGCACTGAGCCTCTACTATTTCCATATTTAAATTTTATTGTCTTTACTGACTAGGTAGTCAAGCATACGTTATAAAAATCAAAGAACACAAAAAAATACACTGAACAAAATATTCCCTTCCCAGGAACCAGCCGTGCAGTTTCCCAACCCCAGAGGTAGTTATTGTTACCAGGTTTCTTCCATATCTTTCTAGAGAGCTCTTAAACACACACTTTCTAAATACACACACACATTCTGGTATTATCTGTATTAGAGCAAATCACTTCAAATTCTTCTTAGAATGAGCTATATTACAGGATAGGGTAAAAATAGGTTTATATCTGTGAGTACGAGAAACAGTTTATTCTTGTATTATTATTAATTATTAGAGGCCTGGTGCACAAATTTTTGCACCAGGAGGGTCCCTCAGCCCAGTCTATGTCCTCTGCAGTCTGGGACCACTCAGATGATGTCCACCTGCTGGCTTAGGCCCTCTCTCTGGGGGATTGAGCAAAAGCTGGCAGTCAGACATCTCTCTGGCAGCCCAGCAGCCCTCGGGAATGTCCACTTACCAGCAGGGAGCTGACCTAAGCTGCAGTCGGACATCCTTAGTGCTGCTGAGGAGGCAGAAGAGGCTCCCGCCAACACTGCTGGGCTGGCAGCCATCAGCCTGGCTTGTGGCTGAGCAGAGCACCCCCTGGGGGAGCGCACTGACCACCGGAACAGTTCCTGCATTGAGCATCT
>NW_006286587.1:979665-981077 GCF_000327345.1 Myotis davidii | reverse complement strand
GCCTCTGGCCGAGGCATCAGGCCTGGGCAAGGGGCAGAGCCAGCAATCGGAGGGGTCAGGGGGTCCCCTGCCCAGGCCTGATGCCTGGGCCAGAGGCATCAGGCCTGGGCTGGGGGCAGAACCAGTGATGGGGGGAAATGAGGGTCCCCTGCCCAGGCCTGACGCCTCTGTCAGAGGCGTCAGGCCTGGGCAAGGGGCCGATCCTGCGATTGGAGGGTGATGGGGGTCAACGCCTGAGGGCTCCCAGTATGTGAGAGGGGGCAGGCTGGGCTGAGGGACACTCCCCCCACACACACACCAAGTGCACGAATTTCGTGCACCGGGCCCCTAGTATAAGTATACTGGTCCTAATATTTTAGAAACTACGTGTTTGTAGAATTAAATAATTTTAGAGATAGAAGGACCTTAAACCATCACATCCTTTATCACTTTATAGATGAACTGTAACACAGGAAGACTTGCCTAAGTAACATAGCTAATTAGTATTACCAGAAATAGAGCTGAGGTCTGCTAACTCCAAACTCCTTCTTTATCCAAGGTGTATTCAAATTTCTTTACATTTTCCACAATCACATGGTGTTTTAATTTATCTTAACCATATGAAGTTGGAAGCAGGAAGTGCCTCTTGTAATAGATCTCAGGGGGATGAAACTGGTTATGAGATTAAGTTGTTTAGTCACCATCTGCACAAACAGATTTGTCCACACCAAACCTAATAACGTAAAAATAGCATCAATAATATTTTTGTTAATTTCCAAAAAACAAAGCTAAAATTTAGTGTAGACACATAGCCCTTCAAATCATCAAAAGAAACAAACAAAAAGTCCAGCCAGTGTGTGGCTCAGTGGTTGAGCATCAACCTATGAATCAGGGCACACGCCTGGGTTTTGGGCTTGATCCATAGTAGGAGGTACGCAGGAGGCAGCTGATCAATGACTCTCTCATCACTGATGTTCCTATCTCTCTCTTCCTCTCTGAAATCAATAAAACAATATTTTTAAAAAAGAAAATTTAAAATGCCCAACTAGTTATTTTTCCAAGATTGGGGAGTATCCACGCATACTAGCCACAGATAAAATAATATTATTTCAGGTAATCCTTTACAAAAAGGCCCCATTATTTAGAATGTGCTTTGAGCTCTGTCCATATCCCAGTTTTTCCAAAGGGTACCTGCCTGGGACACTTCTCTTATTGAAGACTCTCCCCACCCCCACATGTCTTCTACATCAAGTCTATAATCTCTATTGCAGGCAGCCATGATGAGTGACAAAAATTGCCAGCTGGTAGGAAAGGGAGCAGCAGAAGGGAGCAAGGAGATATCTTTTTCTGCCTATTCAGAACATTGAAATCCAATTTATTGCTGGCCACTTGAGCCAAAGAAAGCAGCTCTCAGCAGCTGTTGATCAGAGGGG
>NW_006286587.1:975193-975427 GCF_000327345.1 Myotis davidii | reverse complement strand
GAATGTATAAATGTTTGTTTGTTTTTTCAGTTTATTTTTTATTTCAAGAAAAACGATGTTATGTGGGTACCTTCCTCAGTTTGGTGCTCTCTGCTGGAGAGCCCAGGTTCGGGATTAGATCTGAGTTCTCAGTGGCACCCTCCCACGGGACTTCAGTCGCCATCTATGGGTGTCCGGCCAGCCCTTTTGCGCCTCTGCCCCTCCTACCAGTCTCTATGCGGTCTCCTTTGGTCT
>NW_006286587.1:974730-975083 GCF_000327345.1 Myotis davidii | reverse complement strand
CTCAGTGGTTGAGCATCAACCTATGAATCAGGGCACACGCCTGGGTTTTGGGCTTGATCCATAGTAGGAGGTACGCAGGAGGCAGCTGATCAATGACTCTCTCATCACTGATGTTCCTATCTCTCTCTTCCTCTCTGAAATCAATAAAACAATATTTTTAAAAAAGAAAATTTAAAAATATACATGCTCCTCAATAAATAATTGTCCTCTATAAATTACCAGGAAAATAGACAAGAAAAGAGTAATTAAAATACATTGTGATCACCCTAGCCCCTTGGTCACTCTATCCACTGAGCCAAATCAGTCAGGGCAAATCCTATAAATGTATTTTTAATACAATGTGTACCGCATAA
>NW_006286587.1:971908-974691 GCF_000327345.1 Myotis davidii | reverse complement strand
TTAAGTTAATAACAGTGTACCTACCTATATAGTTTAAGTTTAAAAAATTTGGCTCTCCAAAGCAATTTCAATCATTGTACTGTTGATATTTGGCTCTGTCGACTAATGAGTTTGACGACCACTGCGGCCAAGCCGATCTGGCTCAGTGGATAGGGCAGCAGCCTAAGAACTGAAAAATCCTGGGTTTGATTCCAGTCAAGGGCACGTTCCTGGGTTGCAGGCTTGATCCCCAATAGGGGGTGTGCAGGAGGCAGCCAATCAATGATCCTCTTTCATCATTGATGTTTATATCTCTCTCCCTGTCCCTTCCTCTCTAAAATCAATAAAAACGTTTTTTAAATAAATAAATAAAATACATTGTGATCAATATTATAGTTGTTATGGCAATCCTAAAAGAAGGAAAAACAATTTCCGGGAGAACTTAGGAAACTTCACTAAGTAGGTGATACTTTAGCTAGGTCTAGAAAAATCAATAGTAGTATGGTTACTTAAGTTTTTGTTTAATGAATTCAGCTTCAAAAACAAAGATAAACTGAATCATATATATAGTCTTTGGCAGTTATAGTAAAGGTCGAAAACTGGAAGCACAGTGTGTTAAAAAAAAATTGATTACAAATTCCTTTAGATAGGCCATGGAATCTCCAGTGTGGCACAGGACCCAATAGATCTAATTCTTTTATTCATATTGCATGCCTGGTCTCCAAAGACATACTGGAATTTGCATCCCCTGACTAAATGCCAAAGATAAGGGGGATGGGAGAAGGAGAAAAGAAAAAGGCCTAAAAACCTTCTAAATTTTGAGGGCATTATAGGGGCTTAAGGTTTCTTATTCAAATGTATTTTCCAGTTTTGTAATCAGAAAATAAAAGATACAAAACTAAAAGATAAATAAGAAAAATCCAGGAATAAAAAAAAAAAGATAGTTTTAGATACTAAGTGACATTAGGATCACTGACTAGCTAAGAGGGGGTGTGCAGGCTTGATCCCCAATAGGGGGTGTGCAGGAGGCAGCCCCTTTGGTCATCTACTATGACCAAAACAATATATAAGTAATATGAATCTATGCCTACATATGACTACATATTTTGGACCATCAGAATCCCTCTAAAATCATTAATCTGCATGTGCCAATGTGTGAATTATCATACAATATAAGTTTATGTATTATCACACAATATAAGTGACTGATAGAAATAAGCACAGGATCTATACCTAGATTAGACTTGGGACAGTCAGTAAGGTAATCCTGATCTCTAAGAAATTATAATGCCAAGTAAAGAGGGAGATGAGCAATCCAGCCAAAGGTAGAGGGCACAGGAAAAGGTAAGGCTAAAAGGTTAAGAGGGGTTGTACTAGAAAAGCTTGCTCTAATAAGAAGATTTTATCCTGAGGATTTTAAGATAGGGTATGCTGTGATATTTAAGGAAGTCAAAAAGATCACTCTTGGAAGCAATGTGATAAATTACCTGGAACAAGGAAGTAACAGTGAGGAGACAAGTAGAGAACCTGCAGCAGTCATCTAAGTGAGGACCCTGAACCAAGGGACTAAAGAGACAGGAGAAAGTAAGCAAATTTGAAAGATATTAAAGAGATAAAATAGAAAGAAATGCATTACCAACCAGATGAACAACATTATCCAGGTCTGTGGTTCGGGTTACTGGACTGTGCATTTATCAAGATAGAGAATATAAAAATAACACATTTAAAGGGGAGATGAGATCAGTTCTGAGCCTATTGTAGGTGCTTGGGCAAGAGTCCAATGGAAATGATTAGTATAGGTTGTTTGCTATCATCCAGTCTGTGCTGAGAACAAATTTTCTCCTAATTAGCAAGGAACTGGAAGCTGAAACCATGGACATAGGCAGGTGCTTCCAGGAAGAATGTGTCAGCTGAAACACAAGAGGGCTGAAGATGGAATCTTTGGTAAGCCAAACAAAGAGTGGTCTGAGGAGAAGGGCCTAAGAAAACTGAGCAGTGGCTAAAGAAACAGAAAAACCAGGAGAGTGTGTCACAGAACTCTAGAAAAGATAGTTCAGGGAGTAAATGTTGTCCAAACTATCATATTTACTTAATTCTTCTCCTTCTCTCTTCCCTCTCCCATCCTTACCATATTTCCCCTATTAAAACCAGGAAAATAGCCAGCACCGGTTTGGCTCAGTGGATAGAGCATCGGCTTGCGGACTCAAGGGTCCCAGGTTCGATTCTGGTCAAGGGCATGTGCCTTGGTTGCGGGCACATCCCCGGTGGGGGGTGTGCAGGAGGCGGCTGATCGATGTTTCTCTCTCATTGATGTTTCTAACTCTAACCCTCTCCCTTCCTCTCTGTAAAAAATTTAAAAAAACAAAACAATTAAATTGGCTTAATTCGATGTTAGAATTGTTTTTTTTTAAATAAGGCAAAGAAAAAAATAGTCAATAAAAAATGTCCCCGCCTTAGTTTCAAATGTAAAAAAGAAGCTGCAAAACTATTTTTCTTGAAAGCATTTCAGATCTCGCTTTCCCAGCATGTGTCATCAGTTTGGCTCAAATAAACTCGTGAATCTTTTTTAATGGCTATCGTCCCTGGTTGCAGCTAAAATCAGAGAGGGCATTTGCAAAATAGGGCCCCAGGTGAACCCGGACGTTAGCATCAGCTCTAATTGGCAACTGGAATAAAACACTCAGTGAAAAACCTGAACTCAAAGAAGTTTCTTTACTCATTTTTTTGTTGCTATCTATCTATCTAAAACAGTACTAAGCAAATCCACCCAACGGGAGGACGACAGGTTGCTATGACCCAGCAAT
>NW_006286587.1:966830-968061 GCF_000327345.1 Myotis davidii | reverse complement strand
GAATGTATAAATGTTTGTTTGTTTTTTCAGTTTATTTTTTATTTCAAGAAAAACGATGTTATGTGGGTACCTTCCTCAGTTTGGTGCTCTCTGCTGGAGAGCCCAGGTTCGGGATTAGATCTGAGTTCTCAGTGGCACCCTCCCACGGGACTTCAGTCGCCATCTATGGGTGTCCGGCCAGCCCTTTTGCGCCTCTGCCCCTCCTACCAGTCTCTATGCGGTCTCCTTTGGTCTTTGGGTATCAGGGTTCTCTCCTGTGACTTTTCCACTGATTATTCAGGAAGCATTTCCATATTTCAGTTGTAATTCCATCTTGTTCCTGGGAGTATGTCCATGCAGAATCCTCCTACTCTGCCGCCATTTTTAATCTCCCAGATGTAGGTTTTTAAACAAAATTCAGGTCCTGGTCCTGATCTGTCTCCCTGTAATGTCATGCTCTCTTAAATTCTATAAATATTTTTATTTTTTTTAAATGTATTTTATTAATTTTTTACAGAGAGGAAGGGAGAGGGATAGAGAGTTAGAAACATCCATGAGAGAGAAACATCGATCAGCTGCCTCCTGCACACCCACTACTGGGGATGTGCCCGCAACCAAGCTACATGCCCTTGACCTGAATCGAACCTGGGACCCTTGAGTCCGCAGGCCAACGCTCTATCCGCTGAGCCAAACCGGTTTCGGCTAAAAGGTATTTTAAAAGACTAAGGTCACTGACAACAAGGGGGGAAAAAAGATCTGGTCAAGGGCATGTGCCTTGGTTGCGGGCACATCCCCGGTGGGGGGTGTGCAGGAGGCGGCTGATCGATGTTTCTCTCTCATTGATGTTTCTAACTGTCTATTCCTCTCCCTTCCTCTCTGTAAAAAAATCAATAAAATATATATTTTTTTAAAAAACAGGAAAATAAAAGTTATTCTGTGACAATTAATATAGCTACACTGTATCCCAACTATGAGGGAGGAAAGAGACATAATCAAGATTATAATATTTCCTAACATTTACTGAAGGTTTACAATGTGCTAAGTAAGAAAGAATTATGCTAAGTAGTTGACATGCACTAACCCTTCAACAAAAATATGCAGTAAAAGAATACTAGTGTTGGAGAACCGAAGATGGCGGCATAGGTTAACACCAGAGATTGCTGCCTGGAACAACTAAGTCAAATTAAGCTTGATCCAGGGAAAGCACAACGTCCAGAGCCACAGGAGGGCTGGCTGAGTGGAAATTCTACAA
>NW_006286587.1:966119-966715 GCF_000327345.1 Myotis davidii | reverse complement strand
CACTGTAGATTTGCAGGAGGCAGCTGATCGATGGTTCTCTCTCATCAATGTTTCTAACTCTCTATCCCTCTCCCTTCTTCTATGTAAAAAAATCAATAAAATATATTAAAAAAATAATAAAATTAAAATAAGTTAAAGCCATAGCCGGTTTTGCCAAGTGGTTAGAACATCAGCCCTCGGACTAAAGGGTTGTGGGTCTAGTCAAGGGCACGTACCTCCTTTGCATGCTTGATTTCCGGCCTCTCACATTGATGTTTCTCTCTCTCTCTCTCCCCCTCCTTTCCACTCTCTCTAAAAGTCAATGGAAAAAATATTCTCAGGTTAGAATTAACAATGAAAAAGAAGTTAGTTTGAAAAAAAATGTACAGGGGGCTGTAAAACACATCCCAGATATGGAACTCCCCCATTGATGCAAGATTCAAGACTCTTATAAAAGGGCACATCTTCTTAAGTAGAATATCTTAAAAACATATAGCCTTTAGTTCTTTTCTCAGTCTCAAATCTCTGATTAATAAATCACTGTACTGTAGTTCTGTATTTTCAATCCAGTAACCCTGACTCGCTTAGATGGAAAGGCTGTCTGTCACCTTCCCTGG
>NW_006286587.1:957826-960288 GCF_000327345.1 Myotis davidii | reverse complement strand
GCTGGCAGGGGAGTGGTTAGGGGGTGATCAGGCTGGCAGGAGAGTGGTTAGGAGGTGATCAGGCTGGTAGGCAGAAGCAGTTAGGGGCAATCAGGCAGGCAGGCAGATGAGCAGTTGGGAGTCCTGGATTGTGAGAGGGATGTCCGACTGCCAATTTAGGCCCGATCCCTGTGGGTCCCAGACTGGAGAGGGTGCAGGCTGGGCTGAGGGACACCACCCCCGCTCAGTGCACAAATTTCGTGCACTGGGCCTCTGGTATTGTATAATATAGTAGCAACCAGCCACATATAGGTAATTTAACTTCAATTCATTAAAATTAAGCTCCTTAGTTACACTACCCAGTATCAAGTGTTCAAGAGCCACATGTGACTGCTGTATTTGACAGAGCAAATAAAGAACATTTATATCATTGTCAGTTGACCAGTGATGTTGAGTTTCAATACATTTATTAACACATTTTGTGCCACATAGAAATCTCTAAGACATACGCTGGAGACCGCACGTTTTGGGGCAAACTGCACGTTATTTAAATCATCATAATGCACTTTAGGTGTTGTTTTTCAATAACATTTTTATTTACAAAAACAATTAAACAATTAAAGTTCCTAGTACTTTTTTAACGTATGGTACTGCGTAAAACGTTTTCCTCTATGAAGAGGGACCAAACAAAATTTACATAAATATCTAGATTCGCTCCTTTTTCCATGGGCGTGAAAAACAAGAACACTCGTGAGGGGTCCTTAACAGATGGCCCGCGAAACACGAGAAAACTCCTGATCGGTATGAAATGTGTTAAATATCTAAGGAAATTTAATTCACTGACATAGGGTATGAAGAAATTTAATCGGTTAAGCCTAAATTAACATTAACTAAAGAGCAAGTGAAAGTTATTGTTCTTATTTCTATACAAAAATTACAATGCTTACAAGTACAATGACAAGACTAAAAAAACCTAGGTTTTTAATTTATGACTTAAATGGAATATTTATTTGAAGCCCAAGTAATTTTAAATAGTTCTTTCCATGCACAAAATCCCATTCAGACATTAAAAACACAGATAACCAAGCTGCTCTGTTAACCACTACTCGCTCTATAGCAGCCTTCATCGAAGTAGAACCTTTGAAACTAAGTTCAACTGAGTTAAGTATGAACTGTTTAAGCAATTTCTCCTACTAACAATGGAGAATCAGACTGAATGCCATATAACCCCTCACCCAAAGGTAAGAACACATCTCAATCTGCCTTAATACCCACCCCATTTGATAAAATTCTTGTACCCTCCTTTATTCTTAGTTGAAATGTAAAACTTAAGTAAGTCCTATATTGTATGCACCTGTACTATTCTGAAAGGTTTCCAAATACTGTTCACAGTACCTGGGAATGCCTCTGGAAAGGGGAACTTGAAAGAGGAGGGAGAGAGAATTACCTTTTACTGTGCATGTTTAGTACTATTTATTTTAACATGTACATGTATTAATCATTTAAATGCATACATGACTTGCCTGGCCAGTGTGGCTCAATGGTTGAGTGTTGATCCATGAACCAGGAGGTCATGGTTTAATTCCTGGTCAGGGCACATGCCTGGGTTGTGGGCTCAATGCTCAGGAGGTGGCATGCAGGAGCAGCTGACAGACGATTCTCTCATCATTGATGTTTCTGTCTCCCTCTCCCTCTCCCTCTCCCTTCCTCTCTGAAATTAATTAAAAAATATATATTTTTTAAAAGGACAAAGAATAACAAGTGTTGGCAAGGATGTGAAGGAACTGGAACCCTTGTGCAATGCTGCTGGGAAAATAAAATGGTGCCGTTGCTTTAGAAAATAGTTTGGCAGCGCCTCTAAAAATTTTAACTGCACAATTCCAATCCTAGATACAATGTGCTAAGTAAGAAAGAATTATGCTAAGTAGTTGACATGCACTAACCCTTCAACAAAAATATGCAGTAAAAGAATACTAGTGTTGAATCTATTAGGTGAGAAAACGGAATCTCAGAAGAGTGAAGTACTACTTTGTTCAACCTCACAAAGCATGGCCAATATGGGCTATGAATCCTAATCACATTTAACTCCCAAAATTAAAATAACTCTATGGCCTGACAGAATATATGAAAGAAATACAAAGTCCAATTTTATTTAGAAAAAAATTTTGATTAAGAAGTTAGTTTAAGCCCTGACCAGTTTGGCTCAGTGGCTAGAGCGTCGGCCTGTGGACTGAAGAGTCCCAGGTTTGATTCCGGTCAGGGGCATATACCTTGGTTGCGGGCACATCCCCAGTGGGGGGTGTGCACAAGGCAGCTGATCAATGTTTCTCTCTCATGGATGTTTCTAAATCTCTATCCCTCTCCCTTCCTCTCTGTAAAAAATCAATAAAATATATTAAAAAAAATAATAATTTTATGGCTGGGGTCACCACAACCTCAGGAACTGTATGAAAGGGTCAAGGCATTAGGAAGGTTGAGAACAA
>NW_006286587.1:952837-954071 GCF_000327345.1 Myotis davidii | reverse complement strand
GGACAAAGAATAACAAGTGTTGGCAAGGATGTGAAGGAACTGGAACCCTTGTGCAATGCTGCTGGGAAAATAAAATGGTGCCGTTGCTTTAGAAAATAGTTTGGCAGCGCCTCTAAAAATTTTAACTGCACAATTCCAATCCTAGATATATACCCAAGAGAAATAAAAACATATGTCCACACAGACACTTATACATGAATGTTCACAGCAGTATTACTCATAATAGCCAAAAAGTGGAAACAAGCCAAAAAGTCACTAATTGATTATGGACAAACAAAATGTGATGTCCATACAGTGGAATATTATATTATTCAGCTATAAAAAGGAAAAAAAGTACTGATACAGCTATAACATGGGGAAAAAACCCCCAAAAAACATTGTGCTAAATAAAAAAATCTAGTCACAAAAGCCACATATTGTATAATTCCACTTACATGAAATGTACAGAATAGGGGAATCCACAGAGACAGATTAGTGGTTGTCAGTGGCTGGGGAGAAGGTGGAATGGGAGTAAAGCTAATGGGTACAGAGTTTCTTCTTGGGGTGATGAAAATGGTCTGAAATTAGACAATGGTGATGATTGCACAACTCCATGAATGATCTAAAAACCACTGAACTGTATGTACATTTTAAAAGGATGAGCTTCATGGTATGTAAATTATCTCAATAAAGCTCTTTTTTTAATTACAAAAAAATGCTGTCATAGCAAATTTCTTTATAAGAAAAAAGCAGTTACTTTTTCATTCACTGTTAAAATAATACCTTTACTTGAAGAGAAAGGATTAAGGATATTAATTTTTCAAGTAATATTTACTAGGTAGCGATTTATCACAGGAAAAGTTGGCTTTTTTTAATAAAAGAAAAGTGCATAACATCAACAACTCTACTAGATAACAATGAATGGTTACCTGCCTCAATAGTTCATGAAGAGGCAGTGAAAAAAATTTCATCTTTTTATTCAGCCAAAGCACTATGGACAATTACTCCAAATAGCAATGCTATTAAGGCAGTCATTTATCATTAAGAATTTCTTCTCCAGCCCAGCTGACATGGCTCAGTGGTTGAGCATTGACCTATGAACCAGGAGGTCACAGTTCCATTCCCAGTGAGGGCACATGCCTGGGTTGCAGGCTCAATCCCCAGTGGGGGGCATGCAGGAAATAGCTGATCAATGATTCTCTCTCATCTTTGATGTTTCTCTCTCTCTCTCCCTCTCCCTTCCTCTCTGAAATCA
>NW_006286587.1:949903-951204 GCF_000327345.1 Myotis davidii | reverse complement strand
CAATGCAGGAGCTGCCCCCTGGAGGTCAGTGCACTCTGAAAGGAGGAGTGCTGCTCAGCCAGAAGCCCTGAGCCCAGCTCAGGGGAGCAGCCCAAACCCAGCAGTCGGACATCCCCTGAGGGCTTCTGGACTGGGAGGGGGCGCAGGCCGAGCTGAGGGCCCCCCCCCCCCCCCCCGTGCATGAATTTCGTGTACCGGGCCTCTATTAAAAAATATATTTAAAAAAAAGATGTTAATACTTTTGAGTTAAGTTTAGGACATGTGTCTTTTAAAAGTTGATCATTCAGCCCTAACTGGTTTGGCTCAGTGGATAGAGTGTCGGCCTGAAAACTGAAGGGTCCAGGGTTCGATTCCAGCCAAAGGCACATGCCTGGATTGCGGGCTCAATCCCCAGTGGGAGGAGTGCAGGAGGCAGAAGATCAATGATTCTCTCTCATCATTGATGTTTCTATCTCTCTCTCCCTCTCTCTTTCTCTCTGAAATCAATAAAAATATATATTTTTAAAAAATTTGGACACATATGTAATACCCTTTGTAATAAAAAATAAAAAATAAAATTTCTTCTCCAGTACAACTTCCCTCCAGTAGCTCACAAAACAATGGATTTTTCTTGGAATTATTAAAAGAGAATGTAGCCTGGCTGGTGTGGCTCAGTAACTGATCATCAACCTATGAACCAAGAGGGATGTTTCTCTCTCTCTCTCTCCCCCTCCTTTCCACTCTCTCTAAAAGTCAATGGAAAAATATTCTCAGGTTAGAATTAACAATGAAAAAGAAGTTAGTTTGAAAAAAAATGTACAGGGGGCTGTAAAACACATCCCAGATATGGAACTCCCCCATTGATGCAAGATTCAAGACTCTTATAAAAGGGCACATCTTCTTAAGTAGAATATCTTAAAAACATATAGCCTTTAGTTCTTTTCTCAGTCTCAAATCTCTGATTAATAAATCACTGTACTGTAGTTCTGTATTTTCAATCCAGTAACCCTGACTCGCTTAGATGGAAAGGCTGTCTGTCCCCTTACCTGGGTGACACTACAGCTCCAGAAGAAAAAGATGTGAGCAATAAGATAAGGCATACTAAACTCAAGATACTAATACTTTTGTCCTAGCTGGTTTAGCTCAGTGGATAGAGCATCGGCATTCGGGCTGAAGGGTCCTAGGTTCAATTCCAGGTCAGGGCACATGCCTGGGTTGCAGGCTCGATCCCCAGTAGGGGGTGTGCAGGAGGCAGCTGATCAATGATTCTCTCTCATCATTGATGTTTCTATCTCTCTCTCCCTCTCCCTTCCTCTCTGAAA
>NW_006286587.1:943906-945976 GCF_000327345.1 Myotis davidii | reverse complement strand
CACCCCCAGCTGTGAGTTTGACATGCTTTCCACTGTACATCTGCTCACACTTCCCTCTTTGTAGTTATGCATGCTCTACTCCAACATCCCTTTGACTTGTCTTATGACCAGGCCAAATTAACTGCTTCCTAGAAGTTCCCATGGATTTCTGCTTATAACAGTTATCCCAGAGAGAGAGGGAGAGAGGGAGAGAGGGAGAGAGAGAGTGGTCACTCATCCTATTGAGAGAGAGAGAAAGAAACAGAAATATGTTTGCCCCCAATGATAGATCATGAGTATCTCAAGTGCAATACATTTACAAATAAAACTGCTTAATTAATTTCCTCACTATCCTGATAAAGACAACTGAAACTTAGAGCCCTGGCTGGTTTGGCTCAGTGGATAGAGTGTCAGCCTGCGGACTGGAGGATCCCAGGTTTGATTCCAGGTTTGATCCCAGTCAAGGGCACATGCCCCGGGTGTGGGCTCGATCCCGGTAGGAGGCATGCAGGAGGCAGCCAATCAATGATTCTCTCTCATCATTGATGTTTCTACCTCTCTCCCTTTCCCTTCCTGAAATCAATAAAAACATATTTAAAAATAAAAGTAAATTGCCATTAAAAAGAGAATCTAGTGAATGCATGCTAAAAACTTCTATACCAGTGGTTCTCAACCTTCCTAATGCCGCGACCCTTTAATACAGTTCCTCATGTTGTGGGGACCCCCAAACATAAAATTATTTTCATTGCTACTTCATAAGTAATTTTGCTACTGTTATGTATCGTAATGTAAATATCTGATATGCAGGATGTATTTAGGCGACCCCTATGAAAGGGTCGCGACCCACAGGTTGAGAACCGCTGTTCTATACTTTTATAACTATACTAGCGGCCCGGTGCACGAAATTTGTGCATGGGGCGTGGGTGGCCTGTCCTTCAGATCAGCCTGCACCCTTTCCAATGTGGATCCCTCTCGCAATCTGGGACCTCTGGTTCCTAACCGTTCACCTGCCTGCCGGCCTGCTCGCCCCCAACTGCTCCCACCCTGCTGGCCTGCTCATCCCCAACTGTCCCCCTGCTGGACTGCTCACTCCAAACTGCCCCCCTGCTGTCTTGATCACCTCCAACTGACTGCCACTGATGGCCTGCTTGCTCCCAACTGGCCCCCCTGCTGGTCTGCTTACCCCCAATGGCCCCGCCCCCCACCAGCCTGATCACCGACAACTGCCCTCCCCTCTTGGCCTCTAACCACCTCTACCTCGGCCCCACCACCATGGCTTTGTCCAGAAGAACATCTGAAAGGTCTCCTGGAAGGTCTCTCAGTCTAATTAGCATATTACTCTTTTATTACTATTTGTCTGTAAATATGGTTATGATTGCAGATATGAGTAGGACCAGGTAAAATTTTATAGAATAGGCCTTTTATTACAGGTGGTGCACCATGTATGCATTTTTTCTAAGGAAGTTTTCCCACCCAGCCTGAGCTCCGCCATTAATCCCCACCCACAGGGATACCCTGCCTACCAGGCCTGGACTCTGCGATCAATGGCAGAGCAGAGGCAGGCGTTTCCCACCTGGCCTGGGCTCTGCCATTAACCACCGCCTAGAGGGCAGCTCTCCCTGCCCTGCCCACCCTACCAGGGCTGTGTGATCAATGCTGCTTCTCTCCCTCTCCCTTCCTCTCTGAAACCAATTCTATCTAATAAGAGTAATATGCAAATTAGCCATTACTCTGCAACAAAGATGGCAAGACCCATAGCGGCCAGGGCAGGACGCTGGCGGTGTCATCCCAGCAATGTGAGCCCAGCGGGCATCACCTTGGCGACCCACAAGCAAGCAAGCGCAGCCCGCAGGCAGCATCCAGCAGGGCCTGCTTGCCCATTGCAGTGGTGTGGAGCAGGCAGGCCCCGCAGAGAGCAGAGAACCACGGGGAGCGGGCCCAAGCCGTCAGTAGGACATCCCCTGAGGGCTCCCGGATTGGAGAGGGTGCAGGTCGGGCTGAGGGAACGCCCCCCTCCACACCTCCTCCTGCTGTCCTCGTGCATGAATTTCATGCACCAGGCCTCTAGTTATTTATAATACCCCTAAAGCA
>NW_006286587.1:930919-939254 GCF_000327345.1 Myotis davidii | reverse complement strand
ACTGGGCAGGTAGCCTGGGCCTCTCTCTGCGAGGCGATCAATTGCGAGGCTCTGCGATGGATCGCCCCAAAGAGGTAGGCCCTGCCCACCTGGCTGGGGCTCTGCGATGGGCACTCCTAGCACGGCTTTGTCCGGAAGGAGGTCCAGAAGGTCTCCCAGTCTAATTAGCATATAACCCTTTTATTAGTATAGAAGATAGCAAAACTCCCACACTGCAAAATTTGTTTTAATATTGTTCAAATCTTCAGCAACATTTTCTACTCATCTTATAGGAGTATTTGCTGACAAAGGAATGCATTATTTTCTAAGTATTATGTGTACATTTTTTTTTTAATGAGTCTTTTTTTGGTGGGGGGAAGGAGGGACAAGACAGAAAGAACCTGCCAAAATGGTATGTGCCTTTTTGTCCTTTGTAAAATAAACAAACAGCCCTAACCGGTTTGGCTCAGTGGATAGAGCATCGGCCTGCAGACTCAAGGGTCCCAGGTTCGATGCCGGTCAAGGGCATGTACCTTGGTTGTGGGCACATCCCCAGTGGGGAGTTTGCAGGAGGCAGCTGATCGATGTTTCTCTTTCATCGATGTTTCTAATTCTCTATCCCTCTCCCTTCCTCCCTGTAAAAAAATCAATATATATTTAAAAAAAAACAAAAAAAACCCCTCAGAATATATACTTCAATAATTAAGCTAGTAAAATTATGCACAGCATCCGACTGAATAGCCTATGACTTTAAAAACCACTGGGAAAAAAATGTAGAGGTTCCTTTTATGCTCCAGATGCTTAGTTTTCAAATGTCCCAGTGCTAGTGATAGCGTAGTATTATATTATTTAATATCTCAAGTTTCTACATACTCTCAAAACAAGGTTCCTATTAATGACAGAGGATGTAAATCCAATTTTGTTTGTTTTTTAAATATTTTTATTGATTTCAGAGAGGAAGGGAGAGGGAGAGATAGAAACATCAATGATGAGAGAATACTGATCGGCTGCCTCCTGCACACCCCTACTGGGAATCAAGCCTGCAACCCAGGCACGTGCCCTTGACTAGAATCGAACGCAGGACCTTTCAGTCGCAGGCCGAGGCTCTATCCACTGAGCCAAACTAGCTAGGGCATTGTTTGTTTTTTAAATATTTTTATTGATTTCAGAGAGGAAGGGAGAGGGAGAGATAGAAACATCAATGATGAGAAAGAATCACTAATCAGCTGCCTCCTTCATGCCCCACACTGGGGATCAAGCCCACAACCAGGTATATCCCCTGGCCAGGAATCAAACCATGACTTCCTGGTTCATAGGTTGATGCTCAAACACTGAGCTATGCTGGCTGAGCTAAATCCCTGGTTTAAATAGGCTTCTCGATATTTCCAATATAATAAGAGCTGACTGTTTCTCTCTCATCTATGTTTCTAACTCTCTATCCCTCTCCCTTCCTCTCTGTAAAAAATCAATAAAATATATATATTTTTAAAAAGTTGATCAGATTCGGCTAATGAAAAGCACTTGAGTCTTAAAAGAACCTGCTTTATTACATTAATAAGTTTAATTTTTTAATACTGCTCAAGCAATTAAGGAGATTCTGTTTGTTAAAGTGGTAACTCTGACCTGTCAAGAAAGTTGTGCTTGACAGACTGAATGTATAAATGTTTGTTTGTTTTTTCAGTTTATTTTTTATTTCAAGAAAAACGATGTTATGTGGGTACCTTCCTCAGTTTGGTGCTCTCTGCTGGAGAGCCCATCTTTGGAATTAGATCCCAGAGTTCTCAGTGGCTCCACCCTACAGCTGAGATATCTCTCCAGGACTTCAGTTGCCATCTGTGGATGCCCAGCCAGCCCTTTTGCACCTCCGCCCCTCCTACCGGAATGTATTTGGGTGCTCCTATATTGGGTGCATATGTTTACCGGAGTTATATTCTCTTGTTGAATCTATCCCTTTAGTATTATGAAGTGCCCCTCCTTATCTCTTGTTATGGCCTTCACTTTGAGGTCAATTTTGTCAGATATAAGTATTGCTACCCCAGCTTTTTTTTTTTTTTCAACCATGACTTCCTGGTTCATAGGTTGATGCTCAAACACTGAGCTATGCTGGCTGAGCTAAATCCCTGATTTTATTAATTTTTTACAGAGAGGAAGTGTAATAAGAGCTGACTTATTTAATCTGATTTAACAGTTCACCAAGAGTTCATAATAGGAGATGAATGATTAGCTCTGCCATTTTGTTTGTTTGTGCTCAAATTATTGGCATTTTCTTCAATCACTGATTTCTTTCCAGAAATAATTTTAAGTCACCTGTCCATTTTGTAAAGGTTTAATAAAAACTGCATCATATACACTGTTACCAGTATATTGCAATACACTAAAAGCAAATATATATGGCTCTGCATGCTCACTGCAGAACTCCCTTCTCTTCCTTTAAGACACCCAAAGTTCTGTAGTTAACATGGTGACACTGATTGACCTGTAGACCCAAGAAGATACCAGTGACAATCCTAAGCTTAATACAAATTTAAAAATCAATTAAAAACAACAACAAATAAACATATCCTTGGGTGAGTTAAAAAAAAAAAACACCTAGGGGTGAGCAGTTGCATCACTAATATTTTTAAAATATATTTTTATTTATTTCAGAGAGGAAGGGAGAGGGAGAGAGAGCTAGAAATATCGATGATGATAGAAAATCACTGATCAGCTGCCTTCTGTGCCTATTGGGGATCGAACCTGCAACTCAGGCATGTGTCCTGACTGGGAATCGAACCGTGATCTCCTGGATCATAGGTCAATGCTCAACCACCTGTTGGCTTGCATTGCTAATCTTTGTAAGTTCCCCATGTGAATTTACAGTACAGCCAGGGAAGAGAACTACTCCCCCTAGTCATCTTGATCAGTCAGCTTCCGGTGCTCACCAAACTCTCAATTAGGTCTTGCTAGTCCAAGTGTGATCCACCTACCAGTAGCCATCTGCCTCACCTGGGAGCTGGTTAGTCATGCAGAATCCAAATCCCAACCCCCCAGACCTACTGAATCAGGACTTGGCATTTTAACAAGATCCCAGATGTTTCATGTGAGCATTCAAGTTAGAGAAGCACTGCCCTAAGATACCAAAACCCCTTCCCAGCTCACGGCCTTTGTAAGTGATGTTCAACTACAAATGTTGTGTAACACCGAACTTCTCTAGCAATCACAAGGTATCCTATTCTTCCCCTTTGATCATATTTGTAATTACCATAAAGTGATTAATGCCTATTAATGTATTAGCCCTGTAAGGGCAGGCATCACATCTATGATACTCTGGAGTATTCCCAGCTCCTGGCACAAGATCTGCTATTTTTAATCAAACAGCATCTAGTCTTTTGTTTCACACCAATATGATCTTACCCTAAATTTCTACGCTACTTCTGTCCCATCAATAATGCCTTTCTTCAAAAAGAAGTTGCTTTTAGTTACATAACTCTTGGGTATGATATATATCATGCTTTCAAAATCTAAAAAGCTACTGGTCTCTTTTTCTAAAGAAATATAAATTAAACATAATTCAAGGTACCTTACATTGTTTTTAAGTTAATAAAATCAAATATCAGTGTTTGTTTGTAATAGCACTGGAGACTGGCAGGATACATAAATTGCTGATGGTGTTATAAATTAATTCAGCCTTTCCAGACAGCAGTTTGGTACTGAAGCCATATCCTGAAGTCAGTGAACCCACTTTAGTGATAAAAGTCCAAGAAAATAATCCAAAAAACATTTTTGAACATGGATGCTCAGAAGTACCATTTTTAATAGTAAAAAGGAGAAAAAAATCAAAACAAAAAAGAATGCACAAACTACAGTTATCAATGCATAGGATACTATTAAGTAAATATAAAATAGTTGATGCTATGCAAGAATACAAAAATAGCCTGGCTAGTGTTGCTCAGTGGTTGAGCATTGACCTATGAACCAGGAGGTCACAGTTCAATTCCAGGTCAGGGCACATGCCCAGGTGTTGATATCTCTCTCTCCCTCTCCCTTCTCTGAAATCAATAAAAAAATATTTTTTTAAAAAGAATATAAAAATATTCTGTATGTACTGATTAGAACTATAAAAAAAAGCTATGCCTCTACAATGACACAAATGGATATGAATTTAGAGTAAGGTTTAACATTTAATGGATTCTGTTTTCTACAAAGAATATATTAAGGCAAATTTTAACGTTGGGTTATTGTAGGTTTACTGGTCAGTTTTATTAAGTTAGTGTTATAGCTATTTTTGTTGCACTTAGACTCCCTGAAAAAAAAATTTCTTAACAAAAAACATTTCTTCAGTTTTGACATTTGAGGACATTTATTAGTTACTGAACTAGAAATAAAAGACAAGATTCTAAATTTGGCCAGCTTCCTGCTTATACCTCAAACTTCACTTCACCTGTATCTCATTTTTTCCACATGAAGGTGGGGAAAAATAATGCAACAATGATTACAAATAGACTCTAAGCACCTCCAATAAAAGGTGTTGGGCAAATACAAATATCAGAGCTGCTTAAAAAAACAACCACCACCCACACTGTCTTACACAAGTCTCTTTATCTTTCTGAGCCTCAATGTCTCCCCCTGTAAATTGACAGAAATGTTAGGATCACGTGGGGAGGGGGTGCATATTCTCTGAAAGATCCATTGAGTCCCATTCACATTTGGGGGAGAGAGGATAAGTTAATACAACCCCTTAGAAGGGGTGATTTGGCTATATGCCTAAAAATTCTAAATGCACATGAATTGCCCTGGCCTGTGTGGCTCAGTTGGTTGGGCGTTGTCCCAAGCACCAAAAGGCTGCTGGTTTGATTTCAGGTCGGGACACAGGCCAGATTTGTAGGTTTGATCCCCAAGCGGGCAGTGTTCCCTAATGGGGGTCATGCGAGAGGCAGCCATTGGATGTACTACCCTCCCTTTGATGTTTCTCTCTCTCTCTCTTTCTCCCCCTCTCCCTTTCTCTCTCTTAACAAAATTTCTTTTTTTAAAAATGCACATGTATCCTTTGAGCTAGTAATTCCACTCTCAGAAATATATTGTTCACATAATTTTATATATGAGCACATAAAGTATGTATAAGGACATTCATTGTATCACAGTTATACAGAAACTGTAATACAGAAAAACTGTTTTACAGAAAAACGTGGAAACAACTTACATAGGGGAAGAGTGTGGGTAAGCAGACACATGTTTATAAAGGAACAGTGTCTATGTAAGGCCACAAAACTGGAAACTTCAGCCATCTCTGGGGAAGTCAGGGTATGAGGGAGACTTATTTTTCTCTATGCCCTCTTGTATACTGTTGGAATCTTTTCTTATATGTATTTATTATCTTAAAACTGAGCAGGATTCTCTATAGGCCTCATCTGAGTCTAAAAGGCTGTGATTCTGCCTCTGTGGCGCCTGGCCATTGCAGGGGTAACAACACCTGGCCCCACAATACCCCAAATGACCTTTCTAAAGCCCAGTCAGCCCAAGTCCCTGACTTCTTTTAAAATCCTCCAGTGGCTTTCCTCTGGCCAAACTTTAACACAGCACATATAGCCCTCAAGCTCATCCTACTCTCATCTTCCACCCTTCTTCCTATCCAGTCCAACTATGTTTAACCCCTCCAGACTCCCCAAGGACAGTGGGTTCCTTCCACCTCCAAACCCACTTGTGCTGTTCCCTTTCCTGTATCCTGTCCACCATACACAAACTCCTATGCATCCTCATGACCAAAGGCCCCTTCTCAGTAAAGCTTTCTTTTTTTATTTTTTAAATATATTTTATTGATTTTTTACAGAGAGGAAGGGAGAGAGAGAGTTAGAAACATCGATGAGAGAGAAACATCGATCAGCTGCCTCCTGCACATCTCCCACTGGGGATGTGCCCACAACCCAGGTACATGCCCTTGACCGGAATCGAACCTGGGACCTTTCAGTCTGCAGGCCGACGCTCTATCCACTGACCCAAACCGGTTTCGGCCTCAGTAAAGCTTTCTTGAACCACCTGCGGAGGCAATGCCTCTACACAGCCTGGCAGATGCTCTGGAACTAGAGTGCCAAGATCAAATCCTACTTATTCTCTCATCTGCCCACTGTATAGTCTCAGTTTCCACCCTTGTCAAATAGGAATAAGCCCCTGCATGACTGTTGAAAGCATTAAATAATTCATGGAAATTTATTACACAGCTTGTCACAAAGCAAATAAAAGGAAATAGTTATTATTATTACACTTTCATACCACCTGTGATGTATTTGTATTCATCTGTCCTGCATTAGACTCTGAGCTCCTCAAAGGTTAAGACTGGATCTCCTGCCCAGACGGCGCGGCTCAGTGGTTGAGCGTCGACCTATGAATCAGGAGTTCACGGTTCAATTCCCGGTCAGGGCACATGCCCGGGTTGCAGGCTCGATCCCCCGTGTGGGGCGTGCAAGAGGCGGCCGATCAATGATTCTCTCATCACTGATGTTTCTCTCTCTCTCCCTCTTCCTTCCTCTCTGAAATCAATAAAAATATATTTTTTTAAAAAATTGGATCTCCTCACTTTTAATTTCTATCCCAAGCACTTCCCCTAACAAATAGAAGGCACATGAATGTACTTAGGTCAGAGGATTGGCTTTTCTGGTTCTGAATTTCACCCAGATGGTAAATAAGCAGCTAAAAGGTCCCAGTAAACAGCCTCCTGGATCTCATATGCCTAGGAGCAGTGGTCGCCAACCGATGGTCCGCGAGGTCCAAAAGGTTGGCGACCGCTGCCTTAGAGTGCACATTATCAGGCAGACCACTTCAGGAAGGCAGAGGTGAAAAGACTCCGTGAGGCTTTCGGCCTTTCAGAGACAGTCAAGCAAGCCTGCATGCCAGTGGGGTATGAGACCTGACAGCTCCTGCCTGCTAACTACTAATGGGGGGTGGGGGGAGCTGACTGGGATGAAAATGGGAAGATGGAGAATCAGAGATCCCAGAAGTCCTAGGCAGGCACTCCAAGAAAGCCTTCAGGAAACAGTCAACAAAGATTCTTTTGAGAAGTGAGTACCTGGAAGTAAACAGAGCCAAGATATAAGGGGAAAGAGATGGGACAGGACCTACAAGCCAATTGAGAGGAAAATCCTCTGAGCATGGGAGATGGAAAGGTGCACACGGCACAGCTCCTGCCCTCAGGAAGCTGCTCCAGTGAAAAGGACTTTAAAGGAAAAGACCGAGCTGACCAGGTAGGTAAAAGCAAGAGGCTCACACGAGCATCGCCATCCAGACACGTGAAAAGGCGGACGAGCAGCTCTGAATGGCCAGGGAGGGGGCTCTGGGGAAGGAGCATCCGAGAATCCAGCTAAGACTCAAAGAATACGCGGAGGCCACGCTGCCGAGGGCCTTGTATGACTTGATAAGACATTTCAGGCTGCGCTCATCCCACGGGAAAAGGAGAGTGAGGGAATTTCTAAGTAAACAAGTGACAGCATCAGCTCTGTGTTTTTTGAAGGAGTGGCCAGGCAGGAAGATGTTCGCCCATGTTCCCTGTCACGCCTCTCCCCGCCCACCATCTTCTGGTTCCCCGGCTGCCTCCAGAGCAAGCAGGTGGCAAATGAGGGGACCTCTGGGGGAGATGTGACGGTTCTAGAGCAGGAATCCCCACCCTACCCCGGGCAAAGGCTCCTGAAGGCATTCGCCCTGCCCTGGGAGGTTCGGAACGTTCTTTTCCTGCCTTACAAACAGCCTGACCTCAAACACACACACACACACACACACACACACTCCCTTCCACATTGGGCTCAGCTCTGACATTATTATTTTTATCTTCAGGAAATACAACTAGGACCTAATTTAAAAAGCAACAACAACACGATCTTCTCTATTTTATTCTACCAAAAGTCAACAGGGAGGGGGGAATCTGCATTCCCAATTGGCTTATTCTGAATTCTGGGCAGCTCTGAGTGAGCTCCAATTCCCCTTCCTCGGCGGCCTCAACAGTTGGGATGGGCCGAATAAAGGAAGGCCCGGAGAGGGGCCTGGGGGCCTTTCGGGGAAAGAAAAGTTGGTCTCCGCAAGAGCAAATTTTCTCATGCGCTGAGTTTCCCTCTTTTAAATGGACCTGAGCAAATTCTGCTCTCGCCGTTCCAAGTTTCTTCTTTCAGAATAAACTATAGCAGTCCTGGTCCGCACGCAAAGTTCCTGGGCACTCGACAGGGTCAGCGTCCTGTCCCGCACGTTTCCGGGGACCCCCCCGCCCCCGCCCTCGCCCCCGGACAGCGCGAGGATGTGAGAGCCGACTGGGTTCTAGACACCCGACGGGTTCTTCCCGGAATAAAAAGGATTGGGGCTCCCGCCAGCGACCCCTCCCACCCGTGCCCCGGAGCCA
>NW_006286587.1:903510-930571 GCF_000327345.1 Myotis davidii | reverse complement strand
CTCACTGTCTCGCGCACCGCGCTGGAGGTGTGCGCCCCATCGAAGCCCTTGTCCTCGAGGGAGCAGAACCCCGGGAGCACCGGCCACCGGTACACCCACGCCTTCCGCCTCTCTACAGTCCCAGCCCCTTAGACGTGGGCCTTCTTCCCTGTGTTCAGATGCGAAAACTGAGGCCAGATACAAGTTACACCAAAGTCTAGCGACAATGCCGTCTTTCCACTCCTCTCTCCAACCGTGTTCCATCCAGATTTTTTGTTTCCTAATTGCTGCAAGGTATTTAAAGGAAGAAGCCTCTCACTGGCGAGAGAGAGGAACCTGCAGAGCCCCTAGAACGGGTCTGGCATTGTGGGTGTCGTCTTTCATCAAGTCGGCCCACGCCATCCCCACCCGAGCCCCAGGGAAATAGCCCTCGCTTTCCAGATGCACATACCGGGGCCTGGCTCGCCACGGAGCCGGGTAGAAACCCAACACAGGGTGCTCTGCGGTGGGGTGTTGTTTCCGATAGGCCTGGCGGGGGAGAGGAGGGAGGTTCAAAGCGTAGGGAGGACCCAAAGATGCGTCCCCGTCGTCCCCCCCTCCCCCGGGCTAGGACCGGGTTGGGGGCGCGTAGCTCCTCGCCAGTGCTCCCTGTCCCAGTGTGGCTCCCCAAAGCCGGCCGGCCGTTTGTCCAGTAGGAGCGGGCTCCCAGGCTGCAGGCCGTGGGCGTCAGGGGCTAAAGGCCAATTGGAGTCGTGGTGGGTGGGGGGTGAGACCATTCGGCGTCCCTCCGACACACCGGGACCCACACCGGGAGAGTGGAGACAGATGGCACAGCAGTGTGCGAGCGGAGCGTGGCAATGACCCTTCACCCGAGACCAGAAGTCTGCGCGACCTGGGGTGGGATGCGGCGGCCCTTTCCTCCTGGACCCTGAACCCTCTCTCCCACCGCCTGTCCCGTGGTTTGGCGCGCCCTTGGGAAAGCGTCTGTGGCCAGTGTCAGTTCTTCCTGGCGGGGCGAGTGTGGTGGAGACATTTTGGTGCAAGAGAAGGAGGCCACATCAGTTGCCATTTTAACGGGGTTGGTGCCCTTCCTATGTTCAGTCCCCACCACCGCCAGCAGTTGAAGCACCGACCTAAAATTCTATGCACCCCCTCCCCGGTATTTGTGAAATAAGTGAATGTATGCCGACCAGAGAGAGCTATGGCCTACAAATATGGGATGCAGTGGGCCTCCTTCGGGCCACCCCCTCCCCAGTAGAAAAGTCCCTTCTGGAGTGGGAGATGTTTTTCTCACTCCCTCTTGGCAGCGCTTGCCCAGAAGTAGTGTGGGATGGCCAAACCCAAGGCACCCCTGTGGGACAGACACTTCAGCTCTAAGGCCCCCAGGCCACAAGCCCAATCTCCTGTTAGACCCAAAGAGGGCAGGTTCTTTCATATGCCCACTGTTCATGTTTCCCAGGAAGTCCGACCTCAGTATCTGCACACTAATGGATCTTCAGCTCTAAGGCCCCCAGGCCACAAGCCCAAGAGGGCAGGTTCCCACTGTTCATGTTTCCCAGGAAGTCCGACCGCAGTATCTGCACACTAATGGACGTGAAAAGTCTGCATTCAGAGTGTTTAGAACTCCTGAAAAACAATGACTGTGAATGTAGGAAGCACCTGGGTAACTAGAATAGCAGCACCTCAGGACACACCTGACCACTGTGGTTTTACTTCAGCTACATCTGAGCTACACTAATATTTCTTTAATACATTTCTTTTGGTTCATTTATAATTTTACTTACATTACCATAAAATTTTTGACATGCTATTTATATTTTCCTACAATAAAATAGCTTTTTTTGTTTGTTAATCCTCTCCCAAGGATATTTTTCTATTGATTTTTAGAGAGTGGAAGGGACAGAGGCAGAGAAAGAGACACATCAATTGGTTGTGTCAAGCCTAAAACCAAGGTGCATGCCCTTGACTGAATCGAACCCTAAACCCTTCAGTCCATGGACTGACACTATCCAAAAAGGCTAGGGCGAAGTAGTTAGTTTTGTTTCTTTAAGATCCTTTAAAGAAGGATCCCCAGCCTGACTGAGCACACTTGGGAAAATGCTTCAACTGGGTGTGGGAGAGAACCCTGGGGTTTAAGCCTCTGCATTGGCTAGATGACCTGAATCTCCTTCTGCTGTTCTTCCTGGAACCTCCCAGGACTGTACTGAGAATTGCAGGCATGTACAGTTTGGCAAGTAACCCTGTCTCAGTAAATGCAGTTCTTTCTCTCCATGAGACAGCTGCACTGTGGTCAGACCATTTGTGGTGTGTGTGCAGGGGTGACAGAACCTCAGACCAAAAAGAGACAGGGTCTTGGGTAGCTCATTCCAGAGACCTGGAGGAGAGTTCAGCTTGGCAGCCACACATACCCTGTTTCCAGTGGAAGAGGACAGAGTCCCGTCCTCAGCTGCCCACCTGTGGAGACCAGCCCAGCCTCCCCATCCTATCTGACACTGGGGTGTACACAGCTTCCCCCCCCATCACCACAGGACAAAGGGCTGTCTTCAAAGAGGAGATTAGACCTGAGATAAGGAGGGGAGACAGGCTTCCTGTACCAAGCCCGACCAAGTGGGAGGCCAAACCCTTTCTCCCAGTCCTGCTTGTCTTACCACACGGGAGCATATACCTACAGATAAGTGCCCCAAGAGTCTCAGGGGTCATCAGAAAAAAACTACACTAGGAGAGCTGGAGGATGGGGTAAAGCAGTGGTCACCAAGCGGTGGTCTGTGGACCACTGCTGGTCCGTGAGGTCCGAAAGGTTGGCGACAGCTGGGGTAAAGAACTGTTTCTGCAGACAAGCCACTTCCTCTCTCAGAGCCTCCTTGCCCCATGTAGTAAATGGAACAATGCGTCATTTACTCACAAATACTTATTGAGTGCAGACTATGTGCTGGACACAGCAGGGAATGAGACAGAAAAGGTCTCTGCTCTCATGAACCGTTCTGGATGGGGTGACAGACAATGAACAAGTTAATAAGAAAACTGTTTAAATGCTGTAATGACAACAAAGCAAGGCAATACGATAGAAGGTTGAAGTAAGTGAGAGCCCGGTGCCTTTCCAGGCACTGTTCTATTCCCAAGGGTCACTTGCCAGCACTGGACCTAACAGAGTGCAGCCCCCTCTCCTGAGAAGGTGCCCGGTAGGAGTCTTTGCTCTGATTCTCACTCCAGGGTTGCCATTAATATCCTAAACTAGAAGAAATGTTTCCAAATTCTCTGCCCCTAGCTCTGAAATCCTGGTCCCAGGCCCAATGCTAGTCCTATCCATTGGCTAAGAGTTGGCCCCACCCAGACTGTTCACCCAGGCCTGCCATGCAAATTTCTCAGGGTAGAAGGTTTTTTGTTTTTTAAAAAATATTTTTATTTATTTCAGAGAGGAAGAGATAGAAACATTAATGATGAGAGGGAATCATTGATTGGCTGCCTCCTGCATGTTGGACCAAGCGCCCAACCCAGGCATGCGCCACTGACTGGAATCGAACTTGGGGCTCTCCGACCCACAGGCTGACACTCTATTTACTGAGCCAAACCGGCTAGGGTGGTAGAAGGCATTTTACACAAATTTATAAATTGATCAGTGGAGGATTTGAAGAGAAAAAAAATCTTGGTTGTTTTTAAGATGTCACTATAGGTATATATGTGCATTTGTCAAAACTCAGCAAATGTATACTTAAGATCTGAACATTCTATATATAGACTAGAGGCCCAGTGCATGAAATCTGTGCACAGGGGTGGTAGTGGTGTACCTCAGCCCAGCCTGCACCCTCTCCAATCTGGGACCCCTTGGGGGATGTCTGACTGCCTCTCACAATCCAGGACCACTGGCTCCTAACTGCTTGCCTGCCTGCCTGATCGCCCCTAACCCTTCTGCCTGATCACCCCTAACCACCTCTGCCTGCCTACCTGATCGCCCCTAACTGCTCCCCTACCAGCCTGGTCATCCCTAACTGCACCCCTGCTGGCCTGATTGCTTCTAACCGCCTCTGCTTTGCCCTGCATCTGGGACCCAGGATTCCCTCCTCCGGCCAGTCGCAGGTACCCAGGACCGGGGCTTCCCTCCCTCTGGCTGGCCGCAGGCACCCAGGACCCGGCCGGCTGCAGCCACAGGGGACTGTGGGCGGGTAGTTCGCCCAGGCTGCAGCCACAGGCACTGGCACCCAGGACTGCAGGGCAGACAGCTTGTCCCTCTCCAGGGCTGCAGCCTGGCTGGTCCCATTCCTCTCTCATGAGCTCATTTGTGCCTGGCTGGTCCCCATTCCTCTCTCCAGTGTTGAGTGTCTGAGCAGTTCTGGCTCAAGGGCATGAGGACCATTTGCATATTAACTCTTTATTATATAGGATTGAGAAAAAAACACAAATTACAAATGAACTCTAGCTAGTGAAATGCATTCTGAAATATTTAGAGGTAGGTGTACAAATGACTGCAACTTACTTTGGAATGCATTAACAATGACAGATTGCCCGGCCCTTGTATCTCAGTGGTTGAATGTCAACCCTTGAACCAGGAGGTCATGGTTTGATTCCCAGTCCGGGCACATGCCTGGGGGCTGCAGGAGACAGCCAACCAATGATTCTCTCTCATCATTGATGTTTCTATCTCCCCCTCTCCCATCCTCTCTGGAGTCAATAAAAACACATCAAATTTAAAAAATAAGATAGTAGTAAGAGGATATAGGGATGGAAAGATGTGTGATAAATATATTAAAATGTCAGTGATAGACTCCAGGTGGTACAGGTATTCACTGTAAAATTCTTTCAATTTAGTGTGTATTTGAAGGTTTTCATGATATAATGTTGGAGAGGGGGAAATTAGTGTTTAATTTTACAAAAAAAGTACACATGGTTGCCTTTAATTTTCAACCTCATGAACATCTAGAGTACTTCTCTAAATGCATTAACTTTTTTAATGAAGTTGTAATTAGTTTGTATGTCCTCATTGTTATTTCTCACATTTCTAAAACTTCACGTGTTCAATGTTTAATGTTAGCATATGACAGGAGTAAATATGCTATATGTTCCTTTGGGATACAGACATTATATATATATATATTTTTTTATTGATTTTTTACAGAGAGGGAGATAGTTAGAAACATTGATGAGAGAGAAACATCGATCAGCTGCCTCCTGCACTTCTCTTACTGGGGATGTGCCCGCAACCCAGGTTCATGCCCTTGACCGGAATCGAACCTGGGACCTTTCAGTCCACAGGCCAACGCTCTATCCACTGAGCCAAACCGGTTTCGGCCAGACTTTTTATTGTGTACATTCTAAAAGCAATGCCTAGGGCACCCTGTTCAGAAGGTGGACTGAGTTATATGGTTCCAACTCCTTTTCATTGAAAATAACTAAAAAAGCTGGAGAGAACATTTTTAAAAGGCATTGAAAAGCTACCAGGGAAGTGAAGAATTGTGGGGCCAAGACTGGAGGGGAAACAAGCCCAGAATGAGCCTAGTATTAGAGATCTTCTTTCCTTTCCCTGGAGGTGTCTGCTGATTCTGAGAGAAATCTGATAGACTGTGCCAGATTGTGATTCCAAAAACTGGCCACATTCCCAGTTCTGCACTCTCTTCCAGATTCTTGCAACTCCCCTATCAAGAAGTGGAGTTGATCTCCCACCCCCTTTATTTTAATTTAAAAAAATATTTTTATTGATTTTAGAGAAGGGAGAGGGAGAAATAGAAACATCAATGATGAGAATCATTGATCGGCTGCCTCCTGCACGTCCCCCACTGGGGATTGATTTGCAACCGACATGTGCCCTGACCAGGAATCAAACCGACTTCCTGGTTCATAGGTTGACATTCAACAACTGAACCGCGCTGGCCAGGCTTGATTTCCCTTTGAAATTGGGTGGGGTGTGCCTATGTGACTGCCTCAAGAAACAGAATGTGGCAGGTGTGACTCCCAAAGCTCGGTTTGGGAAGGCAACACAGCTCTGCCTGACCCTCTTGGGACGCTGTCATGTTGGTAGGTACTGCAGGTTGTATGTGTTCTGACCAACAGCCCCAGCTAAGGTTCCAGCCAACAAGAGGCTTCCACTGCCAGACTATTACCAAGACTTCAGGTGATTTCAGCCTTCAACTATCAAGTCACCTTCAACCTTTGTCTTCCAGCAGTTGCCCCAGACGCTGTAGCAGACAAAGCGTCCCTGTTTTACCTGTCCAAATTCCTGACCCTCGAGTAAGTAGTAAGCATAATAAATGGTTGCTTTACAATTTGATTTATATTTCCTGGGAGGATTCTCACAAATTTACATTTACAAATCAGGTGGGGGAAGAAAAAGAAAGACCTTACTGGGCCTCTCACTCTGTGATGAGGCTTGCCCTCCTCTGGACTCTGGTTTCCTCCTTTGTCTTCTAGACTGAGGGGGTAACAAGAGGAAAAAGTCATGTCCTCAGTGTGGGGTTGAGGCACTGGGACATGAAGCCAAGGTGCACTGGATTACAAACTGAAGGCTAGAGAGAGGGTCACTAGAGGGCCAAGAAGGCGCTCCTGCTGACTGCGGACGAAACCTCCTTCCCAGGTAGAGTGAAGCCAGTGTCTTGTTTGCAGGTCTTGGTAGAAATGCCCAAAGAATTCCATCCTTTTCTCTCCAGCTCAGAAACCACTCAGGAATTATCACCACTGTTTACAAACAGTGGTTGGGTCTCCAAAGACTCCTCCTCCAATCTCTACAATCTGCTGGCCACATGCCTCTCATTAGTCCTCCAATTCGCACTGCAGTGCAAACCAGTGCAAACCGGGGCCTTGATCAGGGTCCCCTGCTTACAAAGGGCCCAATTTTAGTTCCAGCTCTGAGTCATCCCTCCTGTTACCACAAACATCTAAGGAGAAGCTCTAAGACGCCCAAATGTCTAACATGGTTTCAAATCCATTTTGCCACATATTTGCTGTTACCAAACCTCCCTGGACCTAAAATTCCTCTTCTGTAAAATGGGGTTATGTTGCCTATCTCACAGGGCTGGCATGTGGAATAAATAAAATAATGGTCAAGTGTTTAGCATCCTTCTTGTATATGTGTGTGTACAATGCTTCTCAGTATGGTTCTGGACGAACTGTTGCTTAAGTTTTGTGTCATTCCTTCCCATAATCTTTCTGGGGGCTAGGAGCTTGAGAGAGCTTTCCTTGGTAACTGTACAAAGGGGCAGGTGTCTTATAAATGTAGCTCCTTCTCCAGACCCACCACAACCATGGAGTTTTGCTGAGGTGTCTGTATGGTTCTGCCTCTAGCTTGCTGTTGCTTAGGTGGGACTGCATAGAGCACTCTAAAAGGTTCAACTTTATTTACAACCAGACCCCTGGTTCCCTTCCTACCCCAGCTCCTCAGCTTAGCTCCGGGGGAGAAGCTGAAGTAGTGACTCTTCTGCCACGCTCAGGACCTGAAGAGACGTGCAGGGTGGGCCCCTCACTTCTTCTGGGCTTGTGCCCTGGCCCGCTGAATCTTGTCGGCTGTCGCCCCATCTGTGGCTCCAGTGCAGTGGGACAACACAAGGCTCAGCTCTGCCTCATTCCGGCGCTCGATGGCCACGTCTGCAGCCTGAGCCACATCCCTATGGTTTGAGCAGGAGGGGAGATGGTGTTGGGCTGACCAAGGACACAAACCATGCCCCTGACCAGTCCACTGGCTCAGCCACCTAGCACCCACAGGGCTCTCAGCCGACGCACCCAACAAGAAGCAAGGCCTTGACCTTCTGCTCAGGACCCACTCGGGAGGCGTACTTCTTCGCCTCGTATTTGTTGTGTTGCTTCATGCAGATCTCCACAAAGGGCTTAGAGAGGAAGGGGATAAAGGGAGAAGATAAGGCAGAGCTCCCTTGTCATCTCTTACGAGCAAAACCCTAACTGGATACATTGTCCTTGTATATTTTATATCCTTCAGTGTCTGTAATCCCCTTACCCCTGCCCTGACACACGCCTGCAACAGGTGTGATCTCCACATTCTCAGGGCAGAAACAACTGAAATCAAAGATCTGTTAGAGCCCAGAGACCAATTATTTCCATACACCCACTCCACCAGCCGCTGCTACCCTTCCACAACAGGTGTTTCCTGTCCTCTCAGGCCCTGTGTTTTCTCCCATGGCTGCCCCACCTACCTACACCTCTGAACTGCCTGCCACAGAAAACAACGCCCCTCAAAATAGCCTCCACTGCCTGGCAGATATGTTTTCCCTGTCTCCCTCCACCCTCCACTCAAATTGGACTTTTCCTGGACATCTGCAGGCCGACTCAGGCCCATTCTCCTGTGTACCTGGCCCATGAACACGTGTACACAGAAAGCACCCACTATTTTCATCAGTTGAACAGATGTGCCAGTAGGTCATCAGCCTATCTCTAGGCCCGGTCCTCTCTCCCCAGGACTATCCTCCCTGTCAGGGGTGGAGGGAGGGCCCCTGTCTCACCAGATAGCCAATGGGTGATTTCTTGCTCTTAGAAAACTTCTCTAGTTCCTCCCAGTCTTCCAGATCTGCCAGGGCAGTCAGCTTCAGCCAACAGAGCCTGTGGGGAAGCTGGGCTTAGAGGTGCTGTAGGAGGGACAGGGATCCCAGGACCTTTTGAAGCCCGCACCAACCTCTTGTCGGGGATGCGGAAGTCACGTGCCAGCTGCTCTGCACGCTTGTTGTGGCCACCAAGGATGAGGGTCGTGACTGTGTCATGTAGAGACAGGTCTAGGAACTGACCCCCCAGCTCATCTTCTAGGCGTCGCTGTAGCCGTAGGAGCCGCATTTGATCCTCTGTGGCCTGGGGACATGGATAAAGCAGGATGGAGATGAGAGGGGCAAGGTGGGAAGACAAGGAGAAGAGGCAAGGGAGAAAAGAGTAGGCCAAACCTTGGCTGCAAACTCATTCTTGGCCTTGTAGAAGGCATCGGCTGCTGTCTGCAGAGCTGCGACCCGCCCCTCAATACGCTATGAGGGCAAGAAGGGAAGTCTGAGCTCACAGCTCAAGAGATCTCAGCCCTCCCCACCCAGGATACAGTTTTCTCCCTGATCCATGTGCCAAGGGTCACCAGGACCAGCCTTACCCATTGGGTGACCCACTCTGGTGCCCCTAGTGGGAAGGCTAGTTCCTGTGGGACCAACCCTCATTCTGGCCTCATGTCTTCTCAGACTCTCCCTTAACAGTGAGGACCAGATGGGGTGTGTGCCAAATATGAGGCCTAGATACCTGGTGAAGGAACCAGACCAACAGCCCAGCCCACAGGCCCCACCCACTCTGTGGGCCTCAGACCTCCTCTGCAGCGTAGCTGGCTCGGATGTGGAAGCTGCCCAGCTCCTGGTGGTTGTCGTCCTGATTGTAAAGGTCCTTCAGCGTCTCTAGCTCCTGGTGCTTACAGAACTGGAGCCAGGGCAGGCAATCAGACAGTAAGAATAACTCAGGTGCTCAGGAGGCTCCAGGCCTACCGCTGCCCACTGCACACACCTGTCGGTACAAGCTCAGGGCCATGGGCTGGTTCCGAAGGGTCATGAAAAAATCTCCTCGGTTCAGCTCGTTCTTCAGGTGCAGCAACACCGTGAACACTACGGGACAATAAGGTGGGGTGGGGCTCCAGCAGTTCCTTGCTCAGTCCAGGGGCCCTGGCCTTGGCCTCACCCAAACCTTACTCACCCAAGTCAGTGTCCCCACTCTCGATGGCCTTGCTCAGTGCCAGTTTGCTCCTCTTCATTTTTAGGAGAAGAGGTACCTGCTCCCCAGAGCGAGGCTCATACTCCAGAAGCTATGGGGTGGGGAGGAAGACAGAGAGAGAAGGAGCTGGCCTGGGGGTCTTGGAAACCCAGGTCAGAGCATTTAGAAAGGGCTGGGCACCCACACCTTGATGGCCAGCTCTGTGCGGCCACAGCCATAGGCCCGAGCAGCAATGTCGGAGTAGGAGACACCAGGTGTGTCCCCCAGCTTCTGGTTAATGGCCCGAGCAACATCCTCATCAGACACGTCCTTCTGTTGTACCTACAGAGGGAGGGGGCGTTACACACACCTGGGTCTCACCCTTCACCCCACCTACCCTCAATCAGAACCTGGCCCTTCAGCTCTACACTTCATATTTCCTACATCTCACCAGGGTGTGGAAGTCCCTAAATGTTCCTGGACCCTGTGCTATATCCTCACCTTGTAGCAGGCCCAATGGGCCAGGATCCTGCTGACACCCTGCACTTCAGGAAGGCGCAAGTATTCGCATATCTGGATGGCCAGGGGGTAAAGCCTCCGCAACACAAGCCTGGTAAGGGTATGGGGTGAGGTAGGGTAGAGAGTGAGCGCAGTGGCCACAGTCTGTACCTTGGGCCTCCCAGATCCCAAAGCAATGGGTCAGGAGCAGTGGCCACAAGAGCCCACCAGGGGCTGTAATGCCTATCCACGTAGTGCCCTCCTCCCACATCCTTGGGCTTACTGTACCTGTCTAGCAGTACCTGGATGGTGAGCTGCTTGTATCTGCATTTTACCTGGTTAAGGATCCAGCTGGTAAATAAGGCTTATTTGCTAAAGACCTTCAGGCAGTATCTCTTCCCCCTGTATCCCTGGCAACCCCACTCCCACCCCGCCACCCCTGGCTGTGAACACCCTTCTAGCAGGCTTGGGGATACTGGCTATAGGTGAGGGGGATCCCGATGTGAAAGTCTCGAATGGCATTGAGCACACGCAGGTCCTGACACATACGCACGAAGCCATCAGGTGGAAATCTGTCGAGGAAACACTTTCCGAAGGAAGCAGCCTTCAGAGAGAACCAGAGGACAATAGAAGCAAGCTCCCCTCACACCAGCCCATCCCTGCCCAGTGCCCCTCCCACTAGTCCTGTAGCCCAAGCCAACCCTGAGCAGACTCTTCTGCATGTCTGGCCGGTGCTCATGTCCCGCAGCCTCAATGCACTGCTGCACGGCCTGGGTCAGCTGCCCCAGCTCCTGGATCTCCCGCAGGTACTCATCCGCTTTCTGGCTCTCTTTCTGGGGGAAGTGGGAATGCCAGGGATGGAACATCATGATGGAGAATACCCCCACATCTGGCCCCCCGTCCCTCTGGAATGTGGTTCAAATGAGCTGCAGAAGCTAGAGCCCAAGCTACCTCAGCCCACTCAGTCTACCAAGGTGTTCAGTATTCCCCACAATTGCCTGTGAGAGGCCCTGAGACCTCTTTTATTTTATTTTTATCTTTATTGATTTCAGAAAGGAAGGGAGAGAGATGGAAACATCAATGATGAGAGATCAGCTGCCTCTTGCATGCCCCCTATTGGGGATCAAGCCTGCAACCTGGGCATGTGCCTGTGACCGGATTCGAACCCGGGACCCTTCAGTCCACAGGCCAACACTCTAGCCACTGAGCTTAACCAGTTAGGGTGGCCCTCCGACCTCTTGATAGTAGCCCTGACTTGTGCCTGGGCTGGGGATAGTAGGGCCTCCCTGCCCCTCTCTATTACCACATGGAGGGCCCCATGTCACTTTAGTCCACCTGAGCTGGCTTTCTTCAGCCCAGCCTAGTGTCCTGCCTGGACCCCCTCTTCACAGGTGGCACCTAGCTGTACCCTCCCATGCCCAGACAGGGGGCTGGGCCAATTAGGGGAAGGAAAACATTTTAGGGTTCAGGGAGAGGCCCTGGGCTTTACCTCATATTCCTTCTGGGCCTCTAACAGCAGTGCTCCGGGGGCCATTGAGGCAATTTTGAAGATCTCCTCGCTGGCCACTGGGGAAGAGAGATGGTGAGTATAGGAGGCAGGCAGGGAACCCTCAGCTCTCCCTCAAGGCTCTAATCCTACTCTGGAGCACTGCCCACAGCAGCTGTGGTGCCAAGGTGCCCCCGCCCCAGGTCTGTGGTGCCTTTGTGAGGGCCTCACCTGGAACCTCATGTAGGAACTCATGGGTGCTGCGGGAGAAGATGCGTACCCCATCCAGCTCAGGTACCAGGTAGGAGTCCTCATCCAGCACAAACCTGAGCTTGGTCAAGGTTCCTAAGATGGGACGGGTCAGATGACCTCCCTTCCCCTCTCCTCTCCCATCCCCACAGGTAGCCCTTCAAGGATACTGGATGCTCTCAGGTGCATCACCCACCACCATTAGCCGCTTCTCCCAGGCCACCACAACAGCCCTCTCCTTGCTACGAGGACGGCTGCACCTGTGGATAGCACCACACATACATGTTTGAGACATACACCGGAGGCCAGGTCCTCAGCCAAGTCTCTCACATCACTGCTTATTTATATCACTTTGCCTTGGGATAGTCCTGTGCATGCTTCCTGCTCCTTATCCCATCCTCTGATTGACTTGAGGGCTTCCCTTTGACCCTGTGCTGTCAGCTCCAGCTGAGGCCCACAGCGGGCAGGGGTTCCCCTCCAGTGTGCACTGGCAGAGAAGGTATGATGCAAGCTCCACTTGGCGTGGCCAGTAGACAGGATGAATCAAAGTGTCCCAGGAAACAATGCTATATCCACCCTCACCCGCAGCATAAGATTCCAATCCTCACCAGACCATCTGCTTCGGGGGGGCCCGGATGTTGCAGTTGAACTCGCAGAGTTTTTCCTGAAAGGATGCAGGGAATGTCATGGTTCTGTCCAAGAGCTCAAGTTAAAAAGCCCCTTCTCTACCCAAATCCCTGGACAAGGCAAAATGCCCCTGTGTTTTCCCAGGACAAACCTTGAGTGAAGCTGTCCCCATCCAGATATAGCCTGTGTCTGTGAAGAGTGCCAGGTGTCGGTAGGTGAAAGAAACAGCCATCTGCAGGAAGCTGCTCACTCCTGGGGCCAGGCCAGGGGGTGTCTGGGGCAGGGCCAGGGAGGACACCCAAAGATACTAACTTCTCAGCGCCTCCTCCAGGCCTCCCCCAACCCTTCCATTCACTCCCATTTCACAGGCCCTCACCACGGTGGAGCAGGTTGCATGGTCCAGGAGGTAAAGATCGGGCCCCACAGCCAGAAGAATGTGTGCCACTCGGTCCTGGCACAGTGTGGTCCAGCAGGAGGGTGCGCTCTGCAAACCTGTGGTCAGGCAAGAGGACAATCCCAGGATGACCAGAGCCCAAAGCTTCTGCTCTGTGGACCCCGCAGTCTGGAAGCACGTCTGTGGGCACTGAATGATTGTCTCGGGGGTGTCAGCACTCACCTGGCACTTCTGGCATTCGGCGGAGTTTGAGGTCACCCACATTGGCACTGAGGGTGAAGCGGTGGGCCCCTGTGAGGATGGCCACTCCGGAACCAAACTCAGTATGGAAGATTCGAGCATCTAGAACCCTATTCTGGAGCACCTCCTGGGGAGAGGGACAAGTGGAGAGGGACCTTGAAAAAATCATAGGGTCACAGACTCCATCCCTTTTCCCCAGCTTCCTGTGGCCCCTACATTGCCCATACTGAAGTGTCTCCGGAAGTCTCCATGAAGCCCATAAACCAGCACTACACCATCTTCCTGCACGCAGAGGAGCTCCTCTTCAGCTGACCAGCCCAGGGACACCACTGGCCCACTCTTCCACTGTAGAGGAGAAGTTCATGAGACTATCTTGGGACGCAGAAGCACTGCCTGGCCCCCACCCCCAAGGCAGGCCAAGGGTGCTCACCAGCAGACTGGCCAGAGGCATGCCAGAAGCAGAGTAGATGTCAAGTACCGGCCGTACACTTGCAGCCTTCTCCTTCCGCCAGGGGTTCCTCAGCAGTGCTGCAGTTGGAGAAGAGACCTCCTGTCCTAGTTCACTAGTCCCAGCCCACGTGAAGCAGGCCTCACTCCTGCTCCTCAGGCCCACCATATGAAACAGGCCTCATGAGAACCAGAATTAAAAGCATCTCAATTTGGGGGGAGGGTGGCATATGCCAGCAAGAACAACCCAACAATAAGACCCCTACGAAATCAAGGACCTTGAGTTCATCCCATGGTCCCAGAGCATGCCGGGGCAGAGGGGTGACTTACCAATGGGGCCTCCATAAGGCGCAGCGGCCACCAGGCAGTCCCTGAGTTCCTCCTTCAGGTCCCAGTCCATGCTGTACAGCTCATATTTCCTGCCCACAGAAAGGTGAACAGAAATTAGCCTCCTCGTGCCCATGCATCTAGATGAAGTGAGCCCCAGAGGAACCCCTAAAACCTCCATTTGTTCTCCACAGGCAACTTGAGGCCCCTCCAGGGGCAGGGAGGGAAGGTGATGACTAGGAACAATATGCATGCTTAGGTGCAGCAGGCAAGGATGGGGTTCTTGGGCAAGTACACAAGGATGGCAGGAGCTCCTGGGACAGAAGGCTGTGTGGCCAATATCCAGGACACAAACTGAGATAGGACTAGGGTGGGTGGCCAGCTTGAGTCTGTATTAGTAGGAAATAAAACCCTGCCAGAGGGTCTCTCAGGATGGAGAGCCTTTCTTCTATTTCTGATTTTTTTTTAAGAATAGTTTATGAATTTTTTATTTTATTTATTTATTTTTAGTTTATTGATTTTTAAAGAGAGAGAAAGGAAGGAGGGAGGGAGAGAAACATTAATATGGGAGCACAACATCAATCAGCTGCCTCCTGTATGACCCCCCTACTGGGGATTGAGCCCAGGAGCCCATAAGTCCACAATCAGGGCTTGTGCCCTTGACAGGGAATCAAACTGGCAACCTCTTGGTGCACAGGAAGACGCCCAACCAACTGAGCCACACTGACCAGGGCTATTTCTGGTTCGAAACACTGAGTCAGGTCATGGGCTTTAGACCCGGGGTCCAGCTCAGCTCTGGTTAATAAAGAACTCAGTTTCAGAAGTACTGAGTTAGCAGTGCCTGAAAGAAACCCAAGAGGAGCTCTTCAGTGAGTCCAGAGCTGGGGAGAGTCCTGGGTTAGAGATGTCAATCTGTGAATGGTTGGCTTACAATAGGAAACTGAAATCACAAGCCAGCACAAGATGACTGCAATCTGAGAAGTGTGAGGACAGTGCGTGCGGCATGAGAAGACAAAGTAGGAGGGGAGAAGGGAACAGAGGAGTAGGCACTATTCCAGGACGTCAAGGAAAATCGGTGGCTAAGGAGAGTGCTTTGGCTGGTATCATTTCAGGAGCCTTCCCATTAAAGACCAGAAAGATGCTCACCATTACCGTCTTTCTATTTGACATTCTTCTTGGGGTTCTAGCCAAAATAATTTAAGAAAAAAAACAAAACAAGACAGAGAAGTTTCTATTTTGGAAAAGGAGTGAGATTGTTACTATTTACAAATAATGTGATTGTCTACTTAGAAAATCCAAACCAGTCTATGGAACAATGAATAAAAGAGCTCAGTTGAGTGAGCAACAGAAGTCAATGTATTTTCTTTTTTAAAATATATTTTTATTGAAAAAACATTTTTTTAAAGAGAGAGAGGAAGGGAGAGGGATAGAGAGATAGAAACATCGATGAGAGAGGAACGTCATCAATCAGCCCCCTCCTGCACACCTCCTACTGGGGATCAAGCCTGAAACCAAGCGTGTGCCCTGACTGGGAATCAAACCGGTGATTTCTTAGTTCCTGGGTCGACACTCAACGGCTGAGCCACACCAACCGGGCAGAAGTCAATATATTTTCTACACCAATCAACTGTCTATATACTATAGCAAGAACCAATTAGAAACGTAACTTTAAAAAGACCCTGATCATAACAGCAACAAAACTATAAGGTACCCCAAAATAAACATAAAAAACATTTTTACAAAATCATATCAAAATTTACTCAAGGATATAAAAGACAGAAAATATTTTAAAATGATCTATAAATGCACAAGAATTTCAATAAAAATCACCCCCAATGTTTGGGGGGAAGGGAAGTGCAAACTGATTCTAGTTTGTCTGGGGGTAAAAGATAATCTGAAAAAGTAAATATTGGAAGATATTTAGAAACATTTGAAAATATGAGAACACATGTATATTAGATATCAAGTATCTTCTATAATAATAAAAGCACAATATGCTAATGAGACCAGATGTCCTTCCGGACGAAGCCGGGGCTTCAAAGGAAGCCTGGGTTCCGGGTGCCAGAGAGAAGCAGGTGCCGGCAGCTAGCCAGGGGAATGAAGGCCTACTCTCACATGAATTTCGTGCATCAGGCCTCTAGTACTATATAAAACTAAAATTAATTAAAACTTGTTTTGGCACAGGAATAAGCAAATAGATCAATGGAAGAGAACAGAATCCAGGAAAAGACCTGAGAATTGAACATGTAGTAAAATTGGCATTTCAAATAAGTGCAAAATGATACCTGAAATGAAACAATGGCCCATACAGGAAGACTCATAGTAAATACTATTTCATTACTTAATCTCTACAATAAAATATTTTCCAGATGGAATTCAAAATTTAAATGTTAAAAAAAGAATGCCACATCAGAAAAAATCTTGGCTATTTTAACCATCTCAAAGTAGAAATGATTTCTAAGCATGACATAAAACCCAGAAGCCACAATGAAAAAGACCAACAAATAAAAACTAAGAACTTGCCCTGACCGGTTTGGCTTAGTGGGTAGAGCGTTGGCCTGCAGACTGAAGGGTCCCAGGTTCGATTCCGGTCAAGGGTATGTATCTTGGTTGCGGGCACATCCCCAGTGGGGAGTGTGCAGGAGGCAGCTGGTAGATGTTTCTCTATCATCGATGTTTCTGACTCTCTATCCCTCTCCCTTCCTCTCTGTCGAAAATCAATAAAATATATTTAAAAAAAAAACAAAAACAAAACTAAGAACTTCTGTATACTTCTATGTAAAAAGGGGTAAAAACAACACATTTGCTTACATTTGAAAAAAAGAAACTTTGGTAAGATTTATAAGAATCTAGTAACAATGGTTACTTGTAGGTGAGGGGTGGAATTAGTTGAATAAGACCAGGGATAGGAATGAGACTTTGAGTTTTTAAACATTAAAGAACTGTTAGTTCTTTAATTTTTAAGAAAGTTTTTTTTTTAACTTACTGATTTGAGAGAGCAACATCGATTTGTTGTTCAACTTATTTATGTATTCATTGGCTAATTCTTTTTTTTTAAATCCTCACCTAAGAAGTGAGGATATTTTTTTCATTGATTTTTAGAGAGTGGAGAGTGGAAGGGAGGGGGTGAGGGTGGGAAGAGAGAAAGAGAGAAACATGGATATGAGAGAGACACATTGATTGGTTGCCTCCTGCATGTGCCCCAATGGAGATTGGGGAGGGGGGGGGGGGGGGGGAGGCAGGACTCAAACGTGCAACCCAGGTATGCGCCCCTAATCAGAATCTAACCCAAGAGACCCTCTGGTGTGAAGGCCCATGCTTTAACCACTGACCCATGTTGGGCAGGATCATCGGCTGATTCTTCTATGTGCCCTGACCAGGGATTGAACCCACGACCGTGGCGTATTTGGCCGATGCTCTAACCAACTGAGCTACCTGGCAAGGGCCAATACTTATTTGTTAAGATAATTAACATTAAAAAACTTTTATACATTAAAAAATATCCATTAAAATAAAGCAGAAAGACAAACTATGGGAAAAAATGTGATACACGTGAAGAGATATTTTCTTAAAAAATACAAAAGGCTCTAATTAATTTCCTTTTCTTTATTTTTTTATTAAATTTATTGGGGTGACATTAACAAAGTTACACAGGTTTCAGGTATACAATTCTACAACACATCATCTGTATATTTAGTATTATGCTTACCACCCAAGCCAAGTTTCCTTCTATCACCATTTATCTCCTCTTTACCTACTAATTAAAATTTTTAAACGAAAATAAAACTAAAGTAGAAAGCTAGTCAAAAGCCATATCATACTACTTTATGTGAAAACACTTTTCAAACTACACATAAAAATCTTGAAAAAATATAATCTAATATTTTTATAATGTGAACTATGGAAAAGTCTTTTAGAGCAAGACACAAAACCCAGAAATTAACAAGGAAAGATTTTATTACATGAAATAGCTATTCAACTTTTAAATATGTACACCCTCTGACTTACCAGTTTCCTTCCAAGAGTCTAACTTAGAAAACTACTTGTACATGTGCACAAAGGTATGAATTCACTGCAGCACTATTTAAAATAGTTTCAGAAAATCCTGGAAAAACCTTCTTAAATGTTCATCAAAACAGGACTGGTTAAATAAACGATGGTATGCCCCTTCTGGGCAATATCATGTGGCTATTAATAAGGTGGCTCTGGCCCTAGCCGGTGTTTTCAGTGGCTGGAGCATCAACCTGAGCACCAAAGGGTCTCGGGTTCAATTCCTGGTCAAGAGCACGTACCTGGGTTACAGGTTCAATCCCTGGCCCTGGTCGAGGCACGTGGGGATACAACCAATCGATGTATCTCTTTCACATTGATGCTTCTCTCTCTTTCTCTCTCCCCTTTCCCTCTCTCCCTCCACTCTCTCTAAAAAGTAATGAAAAAATATCCTCAAGGAGGATTAACAACAACAACAACAAAATAAGGTGACTGAGGGAACTAACATGAAATTATCTCCAACACATTGTTAAATAAGAAATGTAAGCTGCTGCTCAGTACGAACTCATTTATGTAATAAAAACGGAGCACATATATTTTTCTTCAATGAAAAGGAAGCCCACTGCGTGGGAGAACATATTTGCCAAAGATACTATTTTTATTGATTTCAGAGAGGAAGGGAGAGGGAGAGAAATAGAAACATCAATGATGAGAGAAAATCATTGATTAGCTGCCTCCTTCACGCCCCTACTGGGGATTGAGCCCACAACCCGGGCATGTGCCCTGACCAGTAATTGAACCGTGACCTTCTGGTTCATGGGTCAACACGCAACCACTGAGTGACACTGGCCAGGCTGAGCATATGTGTGTATATATACACTGAGTGGCCAGATTATTATGACCACCCCATCAGTACAATGAAGTGGATTAGTTACGCAAATAATAATAAAACCTTGAGAGTATTTGCTTAGGAAGTTTTCAATATTCAGTATTTTTGGAAGTGTCAATGAAGTACTGATGGAGTGGTCATAATAATCTGACCACTCAGTGTATGTGTGTGTGTGTGTGTACACTTTTATATATATGTACACACATATGTATATTTTTATAAGTATATTTACATATAATCACATGAATGTATAAAAATACATAGAAAAAACGCTCAGAGGCCTCCACATTAAACCAGACAGCAGTCACTTTGGGGGAGGGTGGTGAGTGGGGGAAGGAGATAGGGGGACTTCCAATTTGTAGGCCATATACTTTTGTATTATTTGAATTTTTTACAATCCCATATGCCTTTCTTTTGACACTTTGTTACTAAAATCATGGGTAAAAATCTGATGTGAAAATAGAGCCACACAGACCTTGCATGCCAGTTATCAATTCATTGCTGCTCAGCTCCAAATTCACGCTTCAGTGTGTTGTGTTTAAGGGACAGCATACATTTTTCCTTCACAGTGAGTAAGATGCTACACTTTCTCAGTAGAGGGCGCTGGAGGGACACTGAATGAGGAAGGGGTCTACTGCTGCTTCCAGCAAGGCTTAGCCAGCAGCCAGGGTGTAAGATACCGGGTGATCCGCCCCAGCCCTGCAACAACCTAGAAGGCTTGCCCAGACTAGTGATCACCTTCCCACGGCTCCTTGGACAGATGCCACATTCCTGGCTTCCTGCCCAGGCTGTGCTTCCTCTGCATGCCAAGATGCTTGGCCACTGGCTGTCCTGCCTGCCCACTTGAGCATTTCCTCTGATCCCTTCTGCAAACCCATGCTCCCAGCCACTGGCTGTGGCTCACCTTAGACACTGTGTGCCCAGGCTACCTGCTTGCACCAGCTACCCCAACACCCTTGCACACCCACAGCCCTGACCACCAGCGCAGCTCACCTATATTCCCCTACCCCCTGAACCCCAGAGTGTTTCCTCTTTTCTTAATCCTCACCCAAGGATATCTTTTCTGTTTATTTCTAGAGAGAGTGGAAGGGAGGGAGAAGAGAAAGATGGAGGAGGGGGAGAGAAACATTTACATGAGACACATCCATTGGTTAACTCCCGCATGCTCCCCTACCTGAGCTGGGGAACCTGCAACCCGGGTACCTGCACTTGACCAGGAATTGAAACCGAGACCCTTCGGTCTGTGGTCTGACACCCCAACTACTGAGCCAATCTGGCCAAGGGCTGAGGGTTGCTTCTTTGCTTCGTAGGAACTATGGACCAGCTATGGCCGGGCAAACCAGTGAACTTCTCTGCCATCTAGTGGGCTAAAACTATACAGGGTGGGGCAAAAGAACAGTTATGAGTATTCAAAACAATTTATTCCTGTATTATTATTTATTATTTTCCATTTGAACAACTGTAAATCTACTTTTGCCCCACCCTGTATTTTCTCTAATGAGGCCTAAACCCCAGCCTGGGAAGGGCCCCCCTTCTTAATTTGTCATTCCTTGGGTACTCTCCTAGGCTACCATATAACATTTTCTTATCTCTTTACTCTTTTTTTCACAGCTAATATAATAATTCCTTATATTTCTCAAACTTTCCCAATTTAAGTCTCCTGACTGGACCCAGACTGATAAAGACTTCACTCTGAGAGTGGTCCCAAGAGACAGACCCCAAAGATGGGATTTGAGGATTAGTTTGGTCGTGTGCTTAAAGCTTGGGAGCAGTGCTGAGCTCCCTGCCAATGGGAAATGGATATTAGTAACCCATTGCACCTAGTGACATCACAATTAATCCAGCCTGCAGTTTTCTGTGGTGACATGCAAAGTCAAACATATGCTTTGGGAGTGACTTCTGTGCCTGATTGTATGGCAGTAATAATGACTGTAAGGGCTGTGGTGTGGATGGATTGTTTTGAGCGCACTTGAACATTTACAAAGAGAAAATTACAAGCTTGAGTCTGTTAACTTTCAGTTCAAGTCATGGTCTGAGAAGCAGAAAGCGTCTATAACAGCCCTAAAACAATCTCATAGTTATTACAGCTACTCAGCTGTTACTGCTGAAAATCAAAAGCAAATTTTAATTACATGGATTGTTAAATTATAACAGTTGAATTCACCAACATGTCATTTCTCATGTGAACCTTAGGGCACCAGTAAGGAAAGAAAGGAATCCTGAAAACTTGAAGGAAGATATCTGGTTAGACCCAGATGAAAACAACAATCCTGAGCCCCTAGTTCATCCTGAGTCTTCCTTACTAGTAGAAGTAGCTTGCACTCCTATGTCTGAGGAGACTTACCTTCTTCTGCTTGAAAACCTTTTGATGACCGCAACTGGGGTAGAAGTCTTGGGAGCCTCCCTCCCCAAGGCTGACCTAGCTAACACTACTGCTCTGTGGCTAACCTGTCAACAGCAGAGACCATGAGGACCAGCCTGCAAGTTGATTACACTGGACCTATTCCACCGTGAAGGGGGGACGATTTGTCCTCACTGGAATACAGACACATTCTGGATGTGGATTTGTCTTCCCTACCTGTAATGCCTTTGTCAGCACCCACCATCTGTGGAATTACAGAATGCCTTATCTAATGGTGTGACATTCTGCAAAGCATTACATCTAATCAAGCAAGGATCTCATTTCACAAAAAAGAAAGTGCATCAGTGGGCTCAAGTCCATGAGATCAATTAGTCTTACCAAATACCCCACCACCAGAAGTGGCTGGCCTAAATTCATTGACAACTGTTATAGCACCAATTGCCAGGATCCTAAAAGGGCTCTATCTTACAGGATGCAGCTTGTGCTTTGCATCAGAGGCTATTACAGGGTGCTGTTTCCTCTAGAGCAGTGGTTCTCAACCTTGGCTGCACATTAGAATCACCTAGGAATCTTTTTAAAATCCTGATTTCTGGGCCTCATCCTCCGGAAATTCTGATTCTTTGTTACTAATGTTTTGGCCTCACCCCATAACAAATAAACAGAATTTGAGGACAAGAAATGGGCAGTTGAAGGAAGCCATAGATAACAACTACAATCTCATGACCAATTACAGAAATGAAGCCTATAGTCACTTTGCACATTTTCTTCATGCCTGTTATATGCATGTGTTTATATGTATACACTAGCCATTATCTTCTCTCTCCTCATTTTTTATTTACACACAAATAATTGGAGGTTAACTTTACAATTTCATTTTTGGGTAACACGAATATTCAGTGGGACTGAAGGAGAAATTAATATAGTGATAGATATAATGACTGTTAAGATTGTTTTCTCATTTTGGAAAAGAGTATTTACTTGTAAGAAGAATAGTGGTAGCTTCGTTAGCAAAAATATAGACTTTTGTTGTTATGAGGAAGTTCGAAAATGGAGCTGAGTAGTTACCAATTTATTTGTCAACTCCAAATTTATCCTTCAATACGTGCTGCACGTGAACTAGATGTTAGCTTTTCTCAGTAGAGGGCAGTGTAGGGGCACTGCAGGAGGAGGGAACTCTGTTTCCAGCAGCAGCAAGGTCAGTCAGCAGTGTGGGTATGAGGACACCTGGTGATGCTCTGCCTCAACCATACACCCAGAACAAACAATCCCTTGATAACTTCACAGCTGTGGCCTAGACTGGGGTCCATCTTCCTGTGACTTTCTCCACACAGACAGTGCACGCTTCAGGTCTCCTACTCACATTGGTGCTCTCACTCTCTGTGCAACCCCAGGAACCTGGCCACCAGCTATGGCTCATCTGTGTCAAGGAGGGCTGCTTCCTGCTTGTATAGTGACTATGGACCAGGTCTGGCCCTGGCAAACCAACAATCTTCTCCACTATCCAGTGGGCTGCAACTATACCTTTCCCAACAAGGTTGGAACACCAATTAGGGAGGGTACTTCCATCTCCTTCTAAGTCTGTCCTTCCTTTCTCCTCAGCCCTAGGGGAGGACAGAGTTTTATCTTATAGTTACTTTGTTATCACAGTTTAAGAGTTCTTTATATGAAACTTCACCTATTTAGTCAGTCCTTGCTCTCTGTCTCCTGATTAGACTCATACTGATGCAACCAGTGTACCATCCCACAGACCACTTGCTTGTTACAAAGGGGGACATATGACTTTACAATGAAGGATCTGCCATCACCATCCTAACCCCCTTGTTAATGTCAACATCCTTCACAGCAGACAACCCAATATAATGCTGACTCCAGATTGTGTTGTGATGCAACACAAACACCATGTCATCGCCTACAAAGCATTTCTGCCAAAAATGTTCAACTAGAATCTAATCCAGTGATCCACTACGGTGTGAGAACAGATGATCCCCAGCTCTGGCTCAGTTGGTTGAGCATTCTCTCATGCACCCAGGGACTGCTGGATCAATTCCCAGTCAGAACACAAGTTGGGATTGTAGGCTTGATCCCTGGTAGGGGGCACGCAGGAGGCAGCCAATCAATGGTTCTCTCTCATCAATATTTCCTCTCTCTCACCCTTCCTCACTCTCTTTAAAAGCAACTAAAACATATTAAGAAAAAATACATGATCTCCAGGCTGGGTTGACAAACCACTGGGAATGAAGAAGCAGATTACATCTGGCCTTGGGGAATAATCTATTAATTACAAAATTTCTAGACCCTAAAGAGAATCCATCATCATACCTGAAATCCCTTGACTCCTACCTCCTTCAAAAACAAATACTGCCCTGGCTTGTGTTTCTCAATGATTAGTGTCATCCCATGTACTGAAGGGTGGAAGGTTCGATTCCCAGTGAAGGGCATGTACCTGGGTTGTAGGTTCGATCCCCTGCACCAGTCAGGGCGCATGTGGAGGCAACTAATCAATGTGTCTCTCTCACATTGATGTTTCTCTGTCTCTTTCTCCCTCTCTCCCTCACTCCTGCCTCCCTTCCACTCTCTAAAAATCAATGGAAAAAATATCCTTGGGTGAGGATTAACAAACAAAAAAACAAAACAAAACCCCCAAAACAAACACAAATACTACTAAAGAACTCTTGTACACTGTTGCTGGAAATGTAAAATGATTCAGCTACCACAGACAACAGTATGATAGTTCCTAAAAATATTAAACAGAGTTACCATAGGATCTAACTATTCCATTTCTGGGTATATATCCAATAAAATTGATAACAGGGTCTCGAAGAGCTATTTTTACACTACTGTTCATAGTAGCATTATTCACAACAGTTGCGATGCAGTGTCCATTAAAGGATGAACAGAGAAGGAAAATGAGATATACATACAATGGACTTAACAAGAAAGGTAATTCTGATACATTTTAGTGTCATGGATGAACCTTGAGGACAGTATGTTAAGTGAAATAAGCCAGTCACAAAGCAGCAAATACTGTATGGTTCTACTTATATGACCTATCTAGAGTAGTCAATTTCATAAAAACAGAAAACAGCATAATGATGGTTGCCAGGGATGGGGGAGGGGGAAATGAGGAATTATTATTTAATGGGTATAGAGGTTCAATTTTTCAAGATGAAAAATTTCTGGAGAGTGGTTACACAACAATGTGAAAATACCTAACACTACCAGATTGTACTTTTGCATGGATAAGATAGTAAATTTTTTATCATATGTGTTTAACTACAATTTTTAAAATGTTCATCTTTATATGTGCAAAAAAGAAAACAACCCCAAACACACAAACTCCAAAAATATCTGCTAAAATAGTCTACTTCTAAGAAGAGTTTCAGAAATATACAGGGTTTGGCAAAAGTAAGTTTATAGTTGTTCATATGGAAAAATATATAATCCTACCCTATATAATAAAAGCCTAATATGCAAAGTGTCCAGTTGTCCGTTCAACCAATCAAGTGTTAATATGCTAAGGATATGCTAAGGTTGCTCAACCGCCCAATCAAGTGTTAATATGCTAAAGATATGCTAAGGTTGCTCAATCGCTCGTTATGATGTGTACTGACCACCAAGGGGCAGAGAGTTGACCGGTCGACCAGTTGCTATGATGTGCACTGACCACAATGGGGCAGACTCCAACCAGTAGGTTAGCTTGCTGCTGGGGTCCATTGATTGGGACAGAGCAAGACAGGCCGTACACACCCTGGAGCCCTCCTGTGGTCTCTCCCTGGCTGGCCAACCTCCCATGTCCCTCCGTGACCCCGACTGTGCACTGGTGGGATCCCTCAGTCTGGCCTGCATCCTCTCACAATCTGGAACCCCTCGGGGGATGTCGAAGAGCCAGTTTCGGCCCAATCCTGCAGGCCAGGCCGAGGAACTCCACTGGTGCATGAATTTGTGCACCGGGCCTCTAGTACAAGAATAAACTCTGTTATTATACGCTGTCTTAGAACCCTATATCCTCCCTTTACAGTGATTATGACCAAACAAATACTGAGTCATTAGTGTTTATCAACAGTCTCCCCTGCTGGCTGTAAGTTCTATGAGGGGAGACAGGGTCCCATGTCTTTTCTTTGGTTGATACATTCAGCCTGGCAGAGGGTTGAGCAAAATTAATTAATAGGACTATCCCAAATTGGGTTTCTAGGATAAAAACAGCTAAAATTCTGAGGCCCCATAGAATTAATCATCATTCCCTCTCCTTGTCTTTTCCAATTAGTAAGTTTTCCAGAACATTACCTCCAAAGAAAAAGAATCCTATCCTATAGATAGGACTCAAAAATGCTCTGCCTGCCACCTGTTTATCATTCATTCATTTTACTTAAACATGTAGTAAGGCTATACACAAATACAGATAAACACCAAGTATCTGCACTGAAAGCATTTCCACTCTGGTGGAGAAGCTAGGAAATACTATTTTATTTCCTGTAAAAACCAACCAAACAAACCTATGCTTTAACACAGGTTCTAGAATAAGGCTGGGTTCAAATCCTCACTCCACTACTTACTAGCTGTGTAACCTGGTCACCTAACCTCTCTGTGTCTCAGTTTCCTCATCAGTAAGACGGGTTTAATAATGATACCTAAAAACAAACAAAAAAACCCAAACAATAATAATGATACCAATTTCGTGGGATTGTGAGACTTAATACAGATAAAAGTACTTAGCAAAGTGTATAGTACATAGAAAGGCACAACTGCTGTTGGCCCAAATAATACGGCTCCACAGCACGGCTTAGACTTCTGCTCCTTTCTGCAGTACAGCACAGACAGGTAAACACGGGCTAGCCACGCAGGCCAACATTTCCACTTTCTGGTGCATCAACAAAGCTAAAACTTCATATCATAAACAGGAGTTCTGTAATAATGAGGCCATTATTTTTAGTACTCTCCTATTTAACAAGCCTGCATAGGCAACATATATTTTCAAAAGTAATACGAGTTAATGTTTTCAAAAGTGTATGGCTGTGTTGTTGTAGACACTAAATTTCATGCCATTCTCCACAAAAAATATTATTTCCTCACTTTACCGATTTTAACTTTCGCATTTCCCCCCATATTGTAGAAACATATTTATTAGAAATAACAAATGCAACTGTTCTAAAAATTGCCACAGGGCATTTGTCCCTCTTAAGGGCAAAATGGTGTCTTTTATTGAAATAAGACCCCAAGGAGATGTCTTTGTGATCTTTAGTTGGAATCAATGAAGTGCTTTTTAAAAAACTTTATTGGGCAACTACTTACTACATAGCAGGCCCTGTTCTAAATAAGCACTGGAGATAAAGAGATGTAAGAAATATGCTCTCAGCCCTCAAGGAACTTGGTTTAGCAGAAGAAACCTACTATACAAACATAGCCCTACTGTGCCATACATAGCAGACCCCGGCACTGGGTCCAAAGGAAGGTCAGCTGTCTCTACTGGGGTGGGTCAGGGAAGAGAACAGAAAGGACCCTTGAACTAAGTCCTAAAGGATGAGCAAGAATGGTCCAGACAGATAAACAATGAAGGACATGGCAGCGCCCACAGAAGGAACTGCAGGCTGGGGCAAACACAGGGAGCCATGAAACCTGTCGATAGATTGGGGTCCTTTTCTGTGCAACCGAACACAAAACTTGGGTGCAAGAGGGGCAAATGAAGTTGGAGAAATCAACAGGAGCCGACTTGTGGATCTAACGAGAGTCGTCTGCACCAAGGATAATGATGTAAACAATGTACGTTTTAGAAAGATGAGTGGGCTCTACGACTCCCACGAGGGGGCTTGTCCTGAACTGGGGGTCCCAACTCGCGCAGCCCCGGATCCACGGACGACTGGTCCCCTTCTCTCCGCCTTGGTCAGCACTGCTCCCCCGCCCGCCGCGCGCCCTGCCTCAGGCCACATGTAAGAA
>NW_006286587.1:893580-902478 GCF_000327345.1 Myotis davidii | reverse complement strand
TTTCTCCCGCGTTGGGCCCTGCGGCCGCCCCGCCCCGTGTTCCCGCCCTCGCGCGGCTAAGTGGCCTCTCCCTGCAGCCCGGTCCGTGTCCACAGCGCCATGGTCTTCTGTCTGGAGAACACGGAGCCGCGCCGCCCCCGGCGAAGCGCCATGGTCCACCTCCAGGCCTCGGAAGTCCAACAGCTGCTACACAACAAGTTCGTGGTCATCTTGGGGGACTCAAGTGAGTGCTCCTCTAGGATCACACGTCCCAGTCCCGCACCTGCAGCCTGTTTTCTAGGTCTGGAGACTTTGTCTCCCTCTCTCACCTCCTCTCTGACCCCTAGTCTATTCCAGGCCAGTAGGTTTTCTCGTTTTATTTCCCTGTGCACCTTCACAGGTGTCCTGATAGATGTAGCCTGTCAAGCTTTTCACACCATCTTGCTTAGCGGTTTTTTTTCCTCCCTGACATCTCCCATAATTTCCCTTATGGGAGCAGGTGACTCGGCTGCCTTCTGCAAGCTAGGTGATCTCAGGTCCCTGTATATATACTAAGTTGGGGGTGGTGCACAACTAGAAGGATCGGTGGCAGTGCCAGGACTTTTGAACCTCACCCTTTCTCCTGCCTCAAAGTCAGCACCCCAAAGAAGTGGTATTGGGCAACCCCAGCCCTAGGACTTGGGAGACACGGGGATGGGGTGAGGCTTACCTTAGCCCCGGGATCTGTCTCCCTGCAGTCCAGCGAGCTGTGTACAAGGACCTGGTGCTCCTGCTCCAGAAAGACTCACTGCTCACAGCCGCCCAGCTGAAAGCCAAGGTGAGGGAAACTCGGTAGCCATGCCAGTGGTGGGTGGGCACAGACCATGGCCTGGCAGGGTTCTCCTCCCTGGCATGGGTCTGACCAGCTGGGTACGGGGGTGGGCAGGGGGAACTGAGCTTTGAACAGGACCAGCTGGTGGCTGGGGGTCAGCTGGGCGAGCTGCACAACGGGACACAGTACCGAGAAGTCCGCCAGTTCTGCTCGGGTTCTGGCCACCACCTTGTGCGCTTCTACTTCCTCACCCGAGTTTACTCCGAGTACCTGGAGGGCGTCCTGGAGGAGCTGACCTATGGGCCTACTCCGGACCTGGTGATCATCAACTCCTGCCTCTGGGATCTGTCCAGGTTGAGGCGAGGGGAGAGGGAAATAATTGGTTGGGGGTGGAGGTATGGCTCAGAGGCCATCTGCCTCTGTGCTGTTGCCCACCCCCTGTGCTGCCCAACAGGTATGGCCGCTTCTCAATGGAGAGTTATCGAGAGAACCTGGAGCGGGTGTTCATGCGCATGGACCAGGTGTTGCCAGACTCCTGCCTGCTGGTGTGGAATATGGCAATGCCCCTGGGAGAGCGTGTCACTGGGGGCTTCCTTCTGCCAGAGGCAAGTGACCCAGCCCCAGGATGGAAGGAGGGGACAGTTGGTTAGTAGGTAGAGGACTGCCCATCCCCAGCCTGCTTCACTCTGTGGCTCTTAGATGCTGTACTTTCTCTCAGCTCCAGCCCCTGGCGGCCTCTCTGCGGAGGGATGTGGTTGAAGGGAACTTCTACAGCGCCACGCTGGCTGGGGACCACTGCTTCGATGTCCTGGACCTCCACTTTCATTTCCGGCATGCAGTACGGCACCGGCACCGGGACGGTGTCCATTGGGACCAGCATGCCCACCGACATCTCTCACACTTGCTTCTGACCCATGTGGCTGACGCCTGGGGTGTGGAGCTGCCCAAGCGTGACTGCACCCCTGGTGAGCCCTATCATGAGTGGGGAGGGTCGTGATGCAGAGAGCACCCTCATAGCACAGGGCGCACAAACAGAACAGAACAGAGGTACTCGAGGGTAAGATCACAGGAGCAACAGGGCAGTCCAAGTTCTGGTTCTTTGGTCTTCTACAAGCATTGAGTACATGAGGCAGCCTGTCAAAAGATCCCTACCCTGCAGATGAACTAGAAAGAAATGGGAGTACTTTGAGCTAGGCACGGAAGTGAAGGGTAGAAAGAAAGACAGGGAGGAAGGCCAAGCCAGGCAGTGTGCAGAAGTCCCTTGGCTGGTGTTGTCAGGCTTAGTTCCCGCCCGCTCCAAAGGGGACATCATAGCTGAGTGTTTCTCCGTCTGCTTCTCCTCTGGATCACGTCCTCAAAGGAAAAGTTTCCTGTCTCCCTTGTTGACGGCTCACGAGCCGTTTTGCTTCCGTGTTTAGCACAATTGCTGTGTGCACAGTATCTACAGGTTAGTGTTTGATGAATGAGAGACATGAGTTGTGTCAGAAAGCTGTTTATCAAAGCACTGGAGGCGATGGTGGGCAGGCCAGGAATGTCATAGAGGCAGACTTCTGGGGCTTGGCAACCAGGAGTTGGAGCATCAGGGAGGTAAATTAGGACTTTGACTATATAATGGTCCAATTTCCTTGTTTTTTTAGATGAAAGAACTGATCCCCAGCAAAGAAAGGATGCTCTAAAGGCTGTAAGGCTAGATTGTGGTGGCTCAGGTCTCCTGAGTCCAGTTTACAGCTACAGAAATAGGGGCATTAAAAGGCAGAGTTGGGTGGGAGACTGAGTTGGTGAGTTTGGTCAGGACAGTTCTGTTTGAGATACTGTGGAAAGGTGGAGTAGACTTGGAGTCAGTGGTGTTCACAGAGATGGAAGCTCAGGGACGTGAGTGTGAACCTCAGAGGAGACAGAACAACAGCCACATTTTGGAGGTGGAAGGAAAGAGGCTAATGGAGGAAACAAAAGGAGATGAAGGTAGAGGCATTTTCAGGGAGGACGAGGCTATTGGCCATGTCATGTGACCCTCAGGAAGAAAGGAATTTATTAAATTTGCCAGGAAGTGGCTACATTTAGTGGGAAAAGTGTTGCAGAATTGGAGCAGGGGTAAAAGAGGTAGTGAGCAGTTGCTGAGGGGATGGAAATTGGGCACAATACTCAGGACATTTGAAAGGAGCAGGCACTACTTGGGGAAGAGGGTGACAGGATCTTTCTGTTTATAAGAGAGAAGATTTACTAACTTATTTATTGCTCTGCGATTAGTTGCTTGGAGAGGGAAAGACTAAAGACCCAAGATCTGGGCAAACAAAGGTAGAAGGTTTTTTGGAGGGGAGCATGAGGTCAGAACAAAGGTGGATCTGCTGACTTTTGAGGAAGGCAAGGGAGAAGGAACACACCTTGGGCTTGGCCTGAAATGAGAGGGAATGAGGAAAACTGGGTAGATGGCAGAAGGTACTCCTGCCTGGAGGAGGGAGTAGAGGTTTAGAAGTGTGGAGGGCTAGAGTTCAGGGCAGCCTGGCTGCTCAGGCCTTCCTAAAACAACCATCCCATTCCTAGACCCATGGATTGAGGACTGGCCAGAGCCGGATCATCTGTTCCAGGGGAGCCAGGGGCAGCCCCCAGACTTTGGGGAGCAGCTGGCCTTGCCCCCACCTTCTCCCTTGCCCCCTCCCATGCCTTTTCTCTACCCGCTTCCTCAGCCCTCCCCACCTCCCTTGTTCTCACCCCTGCCCCAGGATGCCCCTTTCTTCCCATGCCAGCCCTTCCCACCCCATGAATTCTTCAATTATAACACAACGGAAGACTTCTCAGTGCCACCCCATTTAGGTAGGTGCCTCTGCAGCCTCCCATCACAACTTTCCCAGCCTAGCCTCCTGTGTTCAGGCAGACTGAGAGCAGTTGGGTAACCCTTGTACTCCAGCCCCCCCACCCCTCCTCAGGATTGGGCTCAGTCACAGCTGAGTCTAGAACAGCGTTTGTGACTCATTAATCAGCTCATTGATTGTCACAGTTTCCTGATGTGGAGGAAGTATTACCATTTTGTACATGGGGAAACTGAAGCCCAAAGAAACTCACCCTGGAGGATCAGAGCAGCCTAAAGGCAGAGCTGGGCTCCCCCTGGCTGGAAGCCCACTCTGATAAATGACTGGTTCTTTTGTAGGATGTGGCCCTGGAGTGAACTTTGTGCCTGGTCCACTGCCACCTCCAGTTTCTGGCCCTCTCCCCCACGGTCAGCACCGGGGCCCAGTGGTCCACCGGGGAATGCCACGCTGTGTTCCCAGCAGCCCCTACCATGTGCCGAGGATGGGGGGACCCTGCAGACAGCGACTCAGACATTCAGACAGACTGGTCCACACATACAAACTGGACAGGCGGCTTCCGGCACATTCGGGGACATGGCCTGGGTAGACTGGATCTTGGGCTGGGGCTGGATGTGCCAATGGCCCTGCAGGGCCTGCCTGCCACCAGGTGCTGGGCCATGGTGTTGCTGTGCCTGGCATTGTTCTTGTCCATTGCTGTCACCAATAAAGGCCTGGAAGAACAGAGTGCCATCTTCCTGTGTCTCCCAAACCATGACCTTAAGAGTTGGGAGGCTGCCTCTGGGCTCTTTCCTGCTTTGGACCTTTCACCTCACATTGTTGAGAAATCACTGAGTGTGACTTTCCTGTTGCCTCACACCCTCATTCTCACCAGGACACATATACACTAAAAAAGATCTTGGCATGTTACCTCTCGTCAGCAGTTCCCGGGATTGGAATAGCAAGGGCTGAGTTGAAATTGTCAACATTTTTACTTCATTTAATGAATTTTGGTTGATTAATTGATTTTAGGGAGAGGAAGAGAGAATCATTGATTTATTGTCCACTTACTGTTGCATTCCTTGGTTGATTTTTTAAAAAAGATTTATTGATTTTTTAGAGAGAGGGAGAAAGAGAAACATCGTTGTGGGAGCACAACATTGAATCAAACTAGCAACTAGCAACCTCTTGGTGCACAGGACAGTGCCCACATTGGTTGATTCTTGTATGCGCCCTGACCAGGGATCAAACCCCCAACTTTGGTGTATTGGGGCGATGCTCTAACAAACTGAGCTATTTGGCCAGAGCGAAATAGTCAACATTTTATATGAAATTTATGGATCTGGCTAATTCTTACCTATACCAGTCTCTCTCATGTATTCATGTGTACATTCAACTTTCATCTGTTCCTGGAAATAGACACATACCTTACCTTGCACAGTTCTTGGCATATAGTGGACACTTAAGTGATTGGAACTAATCAAGAAGCTCCCAACCCAAGTGGGAGACTGATTAGAAATCTGTTATTTAATAAATAGAATGTGCACTAAGGGCAAAGTGAACACAGCCCTTATTTGGTGGTGGTGGTGGTGGGGGATTCCAGGGTCGGGGTAGAGGATGTGTCAAACTCTGTAAGGAAGGGAGTACAGGATCTCAGCGTTGATGAGCGACTTTAAGTTTGTGACTAAGCATCTGGTGACGTGGGCTAAGTGGCGGCATGGGGTGGAGGATGGAGTGTGGAAAATAAGGAAACAGACCCACAAATAATCTTCCAGCAGAATTGGATGGAAGAGAGGAATGCAGAGCTGTGCCAATGGCCTGCCTGCCACCTGGGCATTCTTTTCATACTTTATTGAAATTTTACCTTGGCAAAGGATAGAACACCTAACAATGGAAATGGAAATAGACCATAACAGTCATTGCTAGCAATCTAAGTGCAAGTGAAGCTGCTAAGTTAGCACACGCTGGTGTTGGGGAAACTGGTACGTTAGTAGACAGAGCCCTTTAGAGAGCAACCTCAACAGAGCAGTTGAGAATCAAAGGAGACAGTGCCTGAAACAAGGTTGGTTTTCTTGGGTAGAGCCCCAAAGTGGACAGGGACATACATACATAAAAGCAAGCCTTTTGTTCAGGAGATAAGATAAAATACTTTGTTCATAAAACCCATCCTTTGAGCAGCCCTCTTCAGCTGCATCCAGTGTGTCCAATCCCATGTTCGCTCCTTTCTGCCTTTCCTCAAAACCTATTCTCTGGGCATTTTGCACCTCTGCTTCTGAAGCTTCTCGGTATTGCCGGAGAAAAACTACACCTGGACTGATTTACAGAAGAAAATCATGAGTTACTCAGCCTCATGGGATCCCTCTCTGTTGCTTGCCATCCTGTTGTCTAAGAATTCCGTCACCTTCCCTACTGAGCCTTTCCTAGGTGTTTCCACTCCTTTCAAACCCCACCCCAGTTCTGGAACTCTCACCTTGTAAGCACCTTGAGACTGCAGAGGGCTCCATGTCCCCATCATGTTACCTCTGCACGTGTAATTTCCACCCACATCTTGCTGTGTGTCTCCCAACATTTTCTTCAGTGCCCCAACATAGATTTGAAGGTCATCACAATGGATGGTGATAAGTTATCTTTGTTGTCATATAAGCCTACAATACAAGACACTTGACCTCTGCATTATAGATTTTATTCAGTCATGACTGGAAACAAACTTAACAGCCACATACAAGTCATTACATGCATTTGAATTATTTCCCGGCCATTGTTTTGAGATATGAAAACGATGAAAATCATGTTCCTCCAGCGTGTGTGTGTGTGTGTGTGTGCGCGCGCTGATTTCAGAGAGAGGAAGGGAGAGGGAGAGAAACATCAATGATGAGAGAGAATCATCAATTAGCTGCCTCCTGCATGCCCGCTACTGGGGATTGAGCATGTGCCCTGAACAGGAATCGAACCATGACTTCCTGGTTCATGGGTCGACGCTCAATCACTAAGCCACATCAGCCAGACTAGATTCTTGGTTTTAATGTTTTCCCCAGCTACATTATTTTTTTATTTCTTCTACTTTAATTTTTTTCCATCACCATTTATCCCTTCTATGCCCTCTTCCACCTTCCCTCCCAGCCCCTCCCACAATCACCACACTGTTGTCCATGAGTTCTCTCTTTTTTTCTTATTTGCTCAATCCCTCCACCCCAACACACACACACACACACACACACACACACACGAGAGATGTCTGCTTTTTACCTATGAGTCTGTCTCTTTTGCTGTAGTTCAGTTTGTTCATTAGAAACCACATATGAATTAAATCATATGGTACTTGTCTGTCTCTGCCTGGCTTATTTCACTTAGCATAATACTCTCCAGGTCTATCCATGCTGTTGCAAAGAGTAAAAGTTTCTTCCTTTTTACAGCAGAATAATATGCCATTCTGTAAATGTACCATAGCTTTTTTTATCCACTCATTTACCGATGATAATTGGGCTCCTTCCAAATATTGGCAATTGTAAATAACCCTGCAATGAACATAGAGGCTCAGATATTCTTTTTAATTTGTGGTTTGGGTTTCTTTGGATAAATTCCCAGAAAAGGAATCAGTGGGTCATAAGGCAGTTCCATTTGTAATTTTTTGAGATGACTCCATACTGTTTTCCACTAGATTCTTTTTTTAAAATATATTTTATTGATTTTTCACAGAGAGGAAGGAAGAGAGAGAGAGTCAGAAACATCGATGAGAGAGAAACATCGATCAGCCGCCTCCTGCACATCTCCCAGTGGGGATGTGCCCGCAACAAAGGTACATGCCCTTGACCGGAATCGAACCCGGGCCCTTTCAGTCCGCAGGCCGACGCTCTATCCACTGAGCCAAACCGGTTTCGGCTAGATTCTTGTTTTTTAAAGAATGCCTCCAGTGTCCTTTCCTTTGCCATAACAATATATTCCTGAAAGGAGTAGAGGATGCAAGAGCACTTCAGATGTGATGCCAGCCTTTATTTTCCCAGTGTGTGTGTTGGGGGAGGAGGGAGAAGTCTTTTAATAAAAGAAAATTAGTGGATTTTTTTTCAAAACAGTTTAACCAAACAAAGTGTCCTAACAAAAACCGATGACCTGCCTTCTGTTATATAATCCAATTTGTCACATAGATTGTGTGTTGAGTTCATCTTAGTTCACATATGTTGGTGAAAGATTAAGATAAACTTTCTGATGGCAAAGAAATACACCTATACTTTTAAAAAACCTGCTTCATTAAGGTGTCACTGACAGTAAACTGCACATATTTCAAATGTACGATTTGATATATTTTGACATGTATACATCTGTGAAATCATCATCACAATCAACGAAATGTATCCTTCTGCCTCTTTAGAATCCCTTCCTGCCTCCCCTCCCATCTCCTTACTCCTGTCCCCCAGCAGCTATTGATACTGATCTGTTTTCTGTTACTATAGATCAATTTGCATTTCCTAGAATATTATATAAATGGTACTCTTTTTCTTCTGGCTTCTTTCACTCAGTCTAATTAATGGGATTGGTGGAACAACATCCATGTCATTGTGTGTATCAGTAGTTCACTTTTTTCATAAGTTCGTCGTATTCCATTTTATGGGTAAACCAATGTTTATTTATCCTTTTACCTGTTGGTGGACATTTGTGTACTTTAGTTTTTGGCAATTACAAATAAAGCTTCTATGAATATTTATGTACAAATCTTTGAATAGACATATATTTTCATTTCTCTTGGGTAAACATCTAGGAGTGAAATGGCCGAATCATGTGGTAGATGTATGTTTAATTTTTTAAGAAACTACTAAATTATTTTCCAAAGTGGTTTTCCAATTTTACATTCCCCCAGCAGTGTATGAGGGTTGCAGTTCCTCCATATCCTCGCCTACATTTAATATTAGTTTTTTTTAATATTAGTCATTCTAGTAAGTGGGCTGTATGTTGGGTATTTTTAAGATTTTCTTTTTAAATCGATTTTTAGAGAGAGAGGAAGGGAGAGGAGGAGGAGAGAGGGAATATCATGTGAGAGACACATTGATTGGTTGCCGGGAAGCCTTCGGTGCGCAGGCCGGCGCTCTAACCACTGAGCAGCTGGGCACGGTGGAGTGGGTACTCTCTGGGAACCTTACTACCCAATTCAGCCCATTTTTTTGTGTGATTAATCACTATGCTTTATTTTTTTAATTTTTTTATTGCTTAAAGTATTACAAAGGGTATTACATATGTGTCCATTTTTTCCCCCCGCCCTAGACAGTCCCCTAACCTCCCCTATCCCCCAGTGTCTTATGTCCATTGGTTATGCTTATATGCATGCATTACAGT
>NW_006286587.1:889720-893472 GCF_000327345.1 Myotis davidii | reverse complement strand
GTGCAGATATCCTTTCTGATTGGTGTTTCTGGTTTCTTGGGATATATTCCTAGAAGTGGGATCACAGGGTCAAATGGGAGTTCCATTTTCAGTTTTTTGAGGAAACTCCATACTGTCTTCCATAGTGGCTGCACCAGTCTGCATTCCCACCAGCAGTGCACAAGTGTTCCTTTTTCTCCACATCCTCTCCAGCACTTGTCGGGAAACAACAGATCTTAAATCAAGTTCTTTTATTTTTAAAATGGGAAATATTTGAAAAGTAAGAAGGCACTATAAAGGATGCACGATCCAAACTATAGATGGAAATGTTGTCTCAGAAAAAAATAACCTGTCCAAAGTTGGTTACTTCCAGACCCCGACAGACCTCACAAAAGACAGCTTTTTACCCCAGGAGGAACGGGAAGACAGAGTAGGGTTGGGCCAGGAGTCTGAGACACAGTGAAGCCTGCAAGATGGGGCCCTTCCTTCTCCAGGATTCCCAGGAGCTCAGTCCTCTATGCTTCTGGGTTTCTGGTTGGGGGACCCAGGTTGAAGATTTGGGGTCAGGGGTGAGGAATCAACGAAGCCGCCACTGTGAGGACCGTGGACCGGAGATGACCATCCCCGGAATCCACCTCGCCTGGCCTGTGAAATATGTCTCCCCTCCTTCAACCAACACTCCAGCCCACCCCGATTCTTCGCGGCCAGAGCTGGAGATATCCGCCAGAGGGCGCCCTTGCGCCATCGGTCGCCTGGTCCGCAAGCTGGGATTCCCTGGCTGTCGATTTTCCCGGACGGCTACCGAGCACCTTCCCTGGGTGGGTGCCCACAGCCCTGCAAACCCCTATGAGGTTTGCTATTTCCAGCCTCAGGTCCTTGACCCCCCGCTCCGCCCCACGGTCAATGCGCCCGCCTTGACGCCCTCCAGCCGTCGCCCTGGTTCCTCTCCGGAGCACTCGAGCCTGGGGAATTGCGCACCTCGCACCTGCTCTAGGGGCTATACCTCCCGTGCAGCGCAGGCTGCCTCTCCCACCCCCTCCCGCCATGACCCGGTCTCCCCCAAGTCCTCTGTGGCCACGGACTGCTGGGTGAGGAGAGCAGCTTCCCTCACTCCCAGCGAGGACATGGCCTCCCTTTCCCCTGCACACACGGGTCTGAGGGAGAGCGCCTCCTCCTTCCAGGGACCCCTCTCCTTCCCCCAGGATGGCCACTGACAACTGTCTCAAGTGGTGCCCCAGCCTCATGAGCCCCCTTGATACCACCCTCTCGGGCCCTCCCGTGTCCTGGCCGATCCCTGTTCCTTGGGGCAGAGGGAAGCCCTGCCGCGGGTCGCTCCTGCTCCTGCACATGCGGCTGTGGATTCCTGTTTTCTTACATGCAAGGCCTCTGGAGGCTGCCGCCTCCTCCGCTGCGTTCTTCATTCCCCGCCCAACCTGATTATTTTTCTGGCCGGACCCCCACCCCCGTCCCAATCCTGACAGAGCAGGCTGTGGCTGCGGGGGAGGACAGGCCGAGATCCCACTCAGCCTCCCAGGTCGCTCGGGCCACTGGAGCATCGCAGCTCTCCCTCTGGCCCAAACCCAAAGGCTTAGGACGTCTTCGTTCCAGCATGTTCATTCTCCCCGAGCTTGCATGCTTAAGCCTTTTAACCCTACATGGGTGAATTGGTCTACATTTAAAGGAATTTCAGGGATTATGTTCATGCTATCATTTTCCTCTTGTCTGTCAGGTGCCTCACTTCATGCCCCTTTAACTGAACACTCCATTCCCCTCTGCCTGCCCCCTAGAGCCAGCCATTCCACCGTTTCTTTTGTTTTCATGTGTTCTTGCCACCTCCTGCCAAAGTGTGTTTTGCTGGCATGCATTTGAAATTTTCATCCAAAGAATTGTATTATTTCTCATTCAGTTTGTCACTCAAAGCTAGGAGTTCAAGATCAATCTCTATAGCTCCTGCCCCTTCTGCTGCTTCCTCTCAGCGGTGCTCACACTATGTTTCACTTTTCTTATCTCCTGCCACCACTAATAACAGTGCAATCATTACTCTCAAACACATCCTCCTATGCAGTGTTTCTCAAACAGTGTGCTTGTGTATCACCTGAGACTCTTGTTAAAATGCAGGCTCTGAAATAAAAATTAAAAAAATGCAGGCTTTGATTCCACAGGCCTAGAGTGGGGCCCAAAACTCTGCATTTTTTACCAGCTCCCAGATGAGGCTGATACTGCTAGTCCTGGGGCCACACTTTGAGCAAGGCCCTTAGGGGCCTCTGTGAGAACTCATGTTGGGTTGCTGGGTCACAGGGCCTGTGTTGATCTAATTTGGTAAGTACTACCCATCTGCTACCTAGTCTGGTTGTACCACCTTACTCCACATCAGCAGAGCAGGAGAGTGGGAGGTATATACAGGATGGGGCAAAAATAGGTTTATAGTTGTGAGTATGTGAATCACAGAGTTTATTCTTGTATTATTTATTAATTCTTGTATTTTCCCTAAAAATAACTGTACACCTACTTTTGCCCCTCCCTGTATTTATGTGGGGAAGGGAAGAAGGCCTTCTCCTTGCTTTTGCCCACATCTTGTCCCGCAATGTGTTTGGTCTGGGCCTGAACCAATGGGCTCAAGGCTCGGGAGTGACATTGTTGACCAGCAATGCTGGGCTAAGTCTATGGTGGACCTGAGGATAGCATCCAGGAGACTCCCATTAGGTTGCATTTTCTCTATTGCTTTACTTTTAGTGTCCTGTTAAGTAGATGAGGACTCCAACAACCTGGCCTTCCCATTGGCAAGTAGCTGTTTTGAACCTGATTTCTCATCTCTAAAATGGAAGAGCAGTAGCATAGCTATGGTTTGCAGAGTGAAGAGTCAGTCTAGGAACTTCACGCCCATGCCAGCAGCCCTGCAGGAGCCCTAAGACAGGGGTTCTTACTTGGTTTTACCCATGAGGAGAATGACGTTCAGGAAGGCTTAGCAATTTCCACAAGGCCATGGAGATAGAAAGTGACAATGTTGGGATTCAAACCCAGCCTCAGCTAATACACCAGAGCCCGTGCTAACCAAAAGGCTATCCCACCTCCATGTCCTGCCTTGCCCTTGCTACCAGGCCATATTTCAGGGACAGTCACAAGGAAGTGGGAAGGAAGGACTATGCCTGGGTTTTCAGGCATGGATGCTGAAGGCTTCTAACCAGTGGCATGGAGGGTCATGAAAATTCTACAGCAAATGGATTTTGGCAAAAATGAACCTAGGGTCTAGGGCAGTGATGGCGAACCTTTTGAGCTCGGCATGTCAGCATTTTGAAAAACCCTTAACTTAACTCTGGTGCCGTGTCACATATAGAAATTTTTTTATATTTGCAACCATAGTAAAACAAAGACTTATATTTTTGATATTTATTTTATATATTTAAATGCCATTTAACAAAGAAAAATAAACCAAAAAAAATGAGTTCACATGTCACCTCTGACACGCGTGTCATAGGTTCGCCATCACTGGTCTAGGGGTTGGTCCTCAGGGCTTGAGTATTTAGGTGACAGGAGAGGAGGACTTTGGGTCGAGGGCTTTAAGAGCAGGGCTTGCAGGCTAAGAAGTACACTAGGTCAGGGATGGACAGGATTTGGGAGGGTCAGGAATTGGGCGGGTGTTAGAAGTGGGGTAGGGATCAGGTGGTTGGGTCTTAGCTATGGGTAAAGCTGCCTATCTTGTGCCTTACTTGGTAACAGTTGATCACTCACTGTTTTGTTTGGAGGGTTAGCAGATGTGCCGACAGCTAGCCCCT
>NW_006286587.1:878860-889689 GCF_000327345.1 Myotis davidii | reverse complement strand
ACCTTTCACGACCCGCCTGGTGCTGTGAGCAGCTGGGTCCATTTTGGAAACCATGGGCTATGCTTTTCCCACTCACATAGCTGTGCAAGCATCTCCTGGCACTAAGCCCCAGCCCAAGCATTTCACAATCAGGAGAGTTCGACATCTGCAGATTTTGAGATTTCATGACACATGACATATTTACATCTTGTCCATGCCCATCCATCCTCTGTTTACCACTGTAATTCTACTCATGGCGGAACATTTCCCCAAAGGCCCAGGGAAGCGTCTTGCTCTTTCTATGGCCTTAGGGCTCAAAAGACCTTTTTGAGTCTACAGAATGTTCTCAAGAGTTCAATATAGTATCTTATTGTTTCCTGGACTTTACAAAGCACTTCATACATAGGTATTGCTGTTGACGCACTTAGCACAAGCTCAAAAGAATTTATTGGCCAAGGCCCCATGTGTAGGTGGGTGAAATGGGACTTGTTTGTTTTTCCAGAACAGATCTCAGGAGACTTAAGGAGTGGGTACTCTCTGGGAACCTTACTACCCAATTCAGCCCATTTCCCAGACTTGGGGATGTGGACTGAGGCAGGAGCTCAGGTATCTAGGGAGCGGGGGAATGTCTGGGCAGGCAGGCCTGGGAGGTGAGTTAGTTGAAGTCTCATGGGGCTTGTGGCCAGCCCTAATCTAGCGAGGCTTCTGTCAGTGGGCCCTTCCTAGAGCTTGGGGAAGTGGAAAAAGAGGGTTGGTGGGAGGAATGGCAAGTCCAGGGGTACCCAGGTAGAAGTTCTCAATGAGTCTGAAGCTGAGGCAGCTGCAAGAAAAAAGATGTTGCCAGTTTGTAAGGGCGCCCCAGTGGTGTCACCACACCCACATGGGAGCTCTTGGTGGCTTGGCCAAGCTCTGCCCCTCGCTAAGCCTTCTGCCCTATCCCCTCTCCTCAAAGCCCCTGGTCCCCCACACCAAGTACCTGCAGCATCAGCTTGAGGGAGGTGCCCAGGGTCAGGCCAGTCTACCTTGCCAGCTCCAGCAACATCACCCATGCCACAACCTGTGCTGGGGACTGGGGCTCTGGGCCTGTTGCAGCAGGAAGGCTCTAGTCTCACTGCCCTCCCCTCCCTCGGGGCCTCAGGCCTTAGGCCCGGGCTAACAGACACAGGCAGCGGGATGGGTTGCCCTTCTATTGGTCCAGGTCCTGAGCGTAGCCTGGGTGAGACATGGAGGTGAGGAGGCCCACAAGACTCAGCAGCGTAGAGAACAGCAGCAGGAAGGAGGCGGTGAAGAGCAGGGCCGGGAGGGCACTGAGCATCAGCAGCAGGACGGCGGGCAGCAGATGGCGCCACGCGGCGGCCGCCACAGGCCACAGGGAGCTCAGCAGGTGGGAGCCGGTGGTGAAGAGCGCGTGGCACAGCATCAGGGCCAGCAGCAGGTAGAGGATCCCCTCCAGGTTCCACAGCATACGCTGCAGCGGCTGCCGCCAGCTCGATGTGGTCCACCAGTGGGTCCAGCTCTGGGGCACATGGCACAGGCACCAGCGCACCCAATCCTGCCGCGTGACCCAGGCCGACCAGGGCAGCGCCCGCTGCGGCCCCTCACCGGCCCCGATGGCATCCGTCTCCACTGGAGGCTGTTGCATCACAGCTGGTGCACCTGGGGAGAGGCTAGGCCAGCTGCAGGAGTAGCCCTGGAGGTGCCGGGGGTGCAGGGGTCAGGGGGGCACCAGTGTGGGTGGGGTGGGGCTTTGAGCTGGAGTCTGGGTCTTACCTCTGGGCAGTGGTCCCTAAGTCATGGTGCTGCCTGCAGCGCCCAGGATGGCCTGGCAGCCAGAGTTGAGCCCCTCTTTCACTCTCCCTCCCCCACCCCCTCCCTAGAGGACCCCCATTGTGACCCGGATTGGGGTGGGGTCCAGCCAAGAAAGGAGCCATTCCAGGGCGTGAGCCTCACCTGGGCCTCTCTCTGTGGACCCTCTAGGCTAGCAGGGAGGTCTGGGAGCCCACAGATGTACTTCCTCATGCTTTCCTGTGGAAAGCCCTCTTGGATCCCCGTCCCTTCCCTACTGGCTAATAATGAGTCCCACTCTGCTCTCTCCCAAGTCTTTCTCTGGGCCTTCATTCTTTAGAACCACAGAGGCGGCCAGAATGGCCAGCCGCAACCTGGAGGTTCTGAGATGGCTGTCACATCCTGCCCTGGGCTCCCTGTCCCTTACCTCATCTCACCTTCTATCATTGCTGGAGGTCTGCTGATGGTCAGGCTGGGGACAAAGGTGTACCCTCCCACCTGCCCAGCCCAGAATGGAGGAAAGGAAGCCTGGGGAAGCAGCATGGCCAGTGTATTTCTGGAGGGCAGTCAGGCCCAAGGATAGAGGCAGAAAGCCAGGCCAAGCAGGGCCAAGGGCATGCCTTGGGCTCCCAAGAGCAGCTCCAGGCCCAGGAGCAGTAGGAGGAGAGCCTCCTGGAGGCTGAGTCGTCCTGTGATGGCCACTGTCTGCAGGAGTAGAGCCTCCTGCTGTCTTGGGCCCTCACCAGCCCCTTGGCTTTGGCCCCCTGTGAGAAGCGTGTGCTGTGGCCGGGTGGGACTTGTGGGCCTGTGGAGAGAGAGGGTAGCAGCTGGGATTCGGGAGGCTGACCACTTGCTTGCTTGCCTGCACCTGCCCACCTGCCAGGCTGCTGCCCATTTACCTGTGGAGCAGGTCGAAGGCCAGGAAGCTGACCAGCAGCAGCAGCAGCAGCAAGGCTGGGCCAGCCATGGAAAAGACTGCCCGAATTGTCAACCCCAGTGCTCCCAGCCCTAGGACACTGTCCAGGAGCTGGGCGGGGCTAGGGCCCCAGAAGAACACACATGGACCCATTGAACTACCCAATCCCTCCCCAGCACCCAGGCCCCTGGGAGAGACAGGGATAGGATAAGCAAGGACTTCAGGCCTGGGTAACAGAGCTGGGTCATGGAGGGAGGGGGAGGTTTAGGAAGGGGCTGCCCTGGAGGTAGTGATGGAAGTGTGTGGGAGGGGGTGGCAGATAGACAAGCAAGGATGAGCTCAGGGAGTGGGGCATTGGGCTCCTTGGGAATCTCCCCCTCCCCACCCACCCACTCACCCACCCACCAATCCTCCTCACCTCCTGCCACTTCGGTCTGCCATTCTGGGACTGGGCAGCTGGGACATTGTGACCTCTCGCCAGGTGGGGCTCTGTGGTAGGGAGGGGCTGCTGCTGGTTCTGGCCTCACAAGCAGCTGGTGGCTCAGGCGGGGCTCAGCCAGAGGTCAGTTCTTTCTGAGAACTAGGACTCGCCCTCGCCCTCGTGCTTCTGCTATCTCTCTGCCCTAGGGCCCTCCCATGGGGATCTGAGCTGCCAAGAAGGCACTCTAACCCCATCACTACATGCGTGGCTGACCAAAGGGAAGGGGCTGCTTTCTTTCTCCTGCAGGTGCTCGGAGCTGTGTCCAGGGACAAGTCATTCAATCTTCCCGTCCACTGCTCTCTGCCCTGAGAGCAGGGTGATGCCTGTGGGTCTTGTGGGGGATTTTTCAGGACTGCAGCCCTGGAAGGCAGAGACTCTGTCAGGAAGGAACCAGAGGCTTTCCAAGGCTGGGCTCTCCTTGCGACATGGGAGTGGGACAAGAGGCAGCTGTTAAGCATGTAAGTGCTATGGTGTGTAGGTGTTCGGGATACTGGGATTCCAGAAATGGCATAGAGGGCTACAACATAGTAACACCCAAACTGGACGTTAGAGTCACTCTCTGAGAATGCAATTAAGGAAAATGGACACGTAATAAAGGGATTGGTCACTTAGGAAAGAAACCTACTTCCATTGATGATGTGTAATTGCCTGATGGTTCCAACACATCCTAGTTTAGTGACCCGAGAGGCAAGAATGGAAATAGGTTGTAATTGAGATAACTTAATTTTGTCCACATAGTATACTTTGAAGGAAAACTGAAGGGAGCAGGGTAAGGGGAACAGTGGCCATACAGCCCCTAGGAGAGGAGGAGACAGAGAATCAGGCTGCATATTTGCCTCCAGCGGGCACTGTCCAAAGACTCAAGGGTGGTGGCCTTGACATCTTTGATGGCGATGAGCTCAACAATCCATGGAGCCAATGCCACCAGCCCTCGGGACCATTTGGTGATTGCCTTTGGTATGGCTCTTCCCAGGGCAATAAAGCAATATCCACAAAATTTCAAGGGAAAATGATTTTCAACCTAGAAACATATATCTGTTCATATGATTTCAAGTGTGAAAGCAGAATAAAGACATTTAAAGCCATACAAGGTCTCGGCAATTTGATTTTGCATACACTTTTTCTTAGAAAGTTACTAGAGTGTGTACTTCAGAAAAACAGGAATTAAACTAGAAAGAGGATAGTATGGAATTTTAAGAAATGAGGCTAAACCCTGGCTGGCGCTGCTAAGTGGTTAGAGCATTGGCCTGCATACCAAGGGTCTCGGGTTCCATTCCCAGTCAAGGGCATGTACCTGGGTGGCAAGTTCATCCCTGAACAGGTCAGGGCATGTGCGGGAGGCAATCAATCTATGTGTCTCTCTCACATCAATGTTTCTTTCTCTCTCTCTCTCTTTTACCCCCTCCCCACCTCCCTCCTTTCCACTCTCTCTCTAAAACAAACAAACAAACAAAAAAAAACAATGGAAAAAATATCCTTAGGTGAGGATTAACAAAAAAATAAAAATAAATAAATGAGGCTAAACACAGAAGAAGAATGATGAGCAAGGCCTGGTATGTCAGCTGTGCTCCCAGGTAGAGAAAGGAAGCACCCTGGCCGATGTGGCTCAATTGGCTGGGCTTCATCCCATGTGTTGACCACTTGATTCTGGTCAAAGGAACATGCCCGAGTTGTGGGCTCAATCCTCAGGATAGCTGATAGCACATGACTCAGTTGTGGGCTGGGTCCCAGGTAGGGGGCGTGCAGGAGGCAGCTGATCCATATTGCACTCTCACATCAATTTTTCTTTCTTCTCCCTTCCTCTCTCTCTAAAAATCAATAAACTATTTAAAAAGGAAGAAAGAAAGAACCCAGTCTGGAATCAAAAGATAGATGTTCAAAGAGGGATGTTTGCAGAAGAAAATGAAATTATCTGGTTTTGGACATATTCAAAATAAATGTTCAGTTCTGTTGGAAACATTGGGATGGAATTTACAATTGGTACCTAGAAAACCAAGCAAATGATAAAACAAAGTAATTAATAACTCCACGGAACACAAAAGGTTGAACAATAACATTTACATAGTCATAACATAAGCTCTGCATATTGACTCCAGTGATTTGGCTTTTGGGAAAATGGAAGGAGGGGAAATGTATGTTTATGTATTTGGATGTGTATGGGTGGGAGGGTGGGAGGAAAGTGAGATTAATTCCATAACAAGAAACCCACAGATAACATCTAACCATAGAAAAATCAAGAAATAGCAATAGAAGCATAGAGGTCAATACGAGGAAAAATAACAGAATTTAAAGTGGTTGACTTGGGAATGGAGAAGCATAAAAACGTCTTCTATTAGAAGCCTAAATGTGAGTTGCCTCTAAAACTATTATAAATCATTTTGATAAAAATAATTTTGTTAAAAAAAAGAAAAATTAATATAGGTCACATTGTGGAGGTCGAGAGTACAACCTCCCACGATGAATGACACTGATTTCCTAATGTTATGTGGATGTATTCTTGCGTCTTGAGTTAACATTTTCAGTGGCAACATCAAACTCAGGAAGTTGTGAATCTCATGCATTTTAAGGGCAGGTGCCCTAAACCTCCACCTAGGGCTTCTCAGCCTTTAATATGCACATGACTCTCCTGGGGCTGAGTCCTGTTAAAATGCAAGTTCTGATCCCTAGGTCTGGGGAGGGATTCTGCATTTCTAAGAGGCTCCCAGGAGATGCTGATGCTGTTGGTCCTTGGCCACACTTTGAGGAGCAAGGCTCTCCAAGACATTGATGTATGAAAGAGAGAGCTGGGGAGGTGGTGGTGAGGGAAGGATGGGCATGTGGGAAAGTGCCTCTTGTGCAGCCAGGTGCCACGGGAGTCCCCATTAATGCTCCCGTGCACCATGGGGTTGGGGGCTACCTAGTGGGCAGTGAGTTCTCCTCAGCACCAGGACAGGAGATTAGGAGACACAAGTAGGCAGTAGGTTTCGCTACTTTTCTATTTGTGCAGCCAAATATGTAACCTCCTTTCTTTTCTTAATATTGTTTTATTCCATCCATGTGTGTGGGAGCAAGGAGGCTGTGTTAAGCTGTTTTCTCCATCTTTAATTCATCTGGTTAACGTCAGGGTTCCTAGAACCACCTACTATCTCACTTTATCATCACGGCGCTGGGAAGAAAATATTATCATTCCCATTTTACAGATGAGGAAACCTGTGGCTCAAAGAGGTGAAATTACTATTCAAGGATACCTGAACAAGTAAACAGCAGAAACCGGATGTGAAATTAAACCAGTGTGGCTCCAAGTCATTTATCCTCTCCACGTCCAGCCACCCGACCACACGGCAGGCAATGCTGGCAGGCAATTCCCAGCCCATCCCTTGAACCAGGATCCCTTTAGGCAGGTGTCCCCACCCAGTCTGGCTCCGTTGTGCTTGTAAAGTAGCCTTGCCCTTGTGAGGCTACGAAAGATTCTCTCCCTGGCTCCTGGGGCTAGTGATCTGGCTGCGCAAGTACTTGTGATGGGAGGAAGGGCACTAAATCGGAATAGAACCACAGTTGTTTAAAGATTATTCACCTACTAACCAAAGCCAAGAGGGTTTCTGACAGACCCTGGGGAACTGGAGGATGTGTTGCAAGAAGAAAAAACAGGGCTGCAAAAATAAGGTGGCCTTAAGGAAGCCCAGATGGGTCCATTATTCAGAAAAGAAAATACATTTTGAGAGCAAACTGAGGACAGGACATGCTTTAACTTGGCTGCTGTGCCGGGACCCTGGCCCCCTCCGGGAGTTTGCCTCAGGAATGCTGACCATTCTCTGGTCCCAGGAACGGGCTGAGCTGTAGCCACCTTGTTATCGGACTTCCAGCTCCTGAGGGCACACACAGACTGCAGACCCTAAAGCTCCCTCGACCCTGCTGCCCTCCCAGCCGCACAGAGCTCTTTCCCCTCACCCCTATATAATCAGCCAGCTGGCAGAAGAAAGGAGGGAGCGCTTTTTAAATTTCTAGGGCATGAAGCCTGCTGCTCATTCCGTATTGCTGGCAATTTGAAATCAACACTCCTAAATGGTTCAGCCTTGTCTCTGCTTATTGGCTCAGTAGTGACAGGCAGTAACGGCCTTGATTTGGGGAGTCCAGTTTCACTTGGGTGCAAACCTGCCACTGTCGCCTAGGAGCTGCTACCTCCAGAAGCTGCTTCCAGGCTTGGTGGCTTTGCAGCCCCAGAGACCCAGTGGCAAGGGCCAAAGGCGGTAAGTAGCCTGGCTGGGAACACAGTGGAGTGTAAGGGGATGAAGTTATAAAGGGGCATGAGAAGGTGTTGAGGCTTAGAGGGATGTAAAGGGGCCCTAAAGGTCGCAATAGACAAGGCAGAGAGACAAGGGGCACAAGGGGGTAAGAGGGGTAAGAAGAAGTAAGTATACGGGACACAAAAGGCATGAATCCCAGCAGCTAAGGGGATGGTGGGAAGTGGCCAGCATGCCCTATCCTGCCAGTCCCTTTGTGGGGGCAGGTGTCCCGGTTCATGGCCTGACATCTCCTGTCCCACAAAACCTGGTACTGTTGGGAAGGGTCAACTTCCCTTCTGCTCTTCTTCTTATTTTTATTGATTTTTAGGGAATAAGGAAGAGGGATAGAGAGATAGAAACATCGATGAGAGAGGAAGTCATTGACTGGCTGCCTCTTGCACGCCCTCCACCAGGCATGTGCCCTGATGGGAATCAAACCAGCGACCTCTTGGTTCCTGAGTCCATGCTCAACCACTGAGTCACACCAGCCAGACCCTCCAGCTTTTCTTGTTTCTCTCTAACCTTGAATATATGATACAAACACTTTTTGATCACTAACTAGGGACCAGACACTTTTCTAGGCCCTGAGGTGCAGTGAACATTTGGGTGCAAAAGACTTTCTTGACCCTTGCCAGTTTGGCTCAGTGGATAGAGTGTCTGCCCGCAGACTTAAGGGTCCCAAGTTCGATTCCAGTCAAGGGCATGTACCATGGTTGCAGGCTCAATTCCGGGCCCTGGTCAGGGCGTGTGTGGGAGGCAACCAATCGATGGGTCTCTCTCACATTGATGTTTCTCTCTCTGTCTCTCCCTCTCCCTTCCACTCTCTCTAAAAACCAATAGAAAAAATATCCTTGAGTGAGGATTAAAAAAAAAAAAAAGGCTTTCTTGGAGGGTTGCTTACCTCCTGCTACAGGGAGGAAAGACCTAACAGTGAACATATAACAAATTAAACAAGATAAGCTCAGTCATGTCGAGTGCCTTGAAGACAACGTAATAAAAAAGGGTGAGAGCATAGAGTGTGTGTGTAGAGGAGGAAGCTTATTCCATCGGAATGGTCAGGGAAGGCGCTAGGAGGCAGGTGACACTGAAAGGCCATCTGGATGATGAGGATGCAAATCTGAATAAGGAGGTGAGATAATTCAAAGACCCCATGGCTGGATGGGCTGGTGCATTGGAGAAATAGCTGGAAAGCCTGTGTGTTTGGTGGGATGTGAGCTGGGGTGAGCATGGGGAGATGAAGTGGGAAAGGTGTGGGTCCAGAACCTTGTCATGAAGGGCCTTGCAGGTGAGCCCAGTTGGGACTTAAGCCAGGAGGAACTTGACAGGATTTGGCTGCTGTGTGGGGACCAACTTGGAGGGGGTGGGTGCCAGAGGCAGGAAAGTGGACAGACTGGGCTTTGTTCAGATCTGCTTCTCTATAGGAGCCTGTCCGGGCCTTCCATCTCCCACCCCCACTTCCACCCAGCCTTGGCCTGTAGTACCATCCTTCTGCCTCTGACCCCCGTCCTTCTGCCTCTGACCTGGTTGCACTTCAAGGAGCCTTGGCTTGGTGCACCTACCTTGAGTTTTCCTAAGTGCCCCTCTGGTGTCTGGGGCCTTGGCAGTGCCATCCAGGCAGGGCACTGGAGGGTGGGTCCTGTCCAGGTTACTCCCTTTCGGGCTGTGGCTGGTAGTTAGACACACATGAGCAGAGCAAAGCTGAGGGGCCAGGTACAGAAGGTTACCGGGGCAGGACGCCCTGGGTGCCTAGCAAAGGATAATTGTAGTGTGGGACCTCGTCGTCAGGTGACTTTTTCTCCTTAGAGATGACATCTAGGTCTCTAAGTTGTATTTCAGCTTCAGGCCCAGAAAAGCAGCAAAACCAGACAAGCAAGGCCGCACCACCGCTGACCTCAGAACCAGCTGCCCTGAATAAAGAATGACCCCTGCCCAGACAACCAATCAATCCGTGGAGACCCGGACCCTGAAAGGACACACGTGGAAAGCAGCTGAATATTCTATTGAGATCTTTCCCTGGGACCTCCCCCCCCCCCCATTTCTCCTCCCCACTCCTCCAGGCCACGCCCCTTTACCTTCCTCACTTCTTAGCCCCAAGGGCTCTTCCTTTACCTCTATAACTTATTTCCTAAGCCCATCTCTTCTATGAATTACTTCTCCTACCTCTGTGATTTCCCAAATACATGTTCTCTTACAGTTTGAGTCTTGGCTCTGAATTCTTTCCTAGCCAGAACTCAAGTACTGTACCGAGTTTGCTGAACCCAGGTCCGGTTTGACTCCACCGGTCTGACACCTGGGGATGCTCTGGCCGTCCCCAACAGGGCGCCTACCCGGCGCGCGTGGGTGGACCAGATGCCTGGGGAGCTCCAGGACTCCCCTATATGAAGTGGACTGGGCTGGTGGTGTCCTCAGTTCCAGGAATGCGGGACGGTATTTCCTTCCAGAGATCCTGCAGATAGAGCCACCAGAACGGTGCTGAGACGCTGCCTTAGGGCGATTCGAACTGCTTAGATAGGTAGTGGCCCTGCCAAAAATATTTGCTCGGGGCCCTTCGTCCTCCGTTAGATTCCTGGCCACCTCTGGGCATCCCTTCCCCGTGGGCATAGCAGTCTCTCTCTGCGGGCTCCTTGCAAGGGCCAGAGGCGCACAGCGGACGCATTCCTTCCTTCTGGGAAGGCGGCCCTGGCGTGGGAGAGTCAATAGGGTCTTCGAGGGGGGAGTGAGCAGGGTCCTGCGCTCTGGAATCCAAGGATGCGGGTATTCCCGCAGCCGGGAGACCCGAGGCTGCGAGGTGCGGGCCGGGGGAGGAGAATTGAGGCAAAAGGGCTGAGAGGAAGGCGAGAGAGCAGGACGCCCAGCAAACCTGGACCCATCCATCCCGGGCCCCAGCCCCGTGGGTATCCGCTCGGGCTTCTCTGCTAGGATTACATAACACCAGAACGTGGCAGCCGGGCGAGCAGAGGAGGAGGCGAAGGGAGGGAAAGGCGAGAGGGGAGGCGGGGCCGGGGTGGGGGTGCGGTGGTGCCGGGAGGCGCCGCCTCTGGTGGGCCCCTCGGGCTGTCGGTCAGAAGGATTCCTAGAGGGCCAGCCCTCCTCCCACCCCCCGCCCCGTCTCAGTGTCCCCTCACTCTTCCACGGCAGGCGGCCTCTGGCTCTAGACGGATTTCCCTCTTGGGTTGTAGTTTCCTCCTCCGAAGTTCCGAGCTTGGCTGTCCTGGCTAAGGCAGTGGCCGCTGTGCGCCTCTGTCGACCAGTTGGGAGAATGAGGTTGGATTGAGAGGCCACGCGTACAGCATCTGGAACGGTGCGCGGCACCTAGTAGGTGCCCCGTGCGGGGCAGGAGCCTCGCAGTGAAGTCGAGGTTGCCGAGGGGCTTTGCAGACGGCGTCGGGCAGCGCTCGAGGGAGGC
>NW_006286587.1:871400-878499 GCF_000327345.1 Myotis davidii | reverse complement strand
CACACACACACACACACACACACACACTTTCCGACCGGTGCAATAGATGCTGACTCAGCAGCCCCAGTTCCCGGCCAGACCCAGTCAGCAGTCCTGGGACAGGAGCCAGTGGGATGCTGCCTCTTGCAGCCCCAGACCTTCCTTTTCATAGATAAGGAAGCTGAGACCAGAGTCAGGAGGAGGGGAGAAAGAGGTGCCGACAAAGGCACTGACACTAAAAGGTTCAGAGCAGGACTGTGTGTGCAGGAGAGAGTTGGGGGGCAGGAGCTAGAAGGAACAAGAGACTGCGGGGGCGAGAACTCTGCTGAGGCTGTCTGGAGGAATGGGGCAGGGGCAGAGGCAGGCCGCCTGACCTCCAGATGTGGGAGCATAGAGGAGAAAGGCAAGGGGATGGCAGTCAAGGAGGGCTTCTCAGAGGAGGCATGTGGAGTTGGGTCGTTGCTCACAAAGAGTGGGCATCTCTGAATCAGGATTTGCTGAAGCGGGGGGACAGCCAAGAAGGACACTGCGTGTGCAAAGGCACAGGGCACCAGACATTAAAATGTACGGTGTTTCCTGGAGGTCCCTGTGGAGCTTGAGTGCGTGGGGAGCTAGTGGCACCTGCCCTGTAAGGCCCTGTGCTGAAGGGCAAGCGGGACACAGGTCCAGCCCTGGGAGGCCTGAGCGCCAGGCAGGCATGGTTTTGAGGACGGAATATCGCCGCCCAGAGGGCAGATGCAGTGATGGAGGTGGCACGGGGGCTTTTGGAGACTGAATCTGGAGCTAAGGAGGGCTCCTCAAAGGGCATCTGAGATGTGAAGGTCCCTGGGAATTAGGCAATAAAATCAGAGGTGGTGGTGGGTGGTATGCTGGGGAGGGGACAGCCGGTGCAATGGTCTAGAGGTAAAGAACCACACTCAGCTCTTTGGAGCTGCCAAATAGTTCCTAGTGGCTGGGTGTAGCTCTCCATTGGAGGGGGTCAGAGGAGGCGGCCAAGCATGTGGTCACATCAGGAAGGAGAAGGAGCCAAGGAAGCGGCTGGAGAGGCAGGTTGGGATCAGACTGTGCAGGCCTTTCAGTCCGTGCTCAGCTCCGTAGATGCCTGTGGTGGAACCTGCTGTGGCGTGCAGCCCTTCTTGGGATGGCAGCCCTCTCCACCTGGAATTTCATGCCATTCTTCCCTTCCCCGGTGCTGTTCTCCTTGGTCCCTAGGGGCCTCACGACAGCATGTCCGGATTCGTGTCATCAAGAAGAAAAAGGTCATTGTGAAGAAACGAAAGAAGCTAAGTAGCCCCAGTCCCCTGGTGACTGCCAGGCCTCCGGTGACCACTAGCCCTGCAGGGACCATTGATCTCCCTGAGGTGCAAGAACCAGGTACTGTCCCTCCAGGGGCCCTGCCCAGATTTGCAGCCCCTGGGGCACCTAGGCACTAACGTAACGACCTCACCAACATAGGCATGCCCCTAGCTGCGCCAGCTTCCCACATGCCATAAACATCTCTCTCTCGTCCTGTGCCACTGCTCTGTCCCTGCCCCCAGGCTGTCCACCTTTGGGCCTGGAGTCCCTTCGAGTTTCAGATAACCAGCTTGAGGCATCCAGCAGCCAGTCCGTTGGTCTTGGACCACACCGAGGACGGCTCAATATCCAGGTCAGCATCTTGCTCAGAGCAAGGCGACCCCTAGACCCTTCCTTCTTTCCTGCCCTCCCCCTCAACTCTAGTCCACCCCACCCTGCCCACCTGGGCCTGATCACCATTTTCTATGCCCACAGTCAGGCCTAGAGGATGGCGATCTGTATGATGGGGCCTGGTGTGCTGAGGAGCAGGATGCCGAGCCGTGGCTTCAGGTGGACGCTAGGCACCCTGTCCGCTTCTCAGGCATTATCACCCAGGGCAGGAACTCTATCTGGAGGTGAGGTGGGCTAGCCCCAGGCCAGGGATTCATGGGCTGGGCGGGAGTCCTAAGGGCCACCGATGATCTCTCCCCACCCCTCCCACCAGGTACGACTGGGTCACCTCATACAAGGTCCAGTTCAGCAATGACAGTCGGACCTGGTGGGGGAGTAGGAACCGCAGCACTGGCATGGATGCGGTGCGTAGTGCCATGTGGCTTGGGCCCTCTGAGCTGAGAGCTGGGCACCCAGCCCATTTTAGGGTGCTGGGCTGGCCTGGGGACAAGGAACAGATTCCCACTGGGGCATTCCAGGAGAAAGGGGTTCAGGATGAGTGGCACCAAGCAGGCAATCTCAGGAGCGAGCCAGGCTGCTTTGGGACACGCCCGTATTCTCCCCAAATACTTCTTCCAACGGGGTGGGTGCCACTCCATGCCATGGCTTCCTGCTGGAACACCCCTCGTGGCGATGGGTCTCTGGGTCTTGCATCACCTCTCACCTCCCCATCTCATGGACCCTTTTATACTTCGGGCTATCGTGTGGGGTCCTGGCTGGTTTTAGGTTTGGCTGCTTCTGAGTCATGTGGCCATATTTGTCTAATGAGGTGTGAGCCAGCCAGAAAGCATGGCTGCCCAGGGCTGCCCTTTGGCAGGATGCCAAGTGCAAATTTTTACCCGAGTCCACCAGGGTGGGTCTGATGGGGGGTTTGGGTCTTGGGCCGGGTTGCTGGGTTCGAGCAGCCCCATCAAAGTACCTGACGCCCCCAGGTGTTTCCTGCCAATGCGGACCCAGAGTCGCCGGTGCTGAACCTCCTGCCCGAGCCCCAGGTGGCCCGCTTCCTTCGCCTGCTGCCCCAGACCTGGCTCCAGGGAGGCGCATCCTGCCTCCGGGCTGAGATCCTGGCCTGCCCGGTTTCAGGTGGGCAGTTGGACAGGGGCTGGGTGGGCAGGATGCACCCTTCACTGTGAACTTACCTTTAACCATGAACTTGCCCTTCACCAGACCCTAGCGATCCATTCCCTGAGACCCCTGCACTGGCATCCTCTGACCCTCTGGATTTCCGGCATCATAATTATAAGGCCATGAGGAAGGTCAGGCTTAACCCCTGTGACCAGGAGGGAGGAGCTGCCTGCCTCAGGTCCCCTTCTCACCAGAGCATAACCTGCTGTGACTACCCTCATGTCCCCTCTCCCACCCTCGCTGTCTCACCTTTCTTTCCTGTTGACTCGTAAACTCTGCTCCAAATTCCCTTGTTACGGCCCTTTCCCTGTCTGAGCCTTTCTTCACTTCTGATGCTCCCCGCCTGTACTGTGCCATGGGGTCCCCATTTGTCACTGGCTTTTTTAAGTTCTTCCATGGCCACATGGGGTCTGACCCCTGGGTCTCACACATCACACTCTACTTCTCCCCCCCCTCCCCCCCCCAGCTGATGAAGCAGGTGAATGAGCAATGCCCCAACATCACCCGCGTCTACAGCATCGGGAAGAGCTACCAGGGTCTGAAGCTGTATGTGATGGAAATGTCGGACCATCCTGGGGAGCACGAGCTGGGTACTGGCAGGTGGGGTGGGAGAGGTAGGCAACGGTAGGGCTCTGGGCACGAGCCAGCCGTGAGCCCCTGTGTGTTCCCAGGAGAGCCTGAGGTTCGCTATGTGGCTGGCATGCACGGAAATGAGGCCCTGGGGCGGGAGTTGCTCCTGCTCCTGATGCAGTTCCTGTGCCGTGAGTTCCTGCGAGGGAACCCACGGGTGACCCGGCTGCTCAAGGAGACACGCATTCACCTGCTGCCCTCCATGAACCCTGATGGCTATGAGACTGCCTTCCGCCGGGTAAGCCACCTGGGCCGAGGGCCACCCTGCTCCCTCTCCCCTGGCGCTGGGAGCCTGCGTGGCTGACGAAGCCCCCATTCCTGCAGGGTTCGGAGCTGGTGGGCTGGGCAGAGGGCCGCTGGAACCAGCAGGGCATTGACCTTAACCATAATTTTGCTGACCTCAACACACCACTGTGGGAAGCAGAGGACGACGGGTTGATGCCCGACACTGTCCCCAACCACCACCTGCCCTTGCCCACTTATTACACCCTGCCTAATGCCACTGTGAGTATTCTGGGGGCAGTGGTGGAGGGCCACCTGGGGACCCTTGTCTCTGACTCCCACCTGTCCTGACCTGCCCCTGTCCAGGTGGCTCCTGAAACTCGGGCGGTGATAGAGTGGATGGTGCGGATCCCCTTTGTGCTGAGTGCCAACCTCCACGGGGGCGAGCTCGTGGTGTCCTACCCATTTGACATGACTCGGACCCCATGGGCTGCCCGCGAACTCACACCCACCCCGGATGATCCTGTGTTTCGCTGGCTCAGCACCGTCTATGCTGGCACCAACTGGGCCATGCAGGAACCGGATCGCCGACCGTGCCACAACCAGGACTTCTCCTTACATGGCAACATCATCAACGGGGCTGACTGGCACACGGTCCCTGGGAGTATGTGCCCGAGGGTGGCGTTACCTGTCCCATAATCGTACCCCAATCAGAATCTGCTGTCACATACAGCGTTGGTGTCACTTCCCATTGGGGAGTATTGCTCAGAGGAGGGTACCAGGAGGGCAGGCTGCCTGCCGCCTTGGGCTCCAGTGTCTGTGGTTCCTCTAGGCATGAATGACTTCAGTTACCTACACACCAACTGCTTTGAGATCACTGTGGAACTGTCCTGTGACAAGTTCCCGCACGAGAATGAACTGCCCCAGGAGTGGGAGAACAACAAAGAGGCCCTGCTCACCTACCTGGAACAGGTGGGACCCGAATCCTCACCCCCAACCAGCCCATCACTCCCGACTGACCTGCTCTCCATTCAGGTTGCAGCTCCCACCATGGGGTCATCCATCCAAGGTTCTGCAGCCCGCATTCTGACTCACAAGATGCCACGGGCCAGCAGGTCGGCGTGGAGGGCTATAGGACAGGAGGCAGTTTGCCAGCGAGGCGGCGTCAGACACTGTTTGCCTGTAGGAGTGGACCCCACAGCAGTCTAGGCTGTGGTCCACAGAGTGCTCCCGAGCTGTTCTCAGAAATGACTCCCATTAGGCCAGTGCCGCAAGTGCCGTGGTGTAGACGCTTCAGATTCCACAGGAACTCATGTCCCTTGCAATGACTCCATAAGGATAGCTCCCAAGGGTTCCAAAATGACAAGTTCATAACCAGGGTCATTGAACTTGGGGAAGCCCGATGATGCTCCTTCCTACCAGGGAGTTATAATTCTCCAGTCCCGGTGTAATTTATCAATAGGAGATATTTTTATCAGAGTCTATCACCTAGGAGCATAGACATACCAGCTTTATCAAGTTTGCACGGAAACAGCCAGAAAAATGAACTGAAGGTCACAGTCTCATGCAGAAGAGAAAGGGTTTGATAAGCTTTCCCCACACAGGTGCGCATGGGCATTGCAGGATTTGTGCGGGACAAGGACACGGAGCTCGGGATTGCTGATGCTGTCATCGCCGTGGATGGGATCAACCATGATGTAACCACGGGTGTGTGTGGCGGGGAGGGGATGGTGGAGGGGTGGGAGGGCTTTGGGATGGGTCAGAGGCTGAGGATCACTGGACCCTGATCTTGCTTTTCACTCTTCTCAGCGTGGGGCGGAGATTACTGGCGCCTGCTGACCCCAGGGGACTATATGGTGACGGCCAGTGCTGAAGGTTACCACTCAGTGACACGGAGCTGCCGGGTCACCTTTGAAGAGGGCCCTGTCCCCTGCAATTTCCACCTCACCAAGACTCCCAAGCAGAGACTGCGAGAGCTGCTGGCAGCTGGGGCTAAGGTGCCCCCAGACCTCCGGAGGCGACTGGAGAGGCTGAGGGGACAGAAGGATTAGCACTTCCGGTCAGCTGCAGAGCCTTGGGCAGGCTGGACCTGTCCAGAACTGAAGGTGGGGGACGAAGAGTAGGGAGGGAGGGACAAAGTGGGGAAATGGTGCTCGGGCTCATTAAAGCTATGTGGCCCCTCACCCAGTCTTTCTGTGAACTCTGTGTCCCAGATCCTCTGCCTGGGCCAGGCCTCAGCTCTCCGTCTTACCCCATCCTATCCTGCACACACTTGCGTACTCTCATCAGTTGATTTCTGGAAAAATAGAGTGAAAAAAAGGACCCCCTCCTTTTTTTTTTAACTTAGGGTTTGGCAGGGCAACTCACCAACCCATCAACTTCTGCAGCTGGTGCCATACAGAGCTGTGGAACATTCTGGAAGCACCTGCTCAGTGCCAAGTATGCAAGCAGTCCAGGATAGACAGTGCCCCTCCCCACTCCCCAAACCTGAGGCTCCCAGTCAAGGATGGGACCGTTCAGTACAGTGTGAGGTGTGCCAAGGTAGAGGCTGGTTGCTGTGGGAGCACAGATAGGGGAGTCACATACTAGTACACGTGAAATACAGCACTGCAGATCCCTGGGGACTCAAACAGTCAAGGTTGTGATAAAGGTGATGGTTCTAGGAGTTTAGATGGGAGGTGGGCCAAGTGTGGAGATATGGACAGGGACACCTCCAAGAAGGAGACAACCGAGGATAGAACAGCTGAGCCTTTGAATTTCCTTCACCAGCCATTTTTGGAAAGTGGTGGTACAAATGGTAGGATTTGATTAGTTTCAGACTGAAGGGGAAGTTGTATGTCAGCCTGTGTTTGGCCAGGAAAACAACCCACTCTAGGTATTTGAAGCAGAGGAAAATGGAGTGCTGGAAATTGGATATCAAGGGGTTGGAAGAATTGAATGGAAAAAAAAAAGGGAGGGGGAAGGGAATTTCCCCTAGAATTCAGGAAGCTGAGGACACATGTTCTGGCGTCTGTAAGCCTGTGCTTTGCTGATGTTGGTGCTCCGGTGCCAATGACCTGGGACCACCTATGATCACTGTGGTCACCTGGATTGGCTACCGCTACGAGCAGAAGTTCTTCCTCCCACTTTCTAATCTCCAACTTCTGAAGTCCACTGGCAAATATAACTGTAACCCAGCTTACAAGGAGGCTCACAAAATGTATTTTCCAGGCTCCCTGCACCCCTGCAATTTCGAGGAGAGCTTGCAAGGGCAGGAATGGGGCAAATACCAGCAGGTAATATGGTGTGAAGACAGCCATGTAGCCTTTTGTTATGTAAGCTCTGCCTAGTGCTGGGCTGTTGTACCCTCCATTCCCTGAGGTCTCTCTGTCTCTGCCTCTCACATTTTCAATCTGAGATCACCAGAGGGATATAGTGC
>NW_006286587.1:864780-871269 GCF_000327345.1 Myotis davidii | reverse complement strand
ACTCCTCTTATACAGCATCAACTGAAAAAAAAATTTGTTTTCACTCATCGGAGTTTAATATACATAATGAAAATACACATAAGTGCACAGCTTATTGGCAGAGTGGATTAAAGGACACGGCTTGACTGTCTATTGCAAGAAACTCACTTCAAATATAAACATCTAAAGGCATCTGAAAGGAAGAGAATGAAAAAAGATGTATCATGCAAACAATCAAAGGAAAGCAGGAGTGACTATCTTAATATCAGATAAAGTTGACTTCAGGACAAAGACAATTACCAGAGACAGAAAAGGACATCATTATATAATAACTGAACACACCCAGGATTGTCCCTTGGGTAGCCTAGAATCAACTAGTTCAGCAAAACTGAAATGGCATGTGAACTCCCCCAGCCGATGTTCAGGCTTTGGATTTTCCCCAGTTCTAGCAAGACACGTCCCTGGCCAGAAAGCTGCATAGCTGCCAAGAGGTTCCCAGATCCCTCCCTTCCTCATAAATGTGTAAAGTTAATGGGAGTGGGGCCCTCCTCCTGGAGCTCTTTTAACAGTGAGATCAGCCCTGTCTGGCTTAGCAACCCACCTTTTGGATAAAGGGACTTTGGGGCAATATGTGCATTCTCCCAACACTTTGCCTGAAGTTCCCTCAAATACACTCCGAACAATTGTGTCCGCACCATGTGTCATTAGAGGCGTCTGCAGTTCTCTTGACCTATAGACAAGATGAAGAACCCTTCAGCATAATCTAGTAAAACTGAAGGCACAGATGTCCCCGTGTACAATGTATGTTATAGAGAAACTCATACATGTGCAAAAAGGTACATCTATACAAATGCCTATAGCAGCCTTATCTGTAATAGACCCAAATTGGAATCAGCCCAAATGTCCATCAAGAGGAGGATGTAGCCCAGCCGGCATGGCTCAATGGTTGAGCGTTGACATATGAGCCAGGAGGTCACGGTTTGATTCCTGGTCAGGGCACATGCTTGGGTTGCAGGCTTGGTCTCCAGTGTGGGGCATGCAGGAGACAACTAATCAATGATTCTCTCTCATCATTGATGTTTCTATCTCTCTAGTGATTGATTCTGGGGGAGCCATAGGATGACAATCAGGGAGGAGGACATGGGGGTTTCTGGAGTATGAGCGATATAATTTTCCACCTGAGGATATTTTTTCCATTGCTTTTTAGAGAGAGCAGAAGGAAGAGAGAGATAGAAAGAGATCAATTGATTGTCTCCCACACTCACCCCGGGGCTGGGGATAGAACCAACGACCCTTTGGTGCAGCAGTCGCCAACCTTTCGGACCTCACGAACCACCAGTGGTCCGAGGACCACCAGGAGCTTTGGTACACAGGCCAATGCTCTAACCACTGAGATTACCGGGCAGGGCTAAAATCTAGTGGGGTTTTTTTGTTGTTGTTAATCCTCACCCAAGGATATTTTTCCATTGATTGTTAGGGAGAGTGGAAGAGAGAGGGAAAGAAAGAGAGAAACATTGATGTGAGAGAAACACATCAATTGGTTGCCTCCTCCAGGAGCCCTGACCAGGGCCCAGGTGTGGGAGGAGCCTGCCACCAGGGTATGTTTCCTTGACCAGAATCAAACCCAGGACTCTTTGGTCCGCAGGCTAAGGCTCTATCCACTGAGCCAAACCGGCTCCTGTGAGGGTGTGAGGGTTAATTTACATATTACCTCTTTATTATATAGGATTTCACCCCACAGCTGCAGAATATACATTCTTCTCAAGTGCACATGGATCATTCTCAAAGATAGACCACATATGAGGACACAAAACAAGTCTCTACAAGTTCAAGGAGATTGAAATCATATCAAGCATCTTCTCAGATCACAGTGGAATGAAATTAGAAATCAACTACAGTAAATATACCCCAAAACATTCAAACACCTGGAAGCTAAATAGCATGTTATTAAACACTGAATGGGAAGACGGAAGACAGCGGTGATATAGGCAGACGCGTCCCAGGTCCTGTCCCGGAGCAAATGGAGTGAGCAGCTGAAACTAATAACACCCACCCCGAATTGGCGAAATTACTCAGCTGGTGAGACGGTTTGCAGCCGGGAAGGGCAGAACTCCCCTGTGCTGAAGAGAGGGAGAAGGTGCGGACGAGTGGAATCTGGGGATAGACTGAGGAGAGAGGGGGTGCTGGGAGAGGTGGCAGCGAATTCTAAAATCCCGTTTTTTGATGAACATTTCAGGGAGTCACACATATAGATTCATAGGCGCAGACATAAAGAGTTCCCTTGTGCTGTCCCTTTGTATTCAGATTCCCCTCATTCCAACTCTAGGCGAACATGAATCACTTGTCTGGCCCTATATTTTTGCATTAATTCAATGAACTCTTAGCAAGATAAACTCAAAGAAATCTATATCTAGACATAAAATTAAATTGTCAAAAGCCAAAGACAGAGAGAACCCTGACAGCAGCAAGGGAATGAAGTGACACGTCATGTACAGGGCACAAAACAGAGAGTTCTTTTGTCCATTAGACAAATTGGGTAGTTGTTTTCTTATTTTTGAGTTTTGAGAGTTGGATACATGTTCTTTGTCTGACATGTGATTTGCAAATATTTTCTCCCAATAAGTGGCTTGTCTTTTTATTCTCTTAATAGTGTTCTTTGCAGAGCAGAAGTTTTAAATTTTGATAAAGTTCAATTTGTTATTTTTTATTTCGTAGATATTTTTTGTGTCCTATTTGAGAAATCTTTGATTAACCATAAATCATGAAGATTTTTCCTATGTTCTCTTCTGAGAATTTTACATATTACATTTAGATGTAGAATCCCTTTTGAGTTAGTGTTTATACATGTGAGATGTAAGTCAAAGTTTCTTGTTTTTGCATACGAAGGTCCAGTTTTCCCAACACCTTTTGTTGAAAAACTGTTCTTTCTGCATTGGAATGCCATTCGTGTGGGTTTATTTCTGGAACTTATAGTCTGTTGCACTGGTATGTATCTATCCTTTCACCAATACCACGCTGTCTTTATGACTGTAGCTTTATGACACATCGTAAAGTTGGCTAGTATGCACATGCAAAAACATGAAATTGGACCTTTATACAAAAATTAGCTCAAAAATAGGTCAGCCCAGCCAGTGTGACTCAGTTGGTTGAGCATCATCCCATGCATCAAAAGTTCACTAGTTCGATCCCTGGTCAGGGCACATCCCTGGGTTGTGGGCTTGATCCCCAGTAGAGGGCGTGCAAGAGGCAGCCAATCCATGGTTCTCTCATTGATGTTTCTCTCTCTTAATCTCCCTTCCTCTCCCTCTCTCTCTCTCAAAAAAAAAATCAATGAAAACATATTTTTTAAAAAATGGATCAAAAGTCAAAACTTAAGGGGATTCCTGTTTTCTTCTAGGAATTTTATAGTTTTTGATAACTTCTTGGATATAACACCAAAAGTACAGGCAACAAAAGAAAAATAGATACATTAGACTTCATCAAAATTAAAAACTTTTGTGCATCATAGAATACTTTAAGAGAATAAAAGTACTACAGGAGAGTGAAAAGAGAATACAGAGAATGGGAGAAAATATTTATAAAAATTTAAGTATTCAAAATATATAAAAACACCTACAACTCAACAACAACAAAACAAATCAATTAAAAAGTGGGCAAAGGACTTGAACACATTTCTTCAAAGGAGATATACAAATGGCCAATAAGTACACGAGAAGATGCTCAACATCATTAGTCATTAGCGAAAAGCACATCAAAACCACAATGAGAGAGCATTTCACATCTGTTACGATGGCTATTACCAATAAAATGGAAAATAAGTGTTGGTAATAGCGTGGAGAAATTGGAACACTTGCGTGTTGCTAGTGAGAATGTAAAATGTTACAGTTGCTGTTGAAAAGATTTTAGTGATTCCTCAAATGTTAGATGTGGAATTAACAAATGACCCAGCAATTTTACCCCTGGGTATATCAGATATACCCCAAAAATTTTAAGCAGGAATTCTAACAGATACTTGTATACCAACGTTCATAGAAGCATTACTCACAATAGCCAAATTTACATTTAATGCAATACTGGAAGTCCTAGCAAGTTTAATAAGGCAAGAAAAAGAAATAAAAGGCTTCATATTGTTAAGGAATCAATAAAACTCTCCCTATTCATATATGACATAATCATCTATGCAGAAAATCCTACAGAATCCATTTTTTAAAAAGTGTCTAGAGCAGTGATGGCGAACCTTTTGAGCTCAGCGTGTCAGCATTTTGAAAAACCCTAACGTAACTCTGGTGCTGTGTCACATATAGAAATTTTTTGATATTTGCAACCATAGTAAAACAAAGATTTATATTTTTGACATTTATTTTATATATTTAAATGCCACTTAACAAAGAAAAATCAACCAAAAAAATGAGTTCGTGTGTCACCTCTGACAGGCATGTCATAGGTTCGCCATCACTGGTCTAGAACTAATAAGCAAGTTTAGCAAGGTCACTAAGTCTTTCAGCTTTGGGGGGACCAAGTGCTTTGATATGTTTGTCCTAATTATTATTGTTAAGAAATACATGACACTTGAGGAAGAGACATCTCTTTCTAATTTGTACAGAGACCGTATGTACTAGCATATGCTTGGGATGAAAGCTATTTGATGTCCATGGAAAGAAAGACAAAGATGGTTTCAGACAGTGACAGATAAATCTCAAGATAAATGCCCCCAAGTGTGTGAAAGCAGTGTGGAGGAAATAAAGGCCACAGGCTCACGATTTAATGTCAAATTGTCACTCACTAAAAATCTGTGTGCAGAAAGAATTAGGCGAGCACATCCAGTAGAGCGACCCAACTCCACTGGCTTCTTAGAACTTTGAAGTTATTTGGCTTTTTCCTTGTAGGACATGTGATCCTGTCCAGATCGCCCACAGGGACATTTAGTCCACTCTCAAACGCCCTTGAAATTTGGTCTTTTGGTGGGACCAGGGGTGGAGGGGCTGCATGTGGGGGTGGATCCTTTTTGCTGATGGGCAGAGGTGGGACGTCTGGCTCCAAGTGTGATCTCCACTGACTCCATGGGTTGGGGATAGCAATTCACCTCTGGGCCGCGGTGAAAGTCCTGACCCTCTATTAGTTTTGCTGTGATACGATTGCAGCATGGAGGGCGAGAGTCACCTTGTTACTGCTGAGTGGGGTGGAAATCCAAGTTCCTCACATGGTTTTCACTGAGGAGCCAGTGAGAACACGTGGGTGGGGTGGGGAAATCTCATTACCAGCGGTGGGGGATGAAAGCCTCAGCTTTCCACGTGGTCTTCTCGAACATCACTCTGGAGCGGGTGTTGGGGTACCACTGCAGCCTGGAGGGGTACAAGTTGAGGCTCCTCACTGGGCCTTTGTTGGTGTGGGTGTACTACATGAAAATTTTATAAGAATTTTGTATTCAGTCTCCCCTCCCACCCCAACTTTAGGCAAACACGAAAACTTGTCTGTTCCTATATTTTCGCATTAATTAGTTAGCTCGGAGGTTTGGCCAGAGTAGGAACATTTTGTCTCAAAGCTTCTGTCTTCCTGGGTTGTTCTTTTCTTGGTCCCTTGGCTGGAAAGGGCACATTTGGGGGGCGGTGCTTTTTGTTGTTGTTGCTTGCGTAACACTTGCATTTCTGAATTTCTGGCCTCTACAGTTCCAAATCTAGGAATTACGAGGCAAAAAGAAAACCCAAAGAACTCACTTGCTGGAGACTAAGACCCGCAGGTCATAATTATGCAAGAAGTCTTCAGAAGGCTGATGGACCTTGGGCTTTCAGCAAGGGCTAAAGGCTATGCTAAAGGCGATCCCCTACCAGTGGTCGGCAAACTGCGGCTCACGAGCCACATGCGGCTCTTTGGCCCCTTGAATGTGGCTCTTCCACAAAATACTGATTTCTGCGCATGGGCCATGAAGTTTCAATCGCACTGTACGTGCGTGCCCACACGTGGTATTTGGTGGAAGAGCCACACTCAAGGGGCCAAAGAGCTGCATGTGGCTCGCAAGCTGCAGTTTGCAGGCCATTGCCCTAATCTGATAATGCAAGGGGCCAAAGAGCTGCATGTGGCTCGCAAGATGCAGTTTGCAGACCATTGCCCTAATCTGATAATGTTTTACTAAGGTGATTGATGATTCTCTCTCATCACGGATGTTTCTATCTCTCTCTCCCCCTCCCTTCCTCTCTATAATCAATAAAAAATATTTTTTTAAAAGAGTAGAATGTAGAATAAAATATGGTACATTTATGTAATGGAATTGTATACAGGAATGAAAATAATCACTATACACACACAACATGGATGACTCACAAAAACACTTTTGAGTGAAATATGCAAAACACAAAAGGAAAACTGATTTATGTTGTTTATGGATGTATGAGTGATAAATTGATAAAGAAAATCAAGAATATAATTATGATAAAATTCAGGATAGTGATTGATTCTGGGGGAGCCATAGGATGACATGGGGGGTTCAGGAGTAGGAGCTATATAATTTTCCAC
>NW_006286587.1:859714-860281 GCF_000327345.1 Myotis davidii | reverse complement strand
AAAATCTGATAATGTTTTACTATTTACCAAACCTTACCTTTGATATGCCTGTTTGCATTCTTAAAGGGCAAATGTGTATTCTAGTAAATAAAAAGGATATGGGTCTGGAGATTCAGGGAGCTTCATCACTAGAGTGGCCTCTGCCTAATGTGTATTCTAGTAAATAAAAAGGATATGGGTCTGGAGATTCAGGGAGCTTCATCACTAGAGTGAAGCCTCTGCCTGGTTCCCCATGCCTTCTAAATTTATATTTCTTGTCTAGTGTATCCATTTATGCACGGCCCCTTCTCCAGATTCCTGAACCCTTGCTGCAAAAGGCTGCGGCACTTACTGTTGAGTCTTTCCTCAGTACTGAGGTCCCCAGATAATCTTTCTTTTTTTCCACCTTTGAGAGTCTTTTTTACATTTGCTTTACTATATATAATGTCCAGGGTTTTAAGTTATAGTTAGCGGAGGAATAGAGATGCACAACTACCCCATTCTTTCAGAGTGGAAGTCTCTACTGCTCTTCTGTTAGTTTGTTTTTGTTTGTTGTTTTTGGTGCATAAAGTGCTTTCTGCCCATTCT
>NW_006286587.1:858276-859596 GCF_000327345.1 Myotis davidii | reverse complement strand
CTGAGTGCTCCCTTCCCAGAGCTGACTCTCCCACAGCCCACTGCTATTTTTACTCTCTGGACACTACATCACCTCCCCTTGAACTTCCCTCCTCCTGTCTTTTCTCATTTCTGTGCTCTTCCCTCTAGACCAGTGGTTCTCAACCTTCCTAATTCCATGACCCTTTAATACAGTTCCTCATGTTGTGGTGACCCCCAACCATAAAATTATTTTCGTTGCTACTTCATAACTGTAATGTTGCTACTGTTATGAATCGTAATGTAAATATCTGATATGCAGGATGTATTTTCACTGTTACAAATTGAACAAAATTAAAGCATAGTGATTAATCACAAAAACAATATGTAATTATATATGTGTTTTCCGATGGTCTTAGGCAACCCCTGTGAAAGGGTCGTTCGACCCCCGAAAGGGGTCGCGACCCACAGGTTGAGAACCGCTGTTCTAGACAGTCAGTAGTGTTCACATTGCCCAAAGTAGAATTAGGATGGCTGCCCCAGAAATTCAGAGGGAGAAACAGAGCAGGCTCAGTATTTTTTGTTTTGCTTTGGAAATTGGCTTTTGAGTATCAAAAGGGAAAGCCAGAGGGAAGCAGGAGTTGATGCCAAGATAATATCTTGGAAAGAGACTAGAGGAACAGCAAGACTGCCACCCTTCCCCCTACCTAGGGAACTGGCTGAGGGTCACCTGACCTGGGAGGTAGAAGACAAGGGAAATGGGGCCCAACTTGTGTAGTGGGGTTGAGGAGGAAGAAAAGGACAAGGAAAAGAGGCTGGGTCAACTTTCAGAGGCGTCTGTGGCAATGGCAGCAGAGCCCCAGGTCGGTAGAGCCAATGTAGACACCACCCATTGCCGTTCCGCCAGTGACCACTATTGAGCTAACTGTTCCCCTGGCTATATGTATCCACCTCTGCTGCAGAGTTCGGCTGAACCTCATCTCAGCCCCGTGGGCAGCTTCCTGCCCTTGGTATGTGAATGGCCCAGGACACTCCCCAAAATGGTAGTGGAATATACAGAAGGGGAGTCTTTGCCACCCAAGAGGTTGTGATGTCATAAAAAAAGGTCTAGCCCCTGTTTTTGGAGGTCCTAGGTAGATGGGTATACTGGAGGCCCGTGGCGTCCCACCCAGGTCGTCCTTGCCAGCCAGCGCACCCATCCCCTAACTGTGGAGTGTTGAGTGCTAACAGCTCACAACCGCCCCCTTCCCCCAAGGACTCCTGCTGGCCAAATGGGAGCTGCTTGACCCAGAGGCTGCATGCTCCACCCCCCGCGGCGGTCTGCAGCCCAGGCCTGGAACAGGGGTGTCATAGCCATTTCCTT
>NW_006286587.1:849850-858172 GCF_000327345.1 Myotis davidii | reverse complement strand
CTGAGAGCACATTTTTGTTTTGTTTTGTTAATCCTCACTTGATGGTATTTTCTCCATTGATTTCTAGAGAGAGTGAAGGGAGGGAGACACAGAGACACATGGATTGGTTGCTTCCCACACATGCCTTGACCAGGGCCGGGGATTGAGCCTACAACCGAGGTACGTGCTTTTGATGGGACTCGAACCTGGGACCCTGCAGTCCACGGGCCGACGCTCCAACCACAGAGCCAAACCAGCTAGGGCTGAGAGCACATCCTTGCTTCGCTTTTCCCCCTGCCTTCCCCTGCCTCTCTCACCCCTTTTCTTCCAGAGAGCACACAAATTCGCACTTCAGGTCCTGCATTCAAGGAATCCCAGCTAATGGAATGGGATTATGGCAAGTGCCGAAGAAATGGGGGAGCTAATGGCAATGGAGTCCCCTCATACTGCACTGTCGAGGGAAGAAGAAACCTTGCTGGGGCTCTTTCTTCTGCTTTTGCAGCCCCCCACCCTCCTCCCCCAACCCCACACGTGCATGTGCGCACACACCTCCCTCTGCTACTGAACTGCTCACACACACACACACACACACACACCCCAAGGAAGGGGTTTGGAGGAATTCTTTGAGCTTTGAGGCTTGATTAGGGGGGTTTGATTTTCAGGTGCGATCAGGAGGTGATGCTTTAGCCTCACTCAACAGGAGCAGAGCGATGTCCAGTGGTCTCTCGGAACCTGCTCCTGGCCTGGCTTGACCCCGGGGACCCTGTAGGACCCCGTGCTGTGGAAACCGCAGCGGGGACACCATTGACAGGTCTGCCAGGTTTGGGCCTGCTCAGCAGCCGCTCCACCACATTCCACCCGGCAGCCATAGTTTGTCTTGGCAAGGTGGCCCTCTGGGCCCCGCTCCAAGAAGGGCCCAGGAGCAGCCCAGACAAACCAGCTTTCACCACAGAAGCCAACGCTGGCTGGGCTTGACTTGGTGCCAGCCCAGTAGTGGTCGGACCCTACCCCGCGCCCCTAAAAGTGGACTCATGCTCTGGGAGAGTGGCGAGGGGGAGGATGAATGGAGGGGAGCCAGACCCCCAGGTGGGTGAAAGCCAAGAAAGGAAGCAGAAGCAGGGACCCAGGCCAGAGGGCTTTCCTGATGACACTCCGTCCCGAGACAGGCCATCAGGAACTGGACCCACAGGGTGGCTGCCCAGCTCTGGAGCAGCCCTTGGCCACAGTGCCAGATAGACAGCCCTTTCAACCCTGCCATGGGGAGACCTCCCCTCCTCTCCTCTCCCAGCAGCTCAGCAGCTTCCCCGACTCAGCCAAGGAGCCCTGGCAGCCTAGCCTGAGGGGCCCACGCACAGCCAAGGGCGCATCAGGAGCAGCGTTCATTCCCAGGCAGGCGACGGGGAAGGAAGGGCTTTGGAGAACCAAGATGCCAGGGTGCTGGGCCCCAAGGAGCAGCAGACCTGTTACTTTACAGCATTTTTCCTTCTCCCTTTAAACACTTGGCTCCTTTTCTCTCAGGGAATAAAATAAAAATGTACTTGTTTCTGTTACTGCCCTGCTGGAAAGCCTCTTCCACATCTTTAGAGCCATGAAGTCTCTTCTGTTCTGCTGCCAGTGGAAGGGGAGGGAGGGTCTGTGGACTCAGAATCCTCCCACTTATTCTCATTGGCGGTCCCTGCAGCTCTAAACCCAGAAGGGGGAGGTTTGCACACCTTCTCCTTTGGAGAGTGGAAGCAGGGGCTGCTGGACAGACTACCCATGAGTGCTATTCTGGAACTCCAATAGGGGGACCCAGAGCTAAGAGTGCAGCTGGGAAGAGGCAGGTTATGGGGGTAGAATGACTTAGTGAGAGATTAACGTGTGTTTGTTCTTATGTTTTCCCTCCTCTACTTCAAGAAGTTAGCTGAAGATGGCATGGCAAGGTGAAGGACTGAGATGGTCTGTAGATCTCTACATTTTGTTTCCCAAAAGCCTAGCTTCTTGTGGGGAAGTAAAGAGCCAATAGGTGCCTTCTGAGAGAGTAGTGCAAAGACAGAGAGAAAGAGGGGCATGAGGAGTGGGGTAAAAAATAGACTGGAGTTTACCGTTAAAACATGTAATTAGACAGTTGATGCAATGGCTTAACATTAAACACATAATGAGTGTAATTCAGCACATTAACAAAATATTGGAAAGTCACACAATTATCTCAATACATGCAGAAGAGAAGTTCATAAAATGTGCATCTATTCATAATTTTAAAAATTTTAAATAAAATTAAGAATAGCCCTGGCTAGTTTGGCTCAGTGGATAGAGCATCGGCCTGCAGACTGAAGCATTCCAGTTCGATTCCAGTCATGGGCATATGCACAGGTTACGCGCTCGATCCCCAGTAGGGGGCGTGCAGGAGGCAGCTGATCAATGATTCTCTCTCATCGATGTTTCCATCTCTCTATCCCTCTCCCTTCCTCTCTCTCTCTAAAAAATCATTAAAAAGATATTTTTAAAAACTTACTAATTTAACATCTATAATAAAAAAGCATAATATGCTAATTAGACCAGATGTCCTTTCAGACAACCTTCCAGACGAAACTTGGACTATAGCCATGGGATCAAGGAAGCCACCACAGCTGCGAGGGAGGGATCCAAGCAGCCGCCACAGCTGCAAAGGCCTACTCTTGCACGAATTTCATGCATCGGGTCTCTAGTCTAGAATAATAAAAGTGTAATATGTAATTAGACTGGATGTCCTTCTGGACATCCTTTCTTCCAGACAAAGCCACAGTGGGCAGGGGCCACGGCAGTGGTGGGCAGGGGCCGGGGCCAAGGCCCCGTGCACAAATTTCATGCATCGGGTCTCTAGTAATTATAATAGTGTGGTATTGGTATAAAGACAGACAAAAGGATCAATGGATCAGAATAGGGAATCCAGAACAAGCCCATACATTTATGGATACTTGTTTTATGATAAAATTGCCACTGTGAGGTAGAGGTCAAATTTAATTTTTTTCATTTGAATATCCAATTGACCCAATGCCATTGATTAAAAAACCATCCTTTCCCCACTGCATGGCAGTTTCCATTTTTCTGGGAGACTTTTGTTTTGGGGAGAGGCTAAGGGGCCCACTGATATGGGTGGGATGGGGAGAAGGATGTTTTGCAGAATAGTCAGGAGGAGGGCTGGTCTCAGCTGCTACCTGGCTTCCCTTGAATCACTGAGTCCAGTCCCCAGTGGGTCCTGTCTGAGCAAAATGCAGCTTCAGAGGCTGTCTGATCCCCGGTAGGATGCAGAACACAGCAGCCTCGTTTTGCTGGGAAACATATGGGAAGAAAGTGGAGGATTTCTGGGAGATGTTGTCTCTCTGAAGATCGAGTAACCAACTGTCTTATCTTTATCCTGATTGGCCCTGTGGGAAAAAAGCCTGTGGGTGGGCTGATGCTGAGAAGGGGTTCTTTGTCACCTGACATTTAGAAACATCCTGGGCAGTTTCGGTCACGTGGTCTCAGGAGAATTGGGACTTGCAGATAAAGGAAAATTCATGCCCGCTCTGAACTTATTTCAAGTACAAAAATCAACTTCCTTTTCCACAGGTTGACACCCCGGGACTATCTCCACGGTAGACACTTTTGTGTCCCACCCACATCTCATCTTTATCTCTTCAGTGCACACCTGTCTGACTCCATCTGCCAACACCTGCATCTTTTTGCCTGAGGATTTTCTCTAGCTTTTGGGACCTGTTTTACCACCCATGGGCTGACTTGAAGTGCCAGGAAGGTACTCCCCTTCCCCACAGAAGCCCTCACCCACTGACTGATGGAAGTTGGTGTATAAATACTCCAGCTCCCTTGCTCCTCAGGTGGAAAAACTCTGAGGTGTGTTCTACACTGTCTACCCCAGTTCTCCAGCAGGAAGCTTGTCTCAGATTCTGCTTCTAAGGGAACCCAATCTAAGACATGTGAAAAAGAAAATTATATTAGTCATTTTAGGCTACCATAACAAAATGCCATAGACGAGGTGACTGAAACGATAGAAATTTATTTTCTCATTGTTCTGGAAACTACAAGTACCAGCGATCAAGGTGTCAGCTGATTTGGTTCCTGGCGAGGACTCTCTTTCTGGCTTGTAGACAGTCTCACCTTCTCACCGTGTCCTCATATAATGAAGAGAGAGCTCTGGGGTCTCTTCTTACAAGGACAACAATTCTATCAGACGAGGGCACGACTCTCATGACCTTATTTAACCTTAATCACCTCCTTAAAGGCCCTATCTCTAAATATAGTCATATGGGGGGAAAGGGTTAGGGCTTGAATGTATGAATTTGGGGAGGACACAATTCAGTCCATCAGATTGATAGCAAACATAATTGATTAGCTCTGCCTACTCTGGACCAGGGAGTGGGCAGTGCCGACTCAAATGGTGGCTTGAGCACAGTTGAGAGATTTTTGAAGACAGATATCACATCTCATTCCTATCATCCATGGCATCTGACCCATCTCAGGAACCAGAATATGACCATTGTCCGGCTACCATGTACATCCAGTCCAGTGGACTGCAGTGGAGAGCCCCAGGCAGTGAGAACTTCTCAGAGTCTGAATGGAGCAGGGTGTGGCATGGTAGCCTTCAGGGCTCTGCAACATAGGCTGGAAACAGGAACTGAGGGGGAGACCAGGCAAGCACTATAAATAGGGGAGGGTGACCAGAAGGCTACCTGTTATGGTCCCAGATGTTGGCCAGGATCAAAAGAGAAGAAAGTGGCAGGACCAGTCCATCTGCCTTGGCAAAGTGTCTTTGCCCAGAGGGCTGTAGGGCATGGGCACATGGGTTGGGGAAGTATAGGATTTCCCCAGGTCAGAGCCAAAGACTGCCACCAGGCTGGACACTGGGATCCCTGGACAATGAGTCAAAAAAGTGGTTCCCCAGGTCCGAGGTCTTGGGCACATGTCTCAGGGGAACAACAGGGATTCATCCTGGAGATGGGGTAAATGAGTCCAGGAATCTTGCATCTTTACTATCCTTCCTCCAAAACTCTGAGACAGGAAAGCCAGAAAGTGGCTAGGCCTGGGGTCAGACCTCGCTCAGAAAGCAACTTTGGGAGCCAAAAGCCACTCCACCCAGCCCAAGGGAGGCCTTGCAGCCTTTAGTCAGGAGGGATCTTACTTCTGGGCCTGTGTACACCTAGGTAATGTTTAATTTGCTCTGTTCTGGTCCCCAGCAACCCCTACCCTGGGGGATGACAATCCCTACTTGGGTCCTGCCAGACAGCTAGGGGATGGAGCCCTCAGTGGCCAGAATGTGCTCCCAGCCAAAGATCTCAGGGCTCAGCCCATGTCCTGGGTCCTCAGGCCTGTACGCCTTCTCCCCACACCCCGACACAGTACCTGAAAGCAGACCTGGGTAGGGAATAGTTGCTCAGTTGAACTCTGGGGCTGTTGAAAAAGCCCAACGTGCAAGAACGCTGCCAGGGGCATGTTTTAGACGGGCTTCATGAGAAGCCTAGAAAAGCAGACCCACGCCAAGGAAGCAGGCAGGAGAGGCCGGGTGGCCACCTGCATCTGTGTTTATTGTTCTGTTTTCTCCAACCCCAACAGAGCAGAGTGTGAGTCCAGGGGCAGCTGGGCCCGTTCCATGGTTCTATGGGATCAGCAGAGTCATGTGTGTGTGGGTCAGAATCCTTGGGAGGAAGATCCATAATTCAGGGGCCTAGCACCCCCTCTTCTGCACTGCCATGCCTGAAGCCCCCACTGGGATTCATGATGTGGCAAGTGTGAGAGTGCAGGCTGCGATGGGAGTGGGGCAGCCATGGGGCCAAGCGGCCATCGGAAGCTCCATGGGAGCCTGGGCAAGCCTTCTGAGGCTGCTGGACATCTCCCTTGCCCTAAAGAGACGTGGGCGCTGGCCCAGCGAGATGGGATCTTCCCAGGCCACCTCTCCCTGAGCTATCCTCTTTCCCACAGTCCACTTCCTGTGCTCCTGTCACCTGATGCCTCAGGTCTGCACAAAGTCCATCTCTTCCACAGGAACCGGTCCGGAGTGTGAAGTCCTACATCCCAGCACCTCCCTGGATGCTCTCCTGCCAAAAGCATCAGCACAGTGCTGGGGCTTCGACCAGCCCCAAGAAAGGGAGGTGAAAGAAGCCTGTGGAGCGCCTGGAGCATGTGGAGGAAGTCTTCTCCCCATTCAGGCCCATGGGTTGAGGTCTGTCCACAGCCCTGGCCCTGCATCTGTCTGTGCTGCCATCCAAGGCATGGGTGTGAATCCTGGTGGGACCTCCAGTCCGGGCCAGCAGGGGCCAGACCTGCAGACCTGGTTGGGAGAAGGAGAGAAGGTCTTGAATGAAGGCTGGCTGCAGGGGACAGGAAGCCACTTCTTGACACTTGTTCAGTTTGGGCCACTGCACGGGCTCCGTGGCCCTGACGGTTGTCTAGATGGGCCCTGGAGAGGAAGGCCTGGACCCCAGCTCCCCATACATAGCCCATCTAAGGCTGGGAAAGGACCAGCCAGAGACTTACCGTAATTAGGAGTATGCCAGGCCCTGAAGCCCCCGGGCTGGAGAGTGGAACTTCTCAGAATCCTCAAAAGGCTGGTCTGTAGTAACCAAGGGGAGGGGCTATAAGCCATGTGTAGTCTGGGGAGCTGCCTGTCCTCTCTGGGCTGGGGACAGTATACAGGGCTGAGTACAGTGCTATCAAGAGCCTTGGAGGTAGTCAGCCAGTCCTAGCTCTGGTCTGGAACCAGCATTGCAGAGAGTTAGGCGAGGCATGCCAGAGGGCCTGGCTCGAGGTGAGGAAGCAGATCGCCAGGTACCAGGACAGAAAAGGAAAGAGGTCAGGCTCCAGGAGCACTGATACCCAATGCAGCGGCAGCAGCGGCGTGGCTTCCTCCCCTATCTCCATGACATTCATCACTCCCATCACCCTTGCCCCTGCCTGCCCCCCTCCCATGGTTGGTATTGATGTCCCTCACATTTTAAACTGTCTTGGGTTAAAAAAAAAAAAAAAGCAAAAAAAGGATTGCCCTTTCAAGTCATCCTAGAGCATTATCTAACAAGCCCATCCTAACAGTCATCTTCTAGGGGATGTGACTTCTTTTGACTCGCTATACACTATTGGTTAGGGCTCAGGCTGTGAAATTGGATGTTGAGTTGGAGAAGACTGATAAATGAAGTGGCAAATGACAACCATTTCACAATTGGGATGTGGAGGGATGATGTGGTCTCAATTTCTTATCTGGAAAATAGCGGGGGGAAGAAGCTGGGCTAAACTTTGTCCAAGGCCAGTCCCCTGCCATCAGCAAGCGACCCAGTCCCTCACAGTGGTGTGTGCTACCCTCCAGTGGACACACAGGTAAAAAGCACACAGTCCACGTGGGGTTCCCCCAGCTGAGTATTAGGTCTCCGCCCTGGGTTCAACTGGATGGGGGTGGGGCCTTGGGATGGTTTTCAGACCTTCTCCAACTGGATTTGAGTCCCCTTTCCCTTGGTCAAGTGGCCAGTTGATAGCATCAGGAGTGGTGACCATACCAAGCTATGAGGACAGGTAAGTGGGGTCCCCTTGGACTCCTACAAAACTCTTTGCTCTGTACCCTACAGGGAGAACTGCTCAACTGGCATGAGGCTCTGGTGAGATGTGGATGGCATGGGCCCCTCAAGCCCAGCTGTTCCACCAGGCCACAGTGGGGCAGAATGAACCACTCACTCACCTGGAAGCCCCTCTCCGTGGGCTCTGGGGCAGGCCTGGGTTGGGGAGGTTGGTGGACGCAGCACGGGGGCAAAGGCGCTCCTCTGTTTGACAGCGGAGATCATGTTGACAGGTGAGAAGGAGAAGACGCTGGTGGTGGGGGCAGCCGCCGGGAGGGACATGGAGGAGGCAGCAGCCAGCGGGGGGCTAGAGGGCATGACTCCGGGGCGGGGCGGGGAGGGGCAGGTGCAGCAGGGAAGGCAGTGGGAGACACAACAGGGAGACAGCACCATAGTGAGCAGCGTGGGCTGCTGACCCCAGGCCCAGACCTCACTGGGGGCTGTGAAGGTCCTGGGGGGACCCATACAGGGCAGGGTCTGGAGGCAGGCTGGGAGCCTCTGAGGTCCTGGGCCAACACTTGCCTTTTGGGGGGCTCTGGAGACCCTTTCTCGGGGCTGGAGGTAACAGAGTCAGACTAGGTAAAAACAAAAGCAAAACCAGAATATCCAACAAAATCAAATACTGGGAGGTGGCCCCAAAGATGAGAGATGAGCAAGAGATAGAACAGCCTAGGATTTCTGCTGCAAACCACTGGAAATCTGAGAAGCTGAAAAATATTTATGGGCCCTAGAGTACCAAAGTTCTCAGAGTCAAAGATTGGGGTTCATAGTGGAGCTGGGGCAAATG
>NW_006286587.1:846535-849716 GCF_000327345.1 Myotis davidii | reverse complement strand
GTAGCGTAACAGCTGTAGGGGAACAGAATTTGTTGCCCCCAAATATGGCTATTTGGCATAAGGGTTATTTTAGGCTGGTTAATTGGTTTAAAAAAAAAAAAAGATCCTCACCGAGGATATTTTTCTGTTGATTTTTAGAGAGAGGGGGAGAGACAGAGAGAGAGACATCTATGTGAGAGAAACACATTGATTGGTTGCCTCCTGCACATGCCCCAACCAGGGCCCAGGCCAGCAGGGAGCCTGCAACCAAGGTACATGCCCTTGACTGGAATCAAACCCGGGACCCTTTGGTCCACAGGCCGATGCTCTATCCACTGAGCCAAACCAGCGAGGGCTAAAAATATATTTTAAAAAATAAAATAAAGAAAAGCGTAGGGATCACATCCTCAGATTTTCCTGTCCTCCAACCCCTTAGTCACCCAGAGCTGTGGCTTGCAGCCCTGCATAGAGGCTTTGTCTGTCCCTCCTCCCTGCAGCCTCCTCTTCTGGGGGCTCCTGCCCACTGTACCTCTGGACCCCTCTTTCTATATCCTCATCTGAATCCAGTTCCCTGCCTTTCCTAAAGACCAATCCGGCTGTGATTTCAGTGTTGTCTGAGCAGAGGGCTATGGGGTGGGGGCAGAGGCTTTCTGGAAGAAACCAAGAGCCTGAGAAGGCTAGCTGCCTTTGGCATCAAAGCACCCCTCCCCCTCCCATTGATTCATTGCTGCCCTTGTCCCAAATGTCCTCAGGCCATGAATGGTCATCTCCTTTAAGACAATGCTCACTGCTAGCTGACCAGGCCATGAGGCCATGAGCTCCACGGAGGACTTGAGACAAATGTACTCTATCTCTCAAGGCCAGGGGCTCACAGCCACATTTTGCAGCTTGAGTAGGATGGGAGTTGTGGGTCAGTCCAGGGCTGCTGGTGGCCAAAGTAAAGACCAAGGGGCAGTCCACACAGATAGCCCAGACCCACTGGCTGGGACAGTTCTGGATGTCATTCCAGGCATATCCTGGCACTCAATGAAAATGACCGTCCCTGAAGCTATACCACAATGTCCTCTGCACATGAGGAGTGGATGGGGACCTGAGTCAGCACTACAATATTACGAGATGGGACTGGCACTTGGGCGAGGCCAGGGTGTCCCCAGCTGATGCTGGTAGTAGGGTATAAGCAGCTCTAGAATTCTCGATCCTCTGGCTGAATGGGGAGATCCCAGGTGGCCTGGCTTCTGCCCACTGGGTCAGTGAGTTCCTCCACTGCTGATGGCACTGTGTTATAGTGGAGGAGGGAGGTTGGTGCTCCAGACTCCAGCAGCTCCAAATCTGAGGGGCACCCAGAGAGAGGTTTGAGAGTGCTTTCCTAGAACTGAAGGGAAGTAAGAGCAGTGGAGCCTGGCCTGAGAAAATGGCCAGGAGAGACAGAGGCTTCCGGAGGGATACCAGAGGGTCATCGCCTGTGTGGATGCTGGAATATGGGGCTTAGGGTTCCAGAAGTTGAGCCTGGGAAGGGAGTAGAGTGCCAGACTCAAACCCACAGTCAGAAAGAGCAGTGCCCAGGATGCAGGCCACTGGCAAGGAAGGCTAGACAGGTGGCCCGGGACTTTGGTCCTCAGCAATAGCAAACATAAGATGGGGGCAGGTGAGGAAACCACAGGAAAAGCCACGGCCAGCTTCTCGCACAGCCTTCCTCATTCCTCTGGCTCAGCAGTGTCCCCCTAGACTTGAGGTACAATCTCTCTTGCAATTGATAGGGAGGTGCTTTGCAGCACACAGTGGGTGCTTTATAAATGTCAGCTTAATAGCTAAGTTAAAGAGTGTCCCAAATTTCACGCAAGAAGTAATTTTGATAGAAAACACAGGTTTATAATTTAAAATAGCAAATTTTTTTATTGATTCATAAAGTATACAGTATAGGGTTATGTATGGAATAGCATATCGGGTAAATGGCCTCCACGGCTTTGCTAGCACATGCACTCTTTCACAACGTATCACTGTTTGGTGTGGATTTTGGGCTGGAGGCATCATTGGACCATTCTTCTTTGAAAATGCAGCTGCTCAGGCAATAACAGTTAATGGTGCTCACTATCGCGACATGATAATCCAGTTTTTTGTGCCGTGGAGGCCATTTACCCGATATGCTATTCCATACATAACCCTATCCTGTATAATTTATGAATCAATAAAAAATTTACAATTTTTAATTATAAACCTGTGTTTTCTATCAAAATTACTTCTTGCGTGAATTTTGGGACACCCTTATAAGAAGCTGAAAACAGGCTGCCCTGGAACTTGGTGTTGAAAAGAGGGACTTAAGGGCAGTGCAAACGGTAAAAGCCTAAATGTCCTGTTGCCCATCCACCTACCTTTGAAATGCTCCACCCCAAGAAGCCAGACAGAGCATGATTAGTGCCCTGAGGACAACCCTCGGCAGGGGGTGACAGTGATCCCATGTTACAGCAAAGAAACAGACGTTCAAAGTAAATAACTAGCTGAATGTCAGACAGCTCCTGATTTGGACACTCAAACTTTGAATCCCGCCGTCTGACCACACAGAACTCGCTCGCTCTGCATGACCCCATCGCAGGGAGCCACGTCTCCCCTGCCTCTCAGACCAAGGCTCCAGGGGAGCATGGGGCCAGGCGGAAACCCCCTTTTCTTGATCCCCGAGTTCCCGCAGGCTTCCGGCAGGGGGCGCCATGCTCCTCCCGAAGTTCTGGTTTAAGACCAAAAGGTGGCGGTCCGCCAGGTTCAGAGGGACGCTCCCTAGTTAAAAGCCCGTTTCAGGGGGACGGGAAGGCTAGAAGCGATGAAGTCAGCAAAGAGAGCTAACGGTGCGAGAACTGTCCCGGCCCCAGGGCCCGGGATGTGAAGCAGAGGGGTGGAGTTGAGGGGCGGGAGCCCAACGAGAGAGAGAGAGAGAGAGAGAGAGAGAGAGAGAGAGAGAGAGAAGGATTTTCTAGGAAGTCCTTGAGTTTCCGGGGTGTTTCACACACGATGATATTATTTTATGCACCAAGAGGAAGGGGGAGCTAAATCTACAAACCTCTGGTCGATAGATCAGCTCAAACTGCAACTTAGCCCGATGCTGTCGGCAATTTCTTGCTACAAGTGTTTGAACCCAGAGTGACCGCCTCGTGCAAAATTAACACGGTGAGAGGTGCATTTGTAAAAACGGCTAAATCCGGCTATGATGACG
>NW_006286587.1:839287-846074 GCF_000327345.1 Myotis davidii | reverse complement strand
ACCTTGGGCAGCCTCTCGGGATCGCCGGGGTGCCTGGGAATGACTTTCTGTAGCCGCTGGAACCCGTAGTCAATGGTGGGTTCGTTCAGGGCTGGGGAGAGCGGCAGCGAGTGGAGGACGCCCCCTCCCAGCGCCCGGCGCAGCGGACCCGCCACCCAGCCCCGCCCAACCTCTCGGAAAATCCCGGGTCGGTGATCTTAGACGTTTCTTGAGTTCCTCTCTTATGACAAAAAAGGAAACTGTATGTACATGTTAGCTTCTGCAGGACTGGAGGGAAAGTTGTTTTTTTTAAAATCATCTGCATTTGGTCTTATCGGGAGTAAATTATTTGCCATAAGAAAAGAAACCCCTCAGCCATCTCCACTTACCACAGCTCAGGTGCACTCTCAGCAGCACCTCACCCCAACCTGACGCACCAGCGGAAGCCTTACCTTCCTTCACCTTTGGCGTCAGATTTAGAGAATTTCCTTTCCTTTACCCCAAAGTGTAGAACACTCACTCCGGGTCCTTGTACTTGCATGCCTTCTCCCTTCTCCCTTCTCCCTTCTCCCGTCTCCATGGATGCCTCTACCCCCTCGCCTCCCCCTCTCCCCACACACTCTGCAGGAGGAATCCCCCGGCTGACCACCCCTCCACGTGTATCTCCAGCCCCCAGCCAGACTGGCACTCCCTGACAGTAAGTGGGGTCACTACCCAGTGGGGGGAGCCCCACGAAGGGCTCCGTGAATATCTGTTGGATGGGGGTGGGATGGGGGTGGAGAAATGCGTGGCTTGGGCTTAGGTGGGAATTTCTGGCCAGTGGCCAAATGGAGCCGGGATGGAGGCTTCTACCCCGCATCTCCAGGGAGTGGCTTTCACTCGGGTCGTGTGTGTGTGTGTGTGTGTGTGTGTGTGTGTGTACACGCATGCAGAGTGAGGCTTGGAGGAACCAAGAGACCCAGGGAGGATTCAGAGAGCAGCGAGCCTACTGGGGGCACCTTGGAAATAAACATTCCCGTGGAGATGTTACTCTACTCTAGACCCTGAGGAGAGGGGTGCTCTGGACACCCTGTGAGAAGGCCCGAGGCAGAGAGAAGGCGGAGGAGGGCTGGGATTCGGCGCCTGGGCGGGGACTGAGGAGCCAGAGGCCAGGGAGAGAGAGAATCGCAAGGAGAGACGCAGCGCGAGGTGCACCGGGAGGAAAGCAGCCGCCAGGGGGCGAGGCCACAGGTAGATTTGACTAACCCCCCGGCCAGGGCCCCTGAGCGGTACCGAGGACCGGGCTCCTTCCCGGGACCCTAGGCCTCCCCTCTCCCGCCCGACTCCTCACCTGTGTAGACAAAGCGGCCGGGGGCTCCCTTGCAAAACTGCTTGGACTTGTAGGACAGGGTCACCTCCACCACCCCGGGGATGTGCCGCGGGGGCGTCTGCACCCGGATGGCGTGGGGCGTGATGAGCTGCGAGGGGAGAGAGGAGGCCTGCGGGTGAAGCCCCCGGGAGAGAAAGGCCCACCCCGAGCCCGGAGGGAGTCTGACGGGGGCGGGGATGGGGGGTGGCCCACCTCACTCCACACGAGCACGTTCCCGAACACGACCTGCAAGCCGTCGAAGAAGTTGTCGCCGATGACAATGACGGTGGCGCCGCCCGTGGTCCAGCCCTCCCCCGGGCTGATGGCCTTTATGCAGGGGGTGGCAGCTGGGAGGCGGGAGAGGAGCCAGGTCAGGGGCTGGCCCCAGGGTGGGGACGGGAGGCTGGCCGGGCCTGCGGCCGCGGGGGCTGAACCGGGGTTCTGACCTTCGGAAGGGTCCAGGCGGCGCGCCCTGCGGCCGTGCTTGGAGTTGTTGTGCACAAACATGTTGTCAGACACGGCCAGCACGTGTCCGTCCACGCTCACGGTCGTGGACACCACCACCTGCGGGGAGAGCCGAGGCCAGCCTGGCTGGAGCCCTGGGGACGGGGGGAGGCTCCCAGGAGGAAACTTGTGGGGCACCAGCACCTGGAGGCTGGCGGCTGGAATTCAGGGTCACCGACATGGGGAAAAGCTTCAGCCCCGCAGGGTTGTGGAAGGGAGCCAGCTGGGTCAGGTGACATTCCCAGAAGCCCAGTCTCTGACTGCCCAGGGCAACTGACCCCCTGAGCTAGAAAAGTCAAGAGCTCTGGGGGGTGAGGGTGCGGGGACTGTCTCCTCCGGTGGAGTGGCTCCGGGTTCTGCAGACACACAGTAGCCCAGGCTCTGTTCCTGGGGCTCCACGGCAGGAATGGGTCGTAGGCAAGTGAAGGGAGAGTTTTGATGAGGGGGTCAGCATCAGCTTGAGAGCCCACCAGCAGGAGCCCCCACCCTTGGGAGGAAATTGGGGCTGCCTCCTCCTTCCCCCCTCCTTCCCTGGGACGGGTGTGCAGGTTGGGGATGTGCTAAGGGCAGCTGCTCGCTGCTTCACGCTATGCAAATTAGCTGGGTCGTTAATCATGTAAAAATGTCACAATTAGCATCTCCTTAAGTGGGGCTCTAATGAAGCCTCCCTTGGCAGCCAGCATAAGCTGAGAGGGAGCCGCCCCACCCCCAGCAGGCATCAGACCCTGAAGCACAGGGCTGGGCTGGGTTGGGCAGGCATCTGCCCTCGGGGCCTTTCCCAGGGTGGCAGGGGTACCCCTGACTCCCACGAACAGGGAAGGGCAGGCTTGCAGGCGTGAACGCTCTCCCCAGACCCACCTGGAAGCGACGCATGTCTCGGGGATTCCCGGCGTTCTTCAGGCAGTTCTGGTTGCATTTGAGGAAGAACTTGAGGAAGAACCTGAAACAGTATGGCGGTGGGCTCAAGGGTCTGGAGGTTCTGGAAACAGATGAAGATCCAACTGCTCCCTGCTATGCCCCCTCCCAGTAGAGTGACTGCATTCTGTCTGCTCACATGCAGACACACACACAGGATGCCTGATATCCATGCAGCCGACCCATCCCAACAACTATTTCACACAGACTACCCCCCACAGTGTAGGAATCACACAGTGCCTATTTGTCCCACAAAGTGGATTCTTAAAGAATATGTCCATTATGTATACCATATATACCTATTACTCATGATTATACCCACCACACCATGTATACATATGCAGCAGGTACTCACACTTACCTGAAAACTTATCCCACTCCCTGTATATGTCATAGTATATGCCAGTGATGGCGAACCTATGACAAGCGTGTCAGAGGTGACACGTGAACTCATTTTTTTGGTTGATTTTTCTTTGTTAAATGGCATTTAAATATATAAAATAAATATCAAAAATATAAGCCGTTGTTTTACTATGGTTGAAAATATAAAAAAATTTCTATATGTGACACGGCACCAGAGTTAAGTTAGGGTTTTTCAAAATGCTGACACGCCAAGCTCAAAAGGTTTGCCATCACTGGTATATGCCCATCTCACATATACTGGTAGTGCATCCATATCACATAGCATGTGCCTCCCCAAAGTGTATCCATCACCCACACAGTGTATACTTGTCATAAAAGTATATCCATTCTATACACTGTAGATGCCTTATATACTACTACTCACAAAACATAGCCATTACAAAGGGTATACTCACCACACTCAGGGTATATCCTTCATATAAGCCTATTCAATATGTACTCCACACACAGTCTGTACTTATCACATACATATGGTACACTAATCACATGCAGAGTCTCTCCATTACTCACAGTGTATGACCATCCTACATAGTATATGTACAGAAAGAATATGACAGTATACCAGTATGCACTAATATACCACTTTGTTATATATGATCACCCTAAATACAGCCATTGCAAGTACTGTATAGTCATCACATATAGTAAGCAGATCTCCCCAACAAATCCCCCTCACGCACAGCAGATCTTGCTCACACATAGACCCCTGTAGAACACTCTGAGGTGCAGACATGTCATGTGACCCCAAATAGTGCACACCCATCATGTATACACTTCATCCACCTCTAAAAGATACCCTGCAGACAGGCAGCTTTTATGTCCCCATAAGGTCGTCACCACAGTGTAGATGCCATATATAATCCAATAGGTCCTCCCCAAGGTGCAGCAACTCAAATGCTCCCAAATAGTACACCTGCACAGTGTAGACACTCCGTTAATATCACATTATATGCCATCGTAAGGACTCCTTACACCCCTATAAGATACCCCATGGTTTAGACACTTCTTTGCCCACAGTAGTCACCATGCATGCCCCACATTTATGATAGTGTTGACACCCTAATCACACACAGTGTAGACCAGTTTATTTAAATTCCATGTTAATGTACTCAGTCTTTTACAAGGTGCTAAACTGAGGAGGGCAAAATAGCGGGATAGGACATAGTCCCTGTCCTGAAGGGGATTAATGCTAACCCTGGGATGTCACCGATGATTCAACTTCAAAGATGACACCACTTCCCTTACATGCTCACACGTGCCCATTGCATGCAAATCCACTCCCAACCTACAGAATCCAGAGGAAGGGACCCTGGATGGGGCTGGAGAGCTAGGCTCTGGCCCAGGCAGACTCATTGTGTGGTCTGGAGTAAATCCCGCATCTCTGGCATCCACTTTCAGTCATAAACCAGGAGAGCAGTAATTGATGGCTGCTGAGGCGCCTTCCAGTTCTGCCTCTGGACATCCTTCCAGTGGTTCTCAACCTTCCTAATGCTGCGACCCTTTAATACAGTTCCTCATGTTGTGGGACCCCCAACCATAAAATTATTTTTGTTGCTACTTCATAACTGTAATTTTGATACTGTTATGAATCATAATGTAAATATCTGATATGCAGGATGTATTTTCAGGGGTAGTGATCCACAGGTTGAGAACTGCTGCTTTAGTTCCTACCTCCCAATGCCTCAGGCTGCTGTTTCCTGCAGGGTCCTGGCTCCCTCTGGGGGAACTCCCATCTTGGCTTCTTCCATAGCCCTTGTTCGCAGGTCTTCCCACCCTTTCCCTTTCCAGTACAGGTTGCTTTTGTCCTTTGGGTCCACACCAATTCCCACTTCCTGTCTGGCCTTTGGAGACCACGCCTCCCTGAGAGCCCCAGGGCCCTTCTGGCACCTCCACCTGTGCAGACCTGCCCAGGACATCTCAGCTTTTGAGCCTGGTTGGCTTTACTTGCAGAGAGGTATTGAGTAAAAAGCAGCCACGCAAGGCCTGAGCCCTCCGTGGGGGTGATGAGAGTCAGTTCCCTTTTCCATTTCCTCTGAGCCTGCGGCTCAGAACTGCACACAGTCGATGCCATCAATGGTGGAGCTGCTGAAATCTCACCCACTGCCAGCTGGTAGTCCATGGGCTGCTCCCACCGCGTCGGAGGCCCAGCCAATGCACACCCTCCCCTGAGAGCCTGTTGCTGCTGCAGCAGCGCATGCCGCGGCCCTGCCAGCCTCAGAGCTGTTAAGAAAAGTTATCCACAACTTGCAAATAAGGCAAAAAGATGCCTGTGAGCCCTTCCAAACACATTCTGGAACAGTGGTTTTCAAGTGTGGCACCCACACCACCAGTAGCCGCATCCCCTGGGAACTTGCTAGAAATGCAGACTCTTGGGACTCACCTCAGACACATTGAATCAGAACCTCTTGGGGGTGGGGCCTAGCCATCTGTGTGTTCATAAGCCCTCAGGTGATTCTTTTTTCTTTTTAATATATTTTTATTGATTTCAGAGAGGAAGGGAGGAGAGAGATAGGAACATCAATGATGAGAATCATTGATCAGCTGTCTCCTGCACACCCCCCACTGGGGACTGAGCCCACAACCCGGGCATGTGCCCTGATCAGGAATTGAACTGTGACTTCCTGGTTCATAGGTTGATGCTCAACCACTGAACAACACCAGCCAGGCAGCCCTCAGGCGATTCTGATGCTCCCTAAAGTTTGAGAAGCACTGCTCCAGAGCTGCACTACCCCGCACGGCAGCCACAAGCCCTGTGTGGCACTGAGCACTTCAAATGCAGTTTGTCTGAGCTGAGATGTGCTGTAAGTATAAAATACCTGTCATATTTCAGTCACTTAGAAAAAATGTAAAATACCTCATTAATGTGTGTGTGTGTATATATATATTTTAAATACTCATTGGAGGATATTTTTTCCAGTGATTTTTTTTTTGTTAGAGAGAAAAGAGGGAAGGGAAGTGGGGGGTGGGAGAGAGAGAGAGAGAGAGAGAGAGAGAGAGAGAGAGAAAGAGAGAGAGAGACATCAATTGGTTACCTCACACACACACACCCCAACTTGGGTTGGGGATTGAACCTGCAACCAGGGTACATGCCCTTGACCAGGAATCAAACCTGAGACCCTTCAGTCCATGAGCTAACACTCTAGCCACTGAGCCAAACCAGCCAGGGCTCATTAGTAACTTATTTGGTATTGATTACATGTTGCAATGATAATAATTTTGGATATACTAAATTAAATATATTTTCATAATTAATATTACCACTTCTTTTAAAAAATGTGGCTACTAGAAAATGTAAAATTACATATGTGGCTTGCATTATATTTATATGGACTATGTTGCTATAGAGTATTATGTTAACAAAGCCATTTAAGAGTTAGCTGATTATCCAGGGGAAAGTAACTTTGACTCATAGTTGCTATTTGCTGGGAGCCGGTCCATCCTTGCTGTTTCAAGGGACCTGGCATATATGGCATACTGTTCTTAATATGTTTGCTCACCTTCTTGGCACTATGTGTTTTAACCAAGGTCACCTCTCTGAGAAAGGTTGTTTCCCCAGGTAGGGATTTTCCCCTGAAGTTAGGGAGGGAATAAAACCTCTTAACCCCTTCCCCAGCAGAA
>NW_006286587.1:826153-839118 GCF_000327345.1 Myotis davidii | reverse complement strand
GAGAACATGGACACAGAACCTGGCTGGAGATCCTAACCAGAACTTTGCTGGAGATCCTAACCAGAACTTGGCTGGAGATCCTGGCTAGGCTGCTGATCAACTGAACGCTGTCTCTGTGTCATTCCTTCTTCGCCGACTCCATCCACACCTATGGGGAACCCCTGGACCTGCTGGGGTTGGACCCCAGCAGCTATTGATGGGGCCCAGATGACATAAAGTTAGGTGCTAATCTACAGAAAACTACTAAGATGCAAATGATTTTTGTTGGGAGAAGTAAATATTTCTGTTTGGTAGAGAAATTAACCCTAACGGTTACAATTTTATTTATTGCCCTATGGACTTTAACTAGCTTCATACCTAACTTGGCAATCTCATTCCAGTATTTTTCACATATCCCATTTCTTCTCCAGTTCTCCCTCCTCCCCACCCCCCTCTTTCCTAACTATATACTCTCCTGGAAGGAAGAGAGCCTGGCAGGGTCTAAGTAAGTGAGGATGAGCCATCCTGCTCCGGAGCCAGGGACATCCTACAGGGACCTAAGACAGGAAGGGATGTGAATTGTGTTGAGGGGCTGTGAAGCTCTGATGATCCCTCAAGTCTGTATGATTCCAAGGGTGGGGAAGAAAGAGGAGATGGGAGAAGAGGGGAGGGGGTTTCTGAAAAGCCCCACTACTCCCATGGGGCTGGAAGTCTGGGGAAGCTACCTTTACCTGGCTGGGCAGAGTCAAGCCCACAGCCCTGGTTGAGCTGAGTACCCCTAGGGCGGGTTAGCATTTTACTATGCCCCTGGGTCAGACAGAGCCTGTGCCCAGTGCTTTCCCTATTGTGGCCATGAGGCTCTTTGGGGGTGTGATCCCACAAAGGTGGTAAGAGAAAGGTCAAGTCCCAGGAGCTGCCATTGGAACTCCTAGAAGAAAACACCATAATTACAAGCATGAGTTACAAATAATTACAAAACTGCAAAAATAAATTTTAAAAATCATCCACCCAGGCCGGGGTGTCTCAGTGGTTGAGTGTCCACCTATGAACCAGGAAGTCATGGTTGATTCCTGGTCAGGGCACATGCCCAGGTTGTGGGCCAAATGCATAAATAAGTGAGACAACACCTCTGTCCCTGACTCCCTCCCTCCCCAAATCAATCAATAAAACATTTTTTAAAATGAAGTACATGTTGAGTCAGGGGTGCTGATTTCTTTCTTTTAAAAAGAAAAAAGGTCAGGGAAAAGACAGCACATCAATCTTGAAAGCAGAGGATGGACAGAGAAAATTGTACCCCTGTTACTTTCACAGAGACGCAGTGTTGATTTCTTAGGCCCCATTGAGACCTAATCTCATCCTGATTATTTTTTGGTGCAGAAGGAATGATAGGGAGAAGAGCATTAGTTGTGAAGTTGGAATAAGACCCTTCAGATATAGGGGGAAATTTCTTACATGTGGCTTAAAATTGAGTTCTAAAATTCAAATTAAGGCCTGTTTCCTTGTCAATGAAATATTCCATATCAAAGCAGATGCTGGATTGACTCAAGTGCAAACATTTGACTTATACACAACTTCTCAGGTGTGACACCACTGCCTAAAGAAACTCCCTTAGCACAGAACTTTACTCAAAAGAGGCAAGAGGTAAGGGAAATGTGGAGGTGACCGATGTGAGCCCACTGTTCAACTCTGGATCCTTGGGGCTGGAGTGCAGAGTGGACGGAGCTGCTCTTTGGAAGGCAGTGTCCAGGTATCACATGGTGACTTGGTGCCTGCCTGGGTTCCCTCACCCCAGCTTCTGCGACTGTTGGCTGTTAAGGAACCCACTACCTGTGAATTATCCTCAGCCAGGAGCAAGGTCCCCCTCCCGCCCAGCAGCCCACAGACTGACATTACAAGGATGATAAACTCTCAGTGCTATTCACACTTGTTTCCTTGTCAATGAAATATTCCATATCAAAGCAGATGCTGGATTGACTCAAGTGCAAACATTTGACTTATACACAACTTCTCAGGTGTGACACCACTGCCTAAAGAAACTCCCTTAGCACAGAACTTTACTCAAAAGAGGCAAGAAGTAAGGGAAATGTGGAGGTGAGCTCACTCTTCAACTCTGGGTCCTTGGGGCTGGAGAGCAGAGTGGACGGATCTGCTCTTTGGAAGGCAGTGTCCAGGTATCACATGGTGACTTGGTGCCTGCCTGGGTTCCCTCACCCCAGCTTCTGCGACTGTTGGCTGTTAAGGAACCCACTACCTGTGAATTATCCTCAGCCAGAAGCAAGGTCCCTGCCTCCGCACCCCTGCCCCCCGCCCCCGCCCCAGCACCAGCAGCCCACAGACTGACATTACAAGGATGATAAACTCTCAGTGCTATTCACACTCCCAAACTCCCCAAAGGATCAGGCTGACACTGGACTCCAGCTGAGACCATCTTCTTGCTAAATCCCTTTTCCTGCCGGGTCCTGCTTCCCTCGCTTCTTGTCTCTTCAGAGCGCTCTTCCATTACATCACTTTCTTTTTTGAATTTTTAAAAAATTGTTGGTCAATCCTCACTAGAGGATATTTTTTCCACTGATATTTAGAAAGAGTGGAAGTGAGGGAAAGGAGAGAGGGAGAGAGAGAGAGAGACGAAACGTTGATGTGAGAGAGACCAGGGCTGGGTATCTGCCCTTGACTAGGAATCAAACCTGTGACCTTTGGTGCAGGTGCTGGTGCTCTAACCACTGTGAACACCGACCAGGGCTCCAATACATCACATTCACAGGAATCCCCATCTCCAGCCCTGCTTCTAGGAATGTCATCCTAAGAAACCAGGCTGCAGAGCTTTTTACCAGTGTTTTGTTTTTCCCCTCCGCATATCCCTGTGAGATACTTAGAGCTGAAATTATGTTCCCACTTCCAAAGAGAAAGCTGCTAGTTACTGGGCCCAAGGGTCCTTGCAAATACAGGACTGTCAAGAGCAAGGAAATGAATGTCTAGATTATAAGTGCTGTCCAATAGAACCTCTCCTAAAATGATATCCACTGGCCACATGTGGCTATTGAGCACTTGAAATGTGGCTTGTGTGATTGAGAAACTAAAATCTCCATTTTATTTTAATTAATTTAAATGTAAACAGTCACATGTAGCTCATGGCTGCCATATCAGACAGTGCAACTCTAGAAGGAGGAAGCAATGTGAAGGGACACACGGGTTGGGACAGGGTTTCCAAAGCACGTGTCCTGCGAAGGCCTTGGGGAAAAATGCAGATGGGGAGCAAAGGGTGGAATAAAACTCGTTATTTATTCCAAGACCAAAGATGGCACTGCATCCAGGGATGGGGAAAAACAGAGTGGGGGGTGGGAGCAGGGGTGGGAATCCTCCACTAATTTTCACCTCAAATGGTTTCCCTTTGAGCTCACGAGCCTCAGCAAAAACAGAACATCTGGGGCAGGGTCTGTGCTCCCCACTGTTTTTCTTGTCTGCTGCCCCTACCCCCAGCTCAAGGACAGAAGAGGATACAGATGGCTGGGCCATTCATTCCCTCATTCATTCAACACACCCATTCATAAAGATGTATTAAACACCTTCTAGGTGTCAGGTAGTGCAATCTAGAGATGAACACGATCTTAAGAAAAGTACAATACTTCAGGAAAGAGAGAAACTTAAAAGCACAGCTAGTAGGATAGAGTGGTGGGCATGACAGGATAACCTGCCAAGTGTAATCTGTAGCAGCCACTCGGCCTGGAGAAGTAGAAGGGGTCCTGAGGTCACATGTGACCTTGGGCATTTGGGGTCTTGGAGGACCAGAGACATCTTCCCTGGAAGAGAAGTAGGAGGAAGGGGCCTCACATGCAAAGGGAATAAAAGCCCTGCCGTGGAGCAGGTGGGATGCATGGCACGTTCCCAGTGGTGCCTGATGAGACTGAGGAGGGCAGCTGTGGACCAGGGCCTGGGGGCCGTGGGGTATTGGCACCAAATCATGCGGTATTTGGACCCTGGGGGTGACAGGAAGTCAGCTGAGGATGCCTTATTGGCTGTGCCATTTGGAAAAGTCATTTTGCATCCAGGGAGAAGCAGGCACCAAAGGGCCTAGGCTAGAGAAGGGATGGTGGATGAGGAGTTGGTACGAGGGGTAGTTCAGGCCCAGGTGAGAGTGACCCTTCCTGGTCTTGGCCTGGGGCAGCAGCCAAGGCCCAGTGTCCCCAGGGCCACAGCCACCTGCCAGGCCTGGACCTGGTCTCCCCACCAAGATCCTCACTGGGGCAGAGGTGGCTGCAGTGCAGATGGGCTGGGGGACTATAAATAGCCAGGGCGCATACATTAGCATGCCAATGCACCCGAACCCCATCCTCTATGCTAATGGCCCACCATGTGCCTGAACACCTTCTGTTCCCCTGCATGCATTTGCATGCACAATTAGCATAATCTTGTATAATTAATGAACAGCGTCAATTTTAGCTCCTAAGTAATTTGATTAACATGTTGATAGGGCACTTACTAGGCTCTCCAAACCTCAGGGCCGGGCATGGGGCCTGAGGAGAAGGGAAGAGGAGGGGGAGAGACTGCTAAGCGGCCCCCAGCTGCCCATGAGCGTGGTGGTGACTTCACTTTCCCTTAAGGGGGCCTGAGGGGAAGGGGGAGAGGCTGCTAATGGGAGGCCTCTGGGCACCCCATGTCGGGTGGCAGGGACCTGAGCATGAAGCACACTGTGTCCCCGTGGACACAGAGATACACATGCCCCTGGCATGTACCCCAGTCCAGGGAGTCTTCTGTGAATGCAGGATGGGGAGAACAGAAGAGGAGGGATGGAGAAAATGTAGGATGACTGGTGGGCTGGGGATGGATGGGCCGAGGGAAGTCATAGGGGAAGAGGTGTACTGTGGGTAATTGGGGACATAAGGTCCTGACTGAAGGGAAGAACTTGTATATTCCTCTGTCCTTGGGTGGGTGAGCCAGGCTCCAGAGCCAGGGATCTTGGCACCTTTTCTTTATGAATCATGAGAGAGGCAGAGGTGCGGGGCTGGCACCTTCTATAATGCCCCAAGGGACAGAGAGAAAACATATAGAAGCCTGAGTGTTGCTCCCTTCCCTTTCAGAAACAGATCCATTCCCAGCCCAGACATCCCAGGGCCTCAGATAGAGGCCCACCTCCTCTCTCCTGCTCATCTCTGTGAGTCAGAGGCAGGAAGTTCACCCTTGCCGCTAACTGACTTTCTTGTTGCTGTCTAGGCTCAGCTGCACTACCTTCTAAGATGGTCAATCGAGGTGAGGGCAGGTGGGGTAAGAAATGATGCTGTGGCAGGCCCTGTACAGGACATTGTGTAAACACTTCTCACTTACCTTGACAACATTCCTACCAGCTGAGGTTAAGAGTCAGCCCCATTTAATTTTTTTATTGATTTCAGAGAGGAAGGGAGAGGGAGAGAGAGAGAAACATCAACGATGAGAATCATTGATAAGCTGCCTCCTGCACACCCCCGACCGGGAATGGAGCCCGCAACCCAGGCATGTGCCCTTGACCGGAATCGAACCCAGGACTCTTTAGTCCGCAGGCCGACACTCTATCCACTGAGCCCAACCAGCTAGGGCAAGCCAGCCCCATTTTACTAAGGAGGAAATGAGCTGAGAAAGGTGAGACCTTGCTCAGAGTCATGGCCTCACATTCCAGGCTGACCTCAGTCCCCAACCCTGAATAGCCCTCAGCTTTATGGTGAAAATTTGCCATTCAAATTGCAGACAGTCCATTTATTAGCTATCTCCCACTCCCCCTATTATGGTCCCCAGGCCTCATCATGCCCATACTCACACTCTCCACCAACATCCTCTGGAGGCATCATCCACAGCGCCCTCCAGCCTCAGCATGGGAGCCACTCTGATCTCAACCTTAGTTTCAGCTGCCCAGATACCTTACCTTAAATCCCTGGATTAGGGGTGGCTTGGAGACCCTTGCTTTGTGACTGGCATCCTAGCCCACATGAACCCCAGGGCACATGGAAGAACCTCTCATGAACCCTCTCTACTTCCTCCCTCAAATGCTCCCAGTTCTGAAAGGGGGTCAGGGGAAGAAGTGCAGTTCATTCTCTGGCAAGAGGGAACATTTCAGTCCTGCTTCAGCACTGAACCAACAGGAAGGTTCTGGAACCTCAAGGGGGGATTGACAGAATGGACCCTAGACAGAAGCCTGTACCTGCAGCAGTGTGGGAGAAAAGAGACCCTACAGGAAAGGGTGGAAGGAAACAGATGCTATCATGGGCTTGTTTTATGCCTGCAGAGGAAAACGGGAAATGTTCCATGAACTACTGGATTAGGAAGACGGGCATATTCTTTCACAGCTTCTACAACCCCTTCTCATCGAAGTGAATTTGTCAGCTTGTACTTGATCTAGTGATTGAGGTCTAAGTTTGCCACCAATAGGATAGATGAAAGCTTACATCAGCCAGGTGGCTCAGACATGACCTGTTTCAATAGTTATTGAGCAACACCCACTGTGCATCAGGTACAACTACATGCAGAGCAGTCATAGTCCACAGCTCCTGTCCACCCCCAGGAGCCAGAGGAGGAGAGCTGTGGGCCCTTCATCGGATGAAATCTTCCTCACCTACTCCTGCACCAGGGTCATTCTGGCCAATCAAGCAACTATTTCATCTTAGAACTGTGATGTCTAATAAGATAGTCATTTTAATGTGGCTATTTAATTTGGGGGGTGGGAGGGGTGACATTTGTAATAGTTTCAACAATAAAGATAAATTTTAAAAATGGTTTTCTATTGGTCAAAATTAAATAAAGCTGAATATTCAGTTCCTCAGTCACAGTAGTTACATTTCAAGTGCCAAATACGTATATGTAGCTATTGGCTAAAATATTGGTCATGTAGAACATTTCCATCATCACAGAAAGTTCAATTGGACAATGTTGTCTTAGAGCCTTACATTGTTTTTTATTTCCTCTTACCATTATGTAAAAGCTTACATAATTATGTTTTTAATTTATTGATTTGAGAGAGAGAGAGAGAGAGAGAGATAGAAGAGGGGGGACGAGAGAGAGAAACATCGATTTGTTGTTCCACTAATTTATGGATTCATTGGTTGCCTCTTATATGTGCCCTGACTGGGGAATCTAACCTACAACCTTGGTGTATTGGGCTGACACTCTAACTAACTGAACTACCCAGCCAGGTCTTACACAATTAGGTTTTATAGCAACAGCTCTGTAATCTTAGTAAGAACAGAGAGCTACACAGTGTTTTAACTTGTCCTATCTCATTCCCTTTTCCCCAGCTCTGTGGTAGCTTTGAAAACCAGCAGCCTTGAAACCTTGGTAGTTACGACAACCAACAGTCTTGTAGCCACTGGAAAGGACAGATTGGTCATGTGTATACTCTGGGAAGAGCAGATGCCCAGAAAAGATCTCAGAAAACCCTCCCTAGCCTCCCATCTCTAGCTGACCCTGAAACCTTGCACAAGCAAGAAGTGAAGGTAAAGGAAAGCTGCCCTAATACATATATAAAACCGTTTGGCAAAAGCTGAAGACTTATTGATCCAAGGCAATTAAGGAAGTACCTGTCCAATTATGAGGAGACCATTAGGCTAAATGAACAGAAGAAACTTTAGTGGCCATGGTACAGACTTTATAGAATTGGTCCAGGAAACTCACTAAACAAACAGCAATAGCAACAAACATTAGAAAAGGAGATTTGATTTGCAGAAGTACCACATTATATTATTAAACTATTCATGTTCAACAAATAATTATGAAACATGCAAAGTAACAAGAAACTATGATTCATACATGAGAAATAAAGCAGTTAGTAGGAACTGTCCTTGAGGAAGCCCACATGTTAGACTTACTAAACAAATACTTTAAACAGCTATTATAAATACTTTAAGAACTAAAGGAAACCATGTCTAAAGAATAAAAGAGATCAATTAGTTGCCTCCCTCACGGGGCCGGGGAAAATATTAATTCTCAAGTGAGAATTAATAAAACAAAAAAAGGAGAGGAAAGAGAATGAATCTATATTGCAGCAGTGTTTCTGTACATTTCTATAGCTAATTTGGTCATTTAAATTAGATTGTTTCAAATTAAAATATTAATTTATATCCCAGGGAAACTACTAAGATAATTACTCAAAATTAGATAACATCAACAGCAAAAAAAAGTATACTAGTAACTATGCATTTAACACACAAAGGACAGTAATGGAGTAATAGAGAAAAAACAACAACAAAAAATAAGACAGAAAACACAAAGCAAAATCGCAGACATAAATCCTACTTTATCAGTACTTACATTAAATGTAAATGGATTAAACACTCCAATTAAAAGGCAAAGAATGGCCAAATGGATTAAAAAACATAATCTTTGGTGTGGTGAACACACAATACAATATGCAGATGATGTTATAGAATTGCACAACTGGAACCTATATAACTTTATTAACCAATGTCCCCCCAATAAATTCAATAAAAAAAGAAAAAAATAAACTTAGAAAATGCAAATTTAAAGTTTTACAGTCTGTTGAGTTGCATAGGTAGCTGAAGAGGTTAGAGCCCACACATCTTATTTATATATTAGATTTCCCTTGGATTTAGAACTTCTCCACTATTACTTTGTTATCACCCCAGGAATATCTTGTATTCTACATGCATGGTAATTTATAACGTTGCATTATAATTATTTTTTATATGTCCCTCTCCTTTAATAGACTGTGGGCTTACTGAAGTCAGAGTCTGTGTCTTGTTATTGTTTTATATTCCTCATAGCCTACCAAATGCTTGGCATTTAGTGGGAACTCAATAAATTTTGATCATGAATGAAAAGTATGTGGTGCTACTTAAAATAAATACACTGAGTGGCCAGATTATTATGACCGGCCAGATTATTATGACCACCCCCTCAGTACAATGAAGTGAATTAGTTATGCAAATACTACTACTACTACTACTAATAATAATAAAACCTTGAGAGTATTTGCTTAGGAAGTTTTCAGTATTCAGTATTTTTGGAAGTGTCAATGAAGTACTGATGGGGTGGTCATAATAATCTGGCCGGTCATAATAATCTGGCCACTCAGTGTATAAAACACTGTTTCCTGGATTGTGCACTATCAGCAAGAATACTGGTGTTCTTAAAGAAATAGTGGGCTTGTTGATGCCAGGACAATGTTTGCTTTTAAATACCATTATTCTTGATGTGTACTTTTAGACAGTTTTCCATGCAAAAACGGAGAGAAATTTGGACGCATCAATAATAGTTATTTACTTTCAAGACATTACATGCTAAAGACTAATTTATATAATTTTAATGAATAAATCTAGTGTAACTATAAGCATTAAAATTGAAATGAAATAGTAATTGTTTGTATTTCATCTAGTATTTTAAATATATTGAATATCCCACAATTGTGAATCAGGAGCATTTTGGAGAGTACCATTGTCAACATCATGTTACTTCAATTACTTCATGTTGTTTGAATGCATATACTTGTTTGAACACATTATTATTAAATGAACTATTTTCGTAAACGACCCCCCTAAAATAAAAATAAAAAACATAATCTAACTTTATGTTGTCTATGTGAGACATAATTTAGATTAAAAGATAGGAATAGGTTGATAATAAAAGGGTTGGAAAAGATATATCAATCAAACTCTAACCAACTGAGAGCTGGACCAGTTCTATTAATATCATACAAAATGGCCCTAGCTGGTTTGGCTCAGTGGATAGAGCGTCGGCCTGCAGACGGAAGAGTCCCAGGTTTGATTCTGGTCAAGGGAACATGCCTGGGTTGCAGGCTCGATCCCCAGTAGGGGGCGTGCAGGAGGCAGCTGATCAATGATTCTCTCATCATTGATGTTTCTATCTCTCTCTTTCTCTCTGAAATCAATAAAAATATATTTGCACCTGAAAATAGAGCTCCAAAATACATGAAGCAAAAAAAATTACAGAATTGGAGGAAAAAATAGATAATTCAACAATAATAGTTGGAGATCCAGTGCCCTACTTTTAATAATGAATAAAACTACTAGCCAGAATATCAAAAGGAAATAAAAGATTTGAACCCTACCTGTAGCATCTCATACAATAAATGAGTTGTAGGTTCAATCCCCAGTCCCATGAGGGAGGCAACTAATTGATCTCTCTTTCTTTCTCCCCCTTCCTCCCTTCCACTCTCTTTAAAAATCAATGGGGAAAAAAATTCTTGGGTGAGGATTAACAAGAAAAACAAAAAGGATGTAGAAATGTTCCAAAAGCATCTGAAAGATGCTCAACATCACTTATCAATAGAGAAATGAAAAAAGAACCCACAACGAGATATCATCTCACACCCAATAGAATGGCTACAATGTAAGAAAAGAAAATAACAAGTGTTGGAGAAGTAAGAATCCTAGGGCTGGTGGGATTGTAAAATGGCGCAACTGCTATGGAAACCAGTATTGAGTTCCTCAAAAAATCTATTAAACATTATCATTAGATCCAGCAATACCACTTTTGGGTATATCTTCAAAAGAATTGATATCTCAAATATCAATATCTCAAATAGATATGTTCACACTCATATTCACAGAAGCTTTATTCACAATAGCCAAGAGATGGAAACACCCAAATGCCCACTAATGGATGAATGTGGTATATACATAAAAGGGAATATTATTCAGTCTTAAATAGGAAGAAAGTCCTGTTACATAGCCTTAAAAAGGAAAGGAATTCTGACATGTTATAAATGGATAAACCTGGAGGACATTATGCTAAATGAAATAAGCCAGTCACAAAAAGACAATACTGTATCATTATACTTATATGAGGTACTTAAAATAGACACATTCATAGAAACAGAAAGGAGACTGATGGGTCCAGGACTGGGGAGAGGGAAAAATGTGGAGTTGTAGTTTAATGGGTATAGTTTCAGTTTTGCAAGAAGAAAAAGTTTTGGAGATCTGTTGTACAACAATGTGAATATACTTAACACTACTGAATTGTATATTTAAAATGGTAAAGATGGTGAATTTTATGTTATGTGGTTTTTTTTAAATTGATTTCAGAGAGGGAGGGAGAGGGAGATAGAAACATCAGTAATGAGAGAGAATACTTGATCGGCTGCCTCCTGCACATCACACACTGGGGATCGAGCCTGCAACCCAGGCATGTGCCCTGAGTGGGAATCGAACTGTGACCTCCTGGTTCATTGATTGATGCTCAACCACTGAGCCACGCCAGCCGGGCTGTTATATCTTTCTTTTCCACAGTTTTAAAAATGACACAGGGGCCCTGACTGGTTTGGCTCAGTGGATAGAGCGTTGGCCTGCGGACTCAAGGGTCCCAGGTTCGATTCTGGTCAAGGGCATGTACCTTGGTTGCAGGCACATCCCTAGTGGGGAGTGTGCAGGAGGCAGCTGGTCGATGTTTCTCTCTCATCAATGTTTCTATCTCTCTCCCTTCCTCTCTGTATAAAAAATCAATAAAATATATATTTTTAAAAAATGACACAGGGAAGTAATTTTGAGGTGACCAAGACAATCTAATCATTAAGTTAATATGAAAAAAATAATCAAAGAGAGTTGAAAAAATTGTAAAATATAAGAGTAATGGTGAAGGAGTGCTAGATCTACCAGTTACTAAAACATGTTATAAATCTTCAGAAAGCAGCATCATGTTTCTACATAAATAAATAGATGAAATAGTGAAATAGAATGGAAAGTCCAGGAATATACACGATTACATTTAGAATATAGCATGGATGATATTTATAACTGGTGGGGAAAGATGAATTATTCAATCCACCTCTATTTTTTTTTTTTTTGGTAGCTGCCACTTGCCCCGAGAGAAATTATTGAAAAATCCATTCACTAAAAATCTCTAAAGACAAAAAGAAGCTCCTATATAGAGCCAGAGAAGAGAGTTTACTCACAAAAAAATGACAACTACGTCATACTTTTCAACAGCAACAACGGAAATATTTTCAAAGCTCTAAGTGAGAAAATAACTACCGATCTAGAATTGTGTTCCCAGGAAAACGATTTTTCAAGAAAGAATGATATCAAGACATTTATAGTAAAACAAAAGTGAGAATGGTTCACCATCAGCAGACCTTTACTAAAGGAGGGATTTCTAACAGATGTACTTCCAAAAATGACCCCACAAAGTGTTATTTGAGATACAAGAAGAAAAAGATGAACAAAAATTTGGTAAATATTAAAAAAATCCTATATAATAAAAGCAGGTATGCAAATTGTCCCCTCGACTGGGAGTTGCCCAGGAGTTTGACCAGGGGGTGGAGGCAGGCAGCTGGGGGAAGGGAAGGAGGCCCTGGCCAGCAGCTGGCAGCTGCTAGGGACCCTACCAGTGCATGAATTTCATGCACCGGGCCTCTGGTCTTTATATATAAAAGCCTAAGCGACCTTTACAGTGAGAAATTTGGTAAATATTAAAAAAATCCTATATAATAAAAGCACAGTATGCAAATTGTCCCCTCGACTGGGAGTTGCCCAGGAGTTTGACCAGGGGGTGGAGGCAGGCAGCTGGGGGAAGGGAAGGAGGCCCTGCAGGGGAGGGCAGTTGGGGGTTACCAGGCCGGCAAGGGAGGGCAGTTAGTGGTGACCAGCCAAGCAGGGGAGGGCAGTTAGGGGCAATCGGCTAGCAGGGGAGCAGTTAGGGGGTGATCAGGCTGGCAGGCAGGAGAGCAATTGGGAGCCAGCAGTCCTGGATTGTGAGAGAGATGTCCGACTGCCCCTTTAAGCCCGTTCCCGGTATGGCCTAAACGGGCAGTCGGACATCCAGTGAGGGGTCCCAGATTGGAGAGGGTGCAGGCTGGGCTGAGGGACACTCCACCCCAGTGCATGAATTTCGTGCACTGGGCCTCTGGTCTATATAATAAAAGCCTAAGCAACCTTTACGGTGGAACAACCAGAACAACTGGCCGCTATGATGTGCACTGACCACCAGGGGGCAGACGCTCAATGGAGGAGCTGCCCCCTGCTGGTCAGTGTGCTCCCACCAGGGAGTGCCAC
>NW_006286587.1:804912-826049 GCF_000327345.1 Myotis davidii | reverse complement strand
AAAGAGTAATATGCAAATTGACCATCATCCCAACACACAAGATGGCCACCCCCACGTGGTCAAAGATGGCCGGCAGGGGAGGGCAGTTGTGGGCAACCGGGCTGGCAGTGGAGGGCAGATAGGGGTCACAAGGCCAGTAGAGGAGGGCAGTTGGGGTATGAGCAGCAAGCAGGAGGGCAGTAAGGAGCGAGGGGTCCCAGACCCCCCTCCCACCCCAGTGCATGAATATCATGTACCAGACCTCTAGTAATAATAATAGTAACATGTAGAATTTAAAAATAATCAAAATTCATGGGGTAATTGAATGTCCCAAGATTGATGGTGTGCTGGCAAGTGTTTACCAACCATTTCTAGAGAGGGGAAAACCCTGATTTATAGTGTTTGTTGATTTCCATGGTGATATGTTCCCCCATGGCTGATTTCAAGCTGTCAATGGGAAGTCTCTGAATATGGAGTTGAGCAGAATTACTAATAGTTAGCTCTTGTGAGTCAGTGGAAGCCACCACTGTCAAAGACTCTAATATTAGTCAGGAAAGAAATTATGACTTTATTAAGGATATATAGTAAATTTTAAGAATAATAACTAAAAGAATAGAAATGAAATGAATAAATTTCCAAACCAGTAAAGGGGAAAATAAAATAAGAAATACAGTCCTAGCTGGTTTGGCTCAGTGGATAGAGCGTTGGACTGCGGAGTAAAGGGTCCCAGGTTCAATTCCAGTCAAGGGCACATTTCTGGGTTGCAGGCTTGACCCTCAGTAGGGGGCGTGCAGGAGGCAGCTGATCAATGATTCTCTCTCATCATTGGTGTTTCTCTCTCTTACTCTCCCTTACTTTGGGAAATCAATAAAAACATATTTAAAAAAAAAAGAAATACATACACCACATCAAACAAAGTAGTTAAACCATTTTAAATAGTAAGAAAGGAAAAAAAATAGAAGTGGAACAAATAGAAAGTACAAAGATCATAGGGAATATTATTCAGAAAAGATAATAGAAAAATAGTTGAAATAAATCATAATCTCAATAAAGTAAATGGACTAAACTTGCCAGGTGAAAAACAAACTAGATTTTTTAAAAATTCAGCAATATGCAGTTAAAAGAGAAATATCTGAAACATAAGGACACGTAATGGCTGAAAATCATAGGATGTAAAAAGGAATATGAAGCAAATATAACCAAAAGTAAGTTGATAGAGCCTATAAATAATATCTATAAAATAGACACTAAAGCAAAAATATTATTAGAAATAAAGGATCAGCCCTGGCCGGTTTGGCTTGGTGGATGGAGCATCGGCCTGCGGACTCAAGGGGCCCAGGTTCGACTCTGGTCGGGGGCATGTGCCCTGGTTGCGGGAGGCAGATGATTGATGTTTCTCTCTCGTGGATGTTTCTGGCTCTCTGTCCCTCTCCCTTCCTCTCTGTAAAAAAATCAATAAAATGTATATAAAAAAAGAAAAGAAATAAAGGATCAATAAATGCTGATAAGTCCTGGCCAATGTGGCTCAGTCATTAAGAGTGTCAGCCTGTGCACTCGAGGGTAGCTGGTTTGATTCCAGGTCAAGGGCACATACCAGTGTTGCAGGTCCAATCCCCACCCCCTGTCAGGGTGCCTGTGGGAGGTAACCAATCAAAATGCCTCTGTCACATCAGTGTTTCTCTCTCTCTCTCTATCCCACTCCTCCCTCCCTTTCACTCTCTCTAAACTCAATGGAAAAAAATATCCTCACTCCTCAGATGCTTTAAAAAATGCTGATAAAAGGACTCACTCAAAGGAAGCTACAAGATTCTGATCAAGGGCTCGGAACTCGGTTGTAGGCTCCTCCCAAGCTGGGCCCTGGTTGGCTCACGCAGGAGGCGGCCAATCAATGTGTTTCTCTCACATCAATATTTCTGTCTTTCCCTCTCTCTTCCACTCTCTCTAAAAAGAAAAAAAAAAATCAATGGAAAAAAATATCCTCAGGTGAGGAATAAAAAACAATAATCTCTCTATATGTAAAAGCCTGATATGCAAATTGTCCCCTTGGGAATTTGACCAGGAGGCCGGGAGTTTGATCGCTCACTAAGACATGCACTGACCACCAGCTGGCAGCCAAAAGGCCCTGATCGGTCCTGATCTCCTGCCAGGCCTAGGGACCCTACCCAGGCACAGATTTCATGCACCAGGCCTCTAATAATAAAATAAAATAAAAAACATATTTTAAAAAACACAAAGGAAATGGTAACTACATAGGCAAATATATAATTTTTTTTCATATTTAATTTTCTTTAAAAATACTTGGCTGTTTAAGTAAAAATAATAACAATGTATTGTGGACTTTAGAACATATGTAAAAAAAAATCCACGATACAATAGCATACTATACGTGAAATGGTATAATAAAATAGATTGCAGTAACTTAAAGATGTGCACTGCAAGTCCTAAAGTAATCACTAAAGTAACAAAATAAAGTTTTGTTAATAAGACATCAAAAAAGGCAAGATTCTAGGAGAATCGTCCAAATTTTGGAAACTAAATACACATAGGTATTTAAAAAAAAAAACACTCAACAGGGAAATGAGAGAGTATTTTTAACTGAATAAAAATGAAAATATCATAGTTTGTGTATACCCTTACAGCAGTACTTAGGGAAAAATGTATAGCACTAAAAGCCTGTTTTAGACAACAAGAGAGGCCTCAGCTTCCACTCTAAGAAACCAGGAAAAGGAGAGGAAATTAAGCCCAAAGTAAGCAGAAGATAGGAACTAATAAATATAAACAGAAAACAGAAAATCAATAGAGAAAACCAATGAAATAAAAAGCTGGTTCTTGTAGAAGATCAATAAAATGGATAAACCTGTAGCTATATTGTTCAGGAAAAAAAGAGAAGATACAATTTGCCAATATCAGAAATGAGAGTAGTGACATTGCTACAGATTCTAGATATATTAAATGGATAGGGAATATTATTAACAATTTTATGCCAACAAATTCAGCAACTTGTAAGAAATGGACAAATTCCTTGTAAGATACAAATTCACAAAGCCCATTTTAGAAGAGCTTAAGGAAGAAGTAATACCAACTCTACCCAAACTCTTTTAAAAAAACTGAAGAGGAAGAAATACCTCCCAACTCATTCTATAAGGCCAGCATATCATATCTGAGACCGAAACCAGACAAAGAAATTGCAAGAAAACGAGAGACAAATATCCATTATGAACATCGATGCAAAAATTCTATGTAAAATGTTATTAAATCAAATCCAACAGTATATTAAAAGGTTAATGTGCCATGATCAAGAGAAGTTTATATGAGAAATACAGGGTTGGTTTTAACATTGGAAAACCAGTTGATGTAATTCATAATAAACTAAAAAAAAGGTCATCTCAAAAGATGCAGAAAAAGCATGTGACAAATCTAACATGCATTCCTGATAAAAACTCTCAGTAACTAAATCGAGTAGGGAATTTCCTCAACCTGATAAAAGGCATCTATGAAAAACACATAGCAACATACATGCAAACATACATACATGCATGCACACGCACATACATACATAATCGTGACACATTGAGTATTTCCGCCTAAAATCAGGAACAAGACAGATGTTCGTTCTCAGTGCTATTATTCAGCATTGTACTGGAAGGCCTGGCTAGTACAACCCAACAAGAAAAATGAATAAAAGACATCGCATTCCAGTGCCAGGTTTGTCTCCTAAACAAACTCTTGTACCTACTCACACTAGGAGAGACAAACAAGTCCGTGCATAGCAGCTTTGCCTATCATAGCAAAAATGAAATACAATGAACTACAGCTAAATATAGCAACAGAAAAATGTAGAAACATAATGCTGAATTTGAAAACATTTTAGAAGACTACTATATATAAAATAACATAATTTTTATAAGGTTAAACATAAGCACAACTAAACCACATGCTTAATATTACATAATTAGTGTCCATTTATTATTTTAAAGAGCAAGGTCATGATAAACACAAACCTCAATTTATTTATTACCTTTAGGAGGGGGCAGGCAGTGGTATGAGACGGGGAAGGAAGATGGTGGTGGCATCAATGCTATTTTTAAAGTTCTAAGTTTAAGTTTGTCGGTAGGTTCACAAATGTACATGGGCTATCATGCGTCCTAATTTTTATTTTGTTATATTTTCTTTACTCTGTATTATCTCAGTATAACTTACAATTTTTTTTCAAATGGATCAAGTATCTAATGTAAACAATGAAACCATAAAAGTACTGAAAGAAACTACAGGATAAATTTTTAAAAATGATCTTGGCATGATAAAGAACTTTCTAAGTATGATGAAGATTCAAAGTACTTAAAAGATTGAGAGACTGGGTAAATTTCACCATAAAAAAGTTGAAGGACAACAACCAATTGGAAAAAAATTGGTGCAACTCATGACAAAGGCCTAATTTCCTTAACATATATTCCTACAAATCAGTAACAAAAGCCAATCCGTTACAGAAAAATAAACAAAGGATATGCACTAACCGTTCACAGAAAAAGAAATACAAATTGACTTTAAGTACATGAAAGTGTGCTCAACCTCAGAGTAAGAGCAATGGAATTCACTGCGATATCACAGTTGACTTGTATGATGAAGAAAGGTGGGGGAAAATTATGGCAATCACTGCTTGTTGCAGTCATTTCTCAACCCTGAGATCACCTGCCTTTATTCCTCGAAGATTTTATCCCTGGATCACTATTTATGCTCTTGACCATTGGTCCTGTCATAATTCTTGGTTATTTCAATATCAATATAGATATATCATTCCTCCAACACATTCTCTTCTCCACTCTTTGAGCCTCTCTCCTGCAACAGCCGTCTCCAGCCTCCCGAGGTCACACAATACCAATAAAGGCAGTCCCCCAATAGTCCTACCCACAGGCAGCCCACTCTCTAACCTCCCCCTAGAACCTCAACTCCAATAATTCTCTGGCTCCATTAGAACCCATGTTCCATTTATCCTGCCTTCTCTTCACTCTCCCACAGTCCTCGCCTTAACCAGCCTAAATTTCTTGTTCCATTTTTGTAAACACCCCTTGCGTACACGTTCACTCTCTTGCCCTCTCATGTTTCATTGGGCCTGCATCTGTGCAGCTCTGCATGGCTGGAGAAAGGTCTCACTTTAGATTTATGACCACAAACCTCAGGTGGGTCCTTAGTGCTTCTTGGCAATCACACAACATTTCCACAGCCCATTCACTCCCCTGGACATAACTATTTTATGCCCTAATGTCTCCCTTTCCATCCTCATCCTCAACTGTTGACCTTGCTTCTTATTTTTCTGAGAAAACAAAGCAATCAGAAGAGAATGCCTGCCAGCTCCCGCATTGTATATACCCGTGTACCCACGTCTGAGCCTCGGTTTTCCATCTTCACTGCTGTTTCCATGGATAACTCTGTGATTTCAGCTAAAACCAGTCCTGTGCACAGGGCCCCAGGCCCTTTGCCAACTAAAGGGCATGGCTTTAGCAATTCTCTCTTCCGTCTCTTGCATCATCCTTTCCCCCTTTCCTACTGAGTTTTTCTCATCAGTATATGAACAAGCCATATATTTCTTCTTGGCCTTCCATTGTGCTCCAGCCAGCACCACGTTTCTTTGATCCCTTTACAGCAAAACTCAAAAGAATTCCTCTAGTCATTGTTTCTAATCTCTCTTCTCTCATTCATTTTTTTAAAAAAGTGATTCTTTTATTTTTTTATTTTTCTTGCTTTCAGAGAGGAAGAAAGAGGGAGAGAGAGATAGAAACATCAATGATGAGATAGAACCATTGATCGGCTGCCTCCTGTACGCCCCCTGCTGGGGATAGAGCCCACAATCTGGGCATGTGCTCTTGACTGGAATTGAACCTGGGACCCTTCAGACTGCAGGCCAACGCTCTATCCACTGAGCCAAACTGGCTAGGGCCTCCCATTCTTTCTTAAACCTACCCTGTCAGACTTCTGCTTCTCCACTCCACGGAAATCGCTGTCATTGATGTCACCAAAGTTCCCCATGTTGCTAAGTCCAGTGGTGAATCCTTAGTCTTTTTATCTTATCCACAGCAGCATGTGATGAGTTGACCACTGTGTCCTTTCTGGAATATTTCCTTATCTAGGGTTCTGCACCCTTGACTTCCCTGTGACTACACTGGCTGCTCCTTCTCATTCTTCTTTGCTACTTCCACATCTCTATGACCTACAAACACTGTACCCAGGATTAAGTTCTGGAACCTGTTGTATTTTCTGTTAACACTCATTCCCTTGAATGATTTCATTCATTCAAGTTTCTATCTCAAGGGATCTTTTCCTTGAGAGCTATACTCAGGTGTTGTTGTTATTTTGTTTTAATATACTTTCATTGATTTCAGAGAGGAAAAGAGATTTTAAAAAAAAAATCAATAATGAGAGAGACTCATTGATCGGCTGCCTCCTGCATGCCCCACACTGGGGATTGAGCCCGAACCCTGGTCATGTGCCCTGACTAGGAACTGAACGTTACCTCCTGGTTCATAGGTCGACGCTCAACCAGTGAGCCAAGCTGGGCTGGGCCATACTCATGTTTTTAGCTGCTTTTCAACATTCCCATCTTAAACAGAACACATCCAAAACCAAACTCCCGATTTTCCTCCTCCCAAACCTGCTCCCCCTGAAATCTCCTCCTTCTTAGAAAACAAAAGTTCTTTCTAAGTTGTACACGTCAGAAACCTTGGCGACATCACTGACTTCTCTCCATAACTTTGTCTCTCCTTCCATAACACACCTTGTCAGTTCTGCCTGTGAAATACATCCCGGATCTAACCACTTCTTACAACCTCTTCTAATAACATCCTTGGCCTTACCAGCCTCCATCATCTCTATCGGGAAAACTGAAATGGCTTCCTAAAGCATCTCCCTGCTTCCTCCCTTGCCTCCTACAGGTCATCTTCAACACAGGAGCTAGAGCGACCTTGCTGAAATATAAACCAGGTCATATCACTCTTCTCAAAATCCCCCAATGGCTTCCACATCATTCAGAATAAAAGCCAAAGTCCTTACAAGAGCCTATACACATGACCCACATGCAACCTACAAGGCCTTGCATGGTCTTGCCTTCCTCCTGCCCTACCATTAAGTCTCTGACATCACCTCCTCCAGTCACCTGGGCCATCTTGCTGTTCCTTAAACACACCAGGTACACTCCTGCCAGGAACATTCTCCGCCCGCCCCCACAAGATTCATACATGAGACATTCCCTTACTTTCTTTCGGTCTTGGCTCAAATGTCATCTTTTCAGGGAAGCCTTCCTTCCATAATCTAAAACTTCAACACTCCCTTCCTGGGCACTCTCTGACCTCTCCTGGTGGCTCCTTTTCTCCTTAGCTGTTATCGCCACTTCACATGCTATACGTTTTATCCGCTCAGCTCATGTCTATCTCACCTATTAGATCGTAAGCCCATGAACACAAAGCTTTGTGTCTGTTTTCATCACTGCTTAATCCACAGCTTATAGAAGACACTCTGGCACAGAGTAGATGTTAAAAAATTATTTGTTGCCCAGCTGGTGTGGCTCAGTGGTTGAGCACCAACCTATGAACCAGGAAGTCAGGGTTTGATTCCCAGTCAGGGCACATGCCTGGGTTGCAGGCTCGATCCTCAGTAGGGGGTGTGCAGGAGGCAGCCGATCAATGATTCTCTCTCATCATTGATGTATCTATCTCTCTCTCCCTCTCTCTTTCTCTCTGAAATCAATAAACATATATTTTAAAAAATTATTTGTTGAATGAATAAACAACATACATAATTGGCAAGAGTGTGGAGATCAGGCATTCTCAAAATTGTTGGTATGAGTGCCAATCGGTATAATCTCTACAGAGGGTAAATAGGCAACAACTATCAAAATTACAAATGCACCTATCTTTTGACCCAGCAATTCTACTTCTCATAATTTACACTAATAAAAGACAAACATGCAAATTGACCGTATCTCCGCTATGCCTCAAGCCACGCCTGACAGCAAATCAGAGTGACTATATGCAAATTAACCTAACCAAGATGGCGGCCGGCAGTCACGGAGCTGGAGCAAGCCGGAGGCTTGGTTGCCCCAGTGATGGAGGAAGCCAAGCTTCCCACTTGCCTTGGCCTGGCTCTGAGCTCCACTCAAAGCAACAGTTTCAATTATAGAAGATGAATAAACCCCAGATACCTGCTTTCAGCCGGCCATGGCCATGGAGCTGGAGCGAGCAGGAGGCTTCCCTCCCACCTGCCCTGGTCAGCTCTGAGCTCCTCTCAAGGCTACAAAGTTTCAATAATAGAAAGTAAATAAATCCCAGAATAAAAAAAAAAAGGAGAGGCTGGGAGCTTCCCTCACCAGGGGGCTTGGCCAGCCTGAAAACTGCCCTCAGCCCCTCACCCAGACTGGCCAGGCACCCCAGTGGACCCCCAACCCTAAAGGGGGTGTGGCCATCCTGAAAACAGCCATCAGTCCCTCACCCAGGCTGGCCAAACCTCCATACGGTGAGGTTCCCCACTGAGGGGGTCTTGACCAGCCTGAAAACAGCCATCAGCCCCTCACCCAGGCTGGTCAGGCACCCCAGCGGGACTCCCACCCTGATCCGGGACACCCTTCAGGGTAAACCAGCTGGCCCCCACCTGTGCACCAGGTCTCTATCCTATATGATAAAAGGGTAATATGCAAACTGATCCTAACAGCAGAATGACTGGCAATGACTGATCACTATGACACATACTGACCACCAGGGGCTGGTTGAATGGCTGACCAGAACCTTAGCATATTAGGCTTTAATTATCCTATCTAATAATAGACAAACAGGGTAATTGACTGTACCTTCACTACGCTTCCCATTGGCTAATCAGTGTGATATGCAAATTAACTGCACACAAAGATGGCGGTTAATTTGCATACATAGGTTCCAAGTGGTGGAGCGAAGCCTGACAGCCCGGGGGCCGGAGCAGTGCCGCGGGCCCCGGGGCCGTGAGGCTTCGCTGTGCCGCCGGCTGGAGCCCAGCCAGAGTGAAGGCCTGGGTCCCAGGTGCCAGAGGAAAACTGGTGCCAGCAGCCAGGGGAAAGGAAGGCCTATTTCATGAATCTCTTCATGCACATACATAGGTTCCAAGTGGTGGAGCGAAGCCTGACAGCCCGGGGGCCGGAGCAGTGCCGCGGGCCCCGGGGCCGTGAGGCTTCGCTGTGCCGCCGGCTGGAGCCCAGCCAGAGTGAAGGCCTGGGTCCCAGGTGCCAGAGGAAAACTGGTGCCAGCAGCCAGGGGAAAGGAAGGCCTATTTCATGAATCTCTTCATGCAACAGGCCTCTAGTATCTTTCATAAAGTTCATACATGTGCAAAATGACACAAAGTAATTCACTGCAGCATATTTTATCCCTGAAAAAGAAAGAAAACAGCCAAAATAGAGACCATTTAAAGAAATTTCAGTTTATCCATACAATAGAATATTTTACAGTAGCACAAAAAGAATGAAGAAACTTCTCGTGTGCTGATATAAGCTTCCAGGTAGATACACTGCCATGTGCCCACTTTTTAGGAAGGTGCTGAAAGTACATTTAATTTGCCACCTTTTTATAAAAATAAAGGGAAAGGTGCAAAATAACATATATCTGTATTTTCTTGTGCATGCACAGACTATTTCGGGAAGGATACTCAAGAAACTGCTAACAGTGATTGCTTATTTGGAGGGCAACGGATGGATCAGAGGCAGAGGTAGGAGACTTTGCTGTAAATCCTTTTCAATTTGAAAATCTGTACCTTGTGAATGTTTTATCTATTAAAAGAACAAGGCAGGGTTTATGTTCCAATATGGAATAACTTTTTTTTTTTTTAAAAATACATTTTTATTGAGTTCAGACAGGAATGGAGAGGGAGAGAAAGACAGAAACATCAATGATGAGAGAATCATTGATCGGCTGTCTCCTGCATGCCCCCTACTGGGGATCAAGCCTTCAACCCAGGCATGTGCCCTGACGGGGAATCGAACCCAGGACCCTTCAGTCCCCAGGTTAGGGCTGGAATGACTTTTAAGATATAAAAGGTGAGGCAAAAGAAGCTTCATATGGAAAATAATATAATAATTAATAAATAATGCAAGAATAAACTCTGTATCTCATGTACTCTAAAACTAATTTTGCCCCACCCTGTACATATGTTATAGTTCTTTTTAAAAAGGTAAAATACAAAAGAGTGTGTGTAGCATGGTATACATAGCAGTGGGGGCAGACTTACTTTTCATTATTTACTCTTTTGTAATACCTTTTGAATTTTTTACCTTATATATTATTTCCTATTTAAAAAAAATAATTTTTAAAAATCATGGTTGGAGAATAAATTAAAAAAAATTTTAAATATATTTTTATTGATTTCAGAGAGGAAGGAAAAGGGAGAAAGAGATAGAAACATCCATGATGAGAGAGAATCATGGATTGGCTGCCTCCTGCAAGTCCCTCACTGGGAATTGAGCAGACAACCTGGGCATGTGCCCTTGACCGGAATCGAACTTGGGACCTTTCAGTTCGCAGACCAACGCTCTATCCACTGAGCAAACCGGCTAGGGCAAGAATAAATGTTTATATGGATCACCTTGGCAATCCTTGAAACCTGTCAAGTATTTCTCCAGTTTTCAAACGAAGGAAAGGGATATTCAGAGGAGTCAAGTCAAACAGTGCAGAGGTGGCACCTGGACTGGAACCCAGCTTTCCCTGCCCTGCCCACTCCAGTCCCTTCATTCTCCCAGCCTCTCTCTGCTCCAAGTTCACATCCTACTCCACTCTCCGCACAACCCCCTCCCCGCCCCTCCCTCCCTCTTCCCAGGCTCCCTCAGGGAACACAGCTCCTAAGCCCAGCCCCAGAGAGTTTGCCGCCAAGGTTTTCTTCAGGGGCCATGGCTGGCGGCTCCCTGGTGTCTGACAGTTTTTTTTTCTGCTGAGAGCCACCAACATGGGGGTGGGAGAGGGGGTGACAGCTCCATCCCTCCCTGGAGGCACCACCACTCTGTGACTGAGCCCAGGCTGCCCAGGCCTCCCCTAGTTGTACCTGTCAATAATGACGGGGTCTGAGGGTGTCTCATTCCGGTTGCCACAGCTCTTCCGGTCACAGCACCGGCTGATGGAAAGATGGAGAAGGAAGGAAGGAGAAAGGGAGTGAAGGAGAGGGAAATTACTGTGTGTGTGTGTGTGTGTGTCTGGAATCCTAGGGCCAGAGGGGCTCACTCCCAGGGACCTGGGGGAGAAAGGCAGTGAGGGTCCTGCCACAGGGACCTGGAGAGCCCAGCCCAGGGGATAAGGTTGGCAGGGAAACCTTGTCCCTAAGGTATGCTGCTGCCGGAGGATGCATACAGAGACAGCTCAGATGGTAAGCAAGCAGCTCAGGAATCGTCACATGGTGAACCTGCCCATGTAACCAGCCCCTGACAAGAAACACCACGTAGTGCTCAGTGCCCCAGAACCTCTGGAGCCCCTTCCTTGTCACGTCACTACTCTTCCCAGAGGCAGCCATCATCCCAAGCACGTTTTTTTAAAATCTTTTTTTTCTAATTTAAGTTTTTTATCCTACCCGATTTTTGAACATTGTATTCTCTTTCCCGTGTATGAGGAACTGACATTGTCCGACTGGCATCTCCTGGGGAGACCTTGCCTGGAAATGCCACGCCTTGTGGTGATGGGGAAGGAGAGCCAACCGTGTGCCCCCCACTCCCCTCTGCCCCACCCAGGAAGTGCCCTGGGTCAAGTAGGAGGCAGCAAAGTTTCCTCTCTCCTGCTCTGGAGGGAATCCAGGAGGCCCAGGCCCTGCCCCCGACATCCCCAGGGAGCCCTCCCCAGAGCTTTATTAGTTAAGCTTCCCAGCAGCGGCTGGAGGCTTCTCTTACAAAAACACTTGGAGAAGCCACATAAACAGGCCAGGTTAATGGGGCCTCAAGGACCCTCTTCTCAGCCAGCACTGTGCCCAGGGGCCTCCCTCTTCCCTCATCGCCCCCGCCCCCCAGGTTTTCCCAGGGAGCAGAAAGGAGGGCGGCGGTGGCAGTGGCAGTGGGCAGGGCCTGGTGGGGGTCCTTGACAAAATCTCGGCCAAGGTCAAGGTGCAAGTGAGCCCTTCTCACCTGCACATGATCTCGTGGGTGAGCAGCACGCGGCACATCTCCGGGTTTTTGTCCTGCCCCTCATAGATGATGGCCTGGGGGAGGGAGGAAGGGAACAGGCTCAAGTGGCTGTAGGCTCCTCTTATGTCCCAGTGCAGGGGAGGGATGGGCCCCGCCCCCTGGGAACACCATACCCTCCAAGCCACTTTGCGGGGGGCCTAGGGTTGAGAGCAGAAACTGGGAGCCAGGATTACCACCAGGACAGGCAACAGTGGCACGAACTCTGCAGATCCTGTTTGTCCACAGGCACCTCTTTCCAGGTCCAGCTCTGCTTGGGCCCAAGGACCAAGGCCAGGCTGGGATGGGGGAAGACACGCTTATCCCCACACTTCCCATGGCCCTAGTGGACCTCTGCTTCTGCTCACAGACATTGTCTTCTAGGCTATCCTAGCTGGTTAATCAGGCTTCCCCTCTCCCATCCTTACCACCTCCCCAGCCCAGGCCAGGTCTCACCCTTGGACTATTGGGTCAGTTTCCTCACTACCCTCCCCCACCCCACCGGCCACTTCTACCCTCTACCCTGAAGCAAGGAGTAAGCTTCCTAAACTGCAAATCTAGTTTCCCACTTTATAACCCCTGAGCCTCCCAGCCCTCTCCCACTTGTGGGGTCCTTTCTCTCGACTCCCCCACAACCACTTCCACACTTATTCCCCACACAATCCCTCTTTGTCACTACCTGCCTGGTCTGCCTCCCCATGACGGCAACCACAGAGTTTCTAGAAAGAAACCATTTCTCCCTCTGTCCCTCTGTCCTTGGATAGGCACTGCTGGAAAGCCCAAGTGTCCACTGGCATTCAGGGCCACTGTGGGCCCATGTGAGCTCAGCTCCCTGTTGACGTGCACTGCACTCGCAACTTCTCTGCAAGAGACTTGCAGCTCTGCCTCAGCAAGAGCCCATTGGGCTCCTTCAGGGATCAGTCTTCCCCGAGCCCCTGCGGACCTTGGCCTCTGAGCCTCCTTCCCGTGACCTTCCACATCAGCAGGTGCTGAGGGTCTGCAGGAGAAGCTCTGGGCCCCACCTCATCCCCTTTCCTGGCCCAGTGCCCCCACCCCCCCAGTTGCAGTTAGTGTTGGCTGCTATGTGTTTTCTCTGGAGGCTGGCTCTCACGCCTAGGCGCTGCCTTGCCTGAAAATGTCGGGAAGGTTACAGGCTCCCCTTGGGAGTGTTCCCCAGCCAATTACTGACTCATACAGGGTACAGAATCCTGGCCTCCTGGCCTCAGGGGGACGACTCTGTTGTCATTCCTTCTCCAGGGCCCCCTGTGGATCAGGCTGAGGTTGGACTGCAGCTGAGACCCCATCCATGCTGAGCGTCCCTGCCCTGTTCTGCTTCCCTCCCTCTCTTCTCCTGAGAGCCCCTGGCTGCCCCCAATAAACCTTGTACAGCTGAACCCTTCTGTCTAGGCTGGGCTTCCAGGGAGCATGACCTAGGATGAGGTCTTTGTACAAATATTGCCTTTTTCTAGACTAGAGGGCAAGGACCACACAGGCTGGGGTAAGCATTGGGGAGGTGGGGACAGGGATGGGGATGCTCACTCACACCCCCAGAGATGGGGGTCCGAGAAGGCCAGAGCACCCCTGGGCTGGCTCACCTGCTTGGACATGGAGTCAATGAGACGCACATAGAGGTCCTGCTCTGTCCGAAGTCCTGAGGGTGGAAAGGTGGAGAGGGCTTGCTGTAGGGGGAGCAGCGTGGCCTCTGATGACTGGAGCACACTCCACACTCTCCCCACCTGGAGGCAGGGGCCCCCTCAGCCCTGCAACGGGGTATTTTGTGCTGTGGGGCTTTGGCACCCAGTGTGCAGCGGGCTTCACTCACCATTGTTATACACCAGCCGGAGGCGGTAATGGATCCCGTTGTTCGTCTTTTCAGCCCCAGGTTCCTACAGGGCCGAGATGGGGAGGATGCTCCCAGGGATTCCCTCACCCAGCCCCCCTCTCTACATCCACCCTCCTTCCCTCCTGTCCATCCATTCACACCACCTCCCTTCTCTACTTCTCCACTCTATCCATTCATCTGCCCCGGTGGGAGGGGATCCCTGAAGCCCTCCTGCCCCTCCCCCACCGTGCTCCGTCCCTGCGGAGCCCACGAGCCTCTCACTCGGTCCTTTTCCACGAAGTCGATAAAGGCCGTGCGCTCCACCTCCACGGGCTGCCCCTGCCGGTCATACATGGCCAACACGAAGTGGAAGAAGTTGGATTTCCTGAGGTTGGAGGGGGGCTGCTTCTCAAAATGTGCTCGTGCCAGGCCCACGCCACTGTGGGAAGAGAGGAGCAGGAAGCCACCGGAAGTGCTCTCAGAGGGGACCCCATCGCCTCTGGCCAGGTAGTGGGGCTGGCCAGGATTTGGCTCTGACTTGTCAAGACTCTGGGCAAGGAATAAATTGGATGGGCCCGTTCCACGCTGCCAGGATCATTGCAGTTCCAGGCAGGAGCCACTGAGCCCCGACGTCACTCAGCCTGCTCTCTTGGGAACAGGCAGTGGCAGCAAAGGTGTCCCAGCCAGGCTCCCTCCCAGGCTTTTCCTTGGGCCCCACATTTTTTAAAATATATATATATATTATTGATTTTTTACAGAGAGGAGGAGAGACAGAGAATTAGAAACACCGATGAGAGAGAAACATCGATCAGCTGCCTCCTGCACACTCCCCACTGGGGATGTGCCCGCAACCAAGGTACATGCCCTTGACCGGAATCGAACCTGGGACCCTTCAGTCCGCAGGCCGACGCGCTATCTGCTGAGCCAAGCCGGTTAGGGCAGGGCCCTGCATTTTGAAAGGCTGATCTCCAAAACCAAATGCATGAACAACCCATGTTACTGACCAGAGAGGCTCCTGAGATTGCCCTTCAGGGCATCAAGGGGCAGTTAGGAGGTTCTGGAACAAATAGCCCACTGTAACCCAGTCCATGGCTGTGCACACGAGCTTGCGGCATTGCCTGGGAGATGATATCCATCGGACACTCAGAGACATCAAACTGGCTCAGGGCCATTAGCCTGCCCAGCCTGGATCTGGGCTTTGGCTGAAGGCAGGGGCGCCTCTCCAGGTATGGAGGGACCTGCCTCCCTGCTTTGGGAAAGACAGTCCCTGGCTCCCTGGGCAGGAGGATCTTTTGGTCTGGCCTTGCCAAGGGCTTTCTCCTGGGTCGCCAGAAACTATTTTCAGAAGCAAGGCCAGGTGAGAGCAAGAGAGAGGGACCCTTTTCACCAGGTATTTCCCGAACTCCAATGATGTACCAAGCACTGAACACATGGCACTGAGTGGGGCCGGAGTTAAATGTCTGGAAGAGGAGGGAAGACAGAGAGCTGTAACCCAAGACAAAGTGGTAGGTGCCTTGCAAGAGATGTTACTATATTAAAAACTATAGAAGCAAAGGAAGAAGAAAATGAATTCTTTCTGTGAGAGATGAAAGATTTATGGAGATGGTGGCCTTTATCCGGTCCTTGAGGGATGAATAAGAACTCAACAGGTCTTCTCCTCGCAGACCCTTGGGTCTTCTCCACAAAAGAGCAGACCAGACAGCATAAGAAATGGCAGTAGGTGTGAGTGTTAGTGTCACTGGGCTACAGATTTCAAAGTGATGGGAAGAGACAAAAGGCTATATTGAAAGGGCTAGACTAGGCAGGAACACAAAAAACAGAGTTTAGACTTCCTTTTTTGGGTCAAGGTCTTCCAAAGTATATTCCTTAGATCTCTTTGTAGCTCCAGATCCTTCCTTTACAAAAGGGCAGTATGGCCACAATTGCTGGGAAATGGGGCTCCATAGCATACATTTGTGTATGAGGAGCCTGGGACATCCTCCAGGAATGGACCCCACTTGGCCTGGTCAAGCTGGTGCTCCTGATGTGTGGTAGCCAGCCTCAAAGATGGTTTCCCAGGATCCTCACCTCCTGGTACTCATGCCCTGGGTAGTCCCCTCACATACTGTATCAGGATTGGTCTGTGTGGCTGATACATTATAGCACTAGTGGTAGCATATGAGTTCCAATGTTGGGTCATAAGAGACACTGTGGCTTCTGCCTTGCTCTAGCTGGCTGGCATGTGGGGAGGACATTCAAGCAGCCCTATGGAAGGTCCATGTGGAGAAGACCCGTGGCCTCCTGTTGACAGCCAGCACTCACTTGAGTGACACCTTGGAAGGAGATCCACCAGCCCCAGTCAAGCCTTCAGATGATGGCAGCCCAGGCTGTCACCTTGACTGCAGCCTCATAAGAGACCCTGAGCCATGGCTTATCTATAATAATAAAAACGTTATATGCTAATTAGACTGGATAGCCTTCCAGAGGAAGCTGGGGCTGTGAGGGAAACCCAGGTCCCTGGTGCCAGAGGGAAGCGGTGCTGGCAGCCGGGGGAAGGAAGGCCTACTCTTGCACGAATTTTGTGCATTGGGCCTCTAGTAGTTAATAATACTGTGTGGTAATAGATGTTAGCTAGATTTACTGTGGTGATCATTTTGAAATAAATAAATACAAATATTGAATCATTATGTTGTACACCTGAAACTAATATACTTTTATGTGTCAATTATATCTCAATTTAAAAAATAATTTACTTGCTTATACAAAAAAGAAAGAAACCCTGCGCCAGAGCCACCCACCTATGCTGTTCCCTGATGCCTGACTCTCAGAAACTGTGTGAGATAATATATTTGTTGTCTTATGTTGCTGAGTTTTGGAGCATTTTTTTTTTTATGTGGCAGTAGATAACTGAGACACCATGCTTACTCAGCTATGGAGCACTTTTGTTGAGCGATATGGTTTGGGAAACATGACTAAAGGCCATCAGAAGAGTTTGAAGCCAGGCAGGGCTTAGAACAGTGGTTCTCAACCTGTGGGTTGCGACCCCTTTGGCGGTCAAACGACCCTTTCACAGGGGTCGCCCAAGACTATCCTGCATATCAGATATTTACATTATGATTCATAACAGTAGCAACATTACAGTTATGAAGTAGCAACGAAAATAATTTTATGGCTGGGTCACAACATGAGGAACTGTATTTAAAGGGCCAGAAGGTTGAGAACCACTGGCTTAGAAGATGCTGTAGGCGGGTGGACAGGGTGGTGGGAAAGTGGGAAGCTGCAGCCGGGATAGAGGAGGATGGGGTGGTGGGATGCCTTGAGAGCCGTTTAGACCAGAGTCTCACCATGGACATGCCAACGCCTGCCATTTTTGGGAGTCTGTGCTGTGAGATTCCTTCTCCTTCCCCACGTGGGAGTCTGTACTTGTTCTTCAATAAATTTCCACCTTTGCTCTAAAAAAATAAAATAAAATAAATGTATTCAGCTTCCTGTGAAGCCATAATATCTGAGCTGTCATGGGCTTGAGAGTTGAGAGGCTTGTCATGTTTTTACGCCTAGAGTACACCACATAAACAATAAAATGAAAATTGTGCCTCCTCTTGAAAGCCTGCCTGGGAGCCCCAGTGGTCCATGTGACATGTTGGTTCCAGAGGCAGAAGTGATGGGTCTTGTTTGTCCAGATCAGGAGGAGGAGGAGGAGGGGGACTACCAACAGCTTTTCCACACCAAAGGTTTTTCTACACAAATTCCTTTCTCTAAGGACATCCTTCTCCCTTAATCCCTCATCCTTCCTCCTCCCTCTCCCCTCTACCCCCTCAGGCTACAGTCCTTTGAAGTCCTGGCCTTGACCCTCCAAATTCCCTCCAGAGGGCTTTGATCACAGCAGGTCCCTGATTACTGTTGATGAATATGTTAATGAGGCAGCAGCCCTGACTCCTCCCTCCAGTCCCCAGGACCACTTTGGGGGAGAAAAGCTCCCAGGGACAGGTTCCAGGACCACCTGGGATGAGAGAAGGCCAGAGGGGGTGGGCTTATGGAACCATCCCAGATCATGCTGCCCTTTATTCTGTCATCTCGCCCAGGAAAGACACTGGAACACTTTCAGACAGCAGGGAGTGAAGATACAGAGGAAAGCAAAAAAGGTCTTAAGAGAGGAAGGGTGGGTGCTGGGCAATAATACGATCCCCTAGACCACTCAACACACCCTTTCTACAGAGACAGCCTTATACTTCCCAGGCCAAGAGTAAACCAGTGATGCTGGTCTCTCCCACCCATCCCTCTTGGCAGATATCAGGCAGTCCTGAGTCCTGCCTACCTGCTGGCTCCTGCAGCCACCTCAGAACCAGACCTGGGGAGTCTGGTCTAAGTCCCAAGCCAAGCTCCCTCCACAAGGTCCACCTTCCCCACAGGAGGGGATTCTTGGAGAGAGAGGTCAGGTACCCTTGCCTGGGGTTTGTGACACTGGTGCTGCCAGCTGGGGAGTTTGGAGGGGCTGCCCTGTCTCATAGGCCTGTGCCCTACCCCACAGGGATCGGGCTCAGTCCCACTTCCCTTGAGACAGCCCAGCATTATCCTCTCTCCCCCACCTTGTTTAGTGGGTCTGAGGCACAATCCTCCCCCTGGGCTCACCCACCCATGCCAAACAATGGGGCCGAGGTGGCTAGTGCAGAGCTGAGACAGGAGCACTATCCTGCACAGAACAATGTGACAGCCGCAGCCCCCGCAGGCCAGGAGACTGCAGGTTGGGCAAGCCCCCTGCTGGGCACACCCAGGCCTGCTCCTGGTCTGTGACTGTCTCCAGATTACCCCGTTCAAATCCAGCCCGGTATGTGAGAAGATCAAGGTGAGATAGAATAGGTTTTGCTTTAAAGACATTCTAGTACTCCTATGAACTGAGAGACAGAATGACAAAGGATCAGCACATCAGTGAGAGCACCAGAGGTTGGTCTGGACTAGGCCTTTCTTCTCCTGGTCCCTCCAGGCACCTCCACCCCCACCCCCAGCGTGCAGTGGGTGACCGACCAACATCCCTGAATGGAATTGTAAGCCCCAAAGGAGAGGGTTGAGAGAGGGGGGTAGAGAATGTTGCTTTTCTCCCCTTGGGAATAGCTGAAGCTCTTGTAGTGAGAAAACAAACCACAATTAAAGAACAGAAAGAAACTCAAAGAGAGCCAGGGGATGCGGAGAGGTGTGCGAGCCCTGCTGCGCGTGGCCTGGGTGTAGGTGCGGGGGATACAGGTGGGAGGTGGGCCCACTCGCTGCCCTCTCACTAGCTTAGAAGCAGACAGATTTGGATGAAGGCCAACGTCTCTGCTTCTGTGGTCTCCAAAGTGGGGTTGCCCAAGTCCAGAGTGTGGGGGAGAAACTGCGAGAATGTTTATGGATGTGACTCCTTTATCTCAAAGAAGGGAGACTGGAGGAGAGCCTCTGGAGTCTGGAGAGGCAAGTGTTTTATTTGGGTTTGCCCAGAAGCAGAACCCGCAGATGCAAAGCTTATGTGGGAGAGGAGTCGGGAAACATGGATGGAGGTGGGGCGTCAGAGAGAGAAGGAAGGGCGGTGTATAAAGGGCGCATTATTGAAAAGTTGCTACTGTGGGCAACCGCACCGGGGGCTCTGGAAACAGCCGAGAGCACGTGCTTTGGAGTTCTTGCGCCAGAAGGCTGGAAGGAACGCGGGCATTTACCCTCCGACTCCAGCCAGCCAGTGGTTGAAGGCTTCTGGAATACTTCGCAGGCACTTCTGGCCTGATGTGCAAGTGGGCAGAGCAGGCCCTGGGAGCCTAAATAAGTGTTAGGAATCAGATACTGGCAGGGGAAGCAGACCCTTTACAAGGCTCCGAGAGGACATTGCGGGGTGCCAACTGCCAGGGTGTAACGGAAGTCATGAGGCCGATAGGCACAAGAACTGCCTCACCTGGCACCTTTGTGGTTGGGGCCTATAATTCAGAAACAGCTCATTCACTTAGCATCATCAGTGCACAAAGCCTGCCACACAAGTGGCCTTTTCAGATACCGTAAATGTAGCTGAGTGATGAAAACAGCCACATTAACTACTTTTTGTAAGACTCCAAAACGAATTATACATCGCACTTTCTTAAAAATACTAGTATTGTTTCCAACAAAATGTTCAAAACACTTTCCTACCAGCTCCGGAGGGTGCTGAGGTGGTGGGCCATTTGCCTCTGTACCAAAGAATCAGCATATGGGAGGAGAAAGTAGTCACTTTCATATTTCCACCAGAGCCTACTCATCCCCTTCCCATCTTCTGTTCTTAAACAGCCCCAAAGTTAAAGGCAACTGTGACAAAAAAAAAAAAAAAAGGCTTTGGTTTGCACAGCTAGTTTTTGGTGGGAGGATACCTGCCTTGTAGCAAACATGGTGTGTGTATGGGCTTCCTGAGTACTGTGCTGGGAGTCCAAGTTCAAGGACAACCTGACCTTCACAGTCTGGGCCATTCAGGTGGCCTGTGCTCCAGAGTACAGAGGGGTGATATGGGGACACACTAGGGGCTGCCAAGTTGTCTGGCTGTTATTGCTAGGGCCGCCCAGTGGTCCCAGGGCCACCCAGCGGTGCCTGGAGGTGCTCCTTTGTGAGGCTGAGCAGGATGCCCCAGAGTCCTTCTCACAGAAGCTGCTGGACTTTGCCATGACTGGGTAGAACAGACAACACCTCCCTCACCTTCTCTGCTCTGTTCTTAGGCCACTAGTGGTTCCTCACATCCTTGACTACATGGTTATTACAAACACTAGCAATTTAAAACAAGCACCTCAAACCACAGAGGACAAGTGGCTGACGCTGGAGCTTTGGCTTCCCTCCAGAGGCACCCTCAGGCGTCTTCCTGCTCCTGCCCAGCACCAAATCCTCCCTCTTCCCCTTCTTGACAGCCCAAGGTTCTGACAGTGCCTTGGCTATGGGTTTGATCCCTCTTGGAGTCTGGGATGCTGGGGAAGTGGGGATAAGCCCTGAGGTCATCAGAAATGAGGGGAGGCTGTTTTATGACCACCCTCCCGCTGAAGGTGGAAGGAGCAAAAAAATGTACATCTACTACATCTGAACCCTTGTCTCAGATTCCCCTAACGTCTCTGCTAAATCCTGCTCGTCCTTTCCCTTCCCTGGCATGGTTCCCTAAGTGCATCCCCCCTCCTTTCCTCAGCATTCTCACTTCCTCCAAGAGTCCCACTGGCCCCCATTCTCCCTGCGGGCATCCCCAGG